>NC_056690.1:43309375-43610404 GCF_018350215.1 Panthera leo
AATCCCAAGCAGGCTCCAGGGTCTGAGCTGTCAGCACAGAGCCCAATGCAGGGCTTGAACTCACAAACCGCGAGATCATGACCTGAGCCTAAGTTGGACACTTAATGGACTGAGCCACCCAGGCGCCCCATAAATTTGATGCCTTTAGTATCTGTCCTCCATGCATATGTTGGACATGCCTTGTTCTGAACAACCTACTAATATGTTTGAGTCACCTTGACTTAGCCTCCACTGCTTCACCACCCCTGTCTCCTTGAGAGGAGTCCTTCTCTTGGGGGCTCCTTTTCAAATACTAACCAAACAATCCAGAGTCCACACCCCCAATCACCTCCTTACTCTGGCCACTATCCACCTGCCCTAATCACCCCAGACAACATGAACAGCCCTTATGCCCTGGAGCCTGGTGAAATTACTCCAACTAGCCAATCCAAAACCTGCTTATTCTGCCTTGATAGTTCCTTTCTGAAGAAACCACAATAAACTTTGGCCCACATTTCTTCCCCCTCCCTCTGCCTCATGACAACCCTTGTGCTTCCTCGTGTGGCACACCCCATGGTATGGCATGTCCACTCCTCTTGAGAATTGTGAGTAAAGTATCTTTCAATGGCAATCATTTTGTGATCCTTTGGCTTTCCCATAAATTTTTTATTACTACACTAAATTCTTAACAAATCACAATAAGGCACAGAACAGGAGCCAACCTACAATTCATTACTAGACATCACTGTTCCTCAGCCATCTCTACGGAGAATTTCTTAGCAGCGATATTGTCATGGGACCCCTCTCCCCACTGAGGCTATTATTACTCCCTGTGGTTTCTTCTCTTTTCATCCTTCAGTTCCCCACTCCCTTCTATTCAAATGGCAGAAGAATCCATGAATGTTCCTGTTATTTTATTGGGCAGAACAGTTTTTTTTAATTTTTTTTTAATGTTTATTTATTTTTGAGACAGAGAGAGACAGAGCATGAACAGGGAAGGGGCAGAGAGAGAGAGAGGGAGACACAGAATCTGAAACAGGCTCCAGGCTCTGAGCTGTCAGCACAGAGCCCGACGGACCGACCGTGAGATCATGACCTGAGCCGAAGTCGGACGCTTAACCGACTGAGCCACCCAGGCGCCCCTGGGCAGAACAGTTTTTAATCCTTCACTTATCTAGGATTTCCATGACCAAAAGATCTACTAAGAGTTTTCCTAAAGAAAAGAGCTGTCTGCCTTTAAGATAAAGGCCACTGTTCCCTATAATATGGATACACAGCAACAATTCAATCTTTGAAAAC
Source organism: Panthera leo (assembly GCF_018350215.1). Taxonomy (NCBI): domain Eukaryota; kingdom Metazoa; phylum Chordata; class Mammalia; order Carnivora; family Felidae; genus Panthera; species Panthera leo. The sequence goes on from NC_056690.1 coordinate 43,310,654, forward strand.
AAATTTTTTTCCTGTTAAATATGTATCTGGTAAACATAAAAACAGTCCATGCAGAGAGGAAGCCAAGCACACTATCAATTTAAACCATTAACTAACAGTTTAACGTTTATAATATACATGTTATTCAAGTATGCACCTGGTAACAAAAGTTAATGTAGAAGAATTTCTGTGTACCAGCAATAAGCAGTAGAAAATAAAATGCAAACTATTCCATAAAAATAACTACAGAAACTGTAAAATACCTAAGAATAGTCTTAACAAAAAATGCAGAAGAGCTATCCTAGTATGTTCAAAACTCTACCGGGGGCATCATTATTTAAGAGAGGCAAGCCATAATATTTGATTGAGAACTCTAAATATCACAATATCGACTTTGTCAAAATTAATGTATAAATTCAATATGATCCAAAATAAAATTCCAAAAGCACTTGAGATTAGAGGTTTAAAAGCAAATCAAATTATCTTCACATTTAGCAGCAAAAGTAAACATGCAGGATATCTAAGGAAAAATTTTAAGGAGAAGAATAATGAATGGAAATACACACTGTAATATATTAAAGGGAATTATAAAACTACATTATAGATACTTTTATAACAGTGTTCATCACAGCATTATTCACAATAGCCTAAGGGAGAAACAACCCAAATATCAGCAGATGAATGGATTAAAAACATGTAGTATATACATATAACAGAATATTATTCAATTGTAAAAGGAACGAAATTTTTTTTTAATTTTTTAAAATGTTTTATTTATTTTTGAGAGAGAAACAGAGTATGAGCAGGGGAGGGGCAGAGAGAGAGGAAGACAGAATCCAAAGCTCCAGGTTCTGAGCTGTCAGCAGAGCCTGACACGGAGCTCAAACCCCCTAAACAGGGGGATCATGATCCCAAGTGGGACACTCAACCGACTGAGCCACCCAGGCACCCCAGGAATGAGATTTTGATACATGCTACATATAGATGAACCTTGAAAACATTCTGCTAAGTGAAAGAAGCCAGACACAGAAGGACTAACGTTGTACGATTCCAGTTTTAGGTACCTAGAACAGGCAAATTCATAGAGACAGAAAGTAGAATAGAGGTTACCAGGGGCTAAAGGGAGGGGAACAAGAAATTATTGTTTAATGAGTACAGACCTTCTATTTGAGATGGTGGAGAAGTTGTGGAAATGGATAATGATATAGTTGCACAACATTGTTAATGTAGCTGACACCATTTAGTTGCACATTTAAAATGGTTAAAATGATAAATTTTATGTTATGCACATTTTGCATAGTGTAACAATTAAAAAATAGTAAAAACATACTAATCTAAACAATGTAATATTGGTGCCTTCCCCTGCAGACAGATCAATGACCAATATTAAAAGCCCAAGAAATGGATCTAAGTATTTATTTTAATTACTTTAGAACAAAGATCATATTTCTAATACACACCATATTCCAAAATAGTTTCCAAGCAGATATAAATCTTTTAAAATAAAGCACTAGAACAAAAATGTGGAATAATTATATGAACTTGGGGCATAACAACAACTACAAAGGAAGAAGTAAATAAAGTTGATTATACCAAAGTGTTATAATTTTGTAATCAAAAGACATCATTATCATAGTTAAAATATAAATGATAAACTGGGAAAATGTCCTTTCTATGCAAAGGGACTTTAAAAAAAAATAAGATAGAGGGGCACCTGGGTGGCTCAGTCAGTTGAGCGTCTGACTTCAGCTCAGGTCATGATCTCACGGTTCATGGGTTCGAGCCCCGCATCGGGCTCTGTGCTGACAGCTCAGAGCCTGGAGCCTGCTTCAGATTCTGTGTCTCCCTTTCTCTCTCTGCTCCTCCCCCACTCATGCTCTGTCTCTCTCTCAATAATAAATAAACATTAAAACAAATTTTTTTTAATTTTAAAAAATTAAAAAAAAAAAAAGACAGACACTTCAGTTGAATATCAGCCAAAGTATACAGACAGGCAATTGACAAAACAAGAAAAGCATCCAGTCAATAATGGAAAAGTTTTCAATGGTAAAAAATGTTCACTGGCATTGCTTAGTGACTTATGACAGAAAATCACTAGAGAGACAGATATCCTCACGCTCTACTGATGGGAGGATAAATTGGTTCAACTTTTGAAAAAGAACTGTTTGGCCAACTATATCAAAAGCCTTTCATATAGCAAATTCCACTTCTAGAAATCTATTGTAAGGAAATTAATGACCAGGTGCACAAAGTAACCATGCAAGAATGTTCATTGCATCAAAGTTTCTAAGAATGGAGAAATTCTAAAGTATACCCAAAAAAAGGAGATTAATTGAATTAATTAAATGGAGTAAATTATGGCACGTTCTTACAATGGGATACTGTGCAGCCATTAAAACTATTATGAAGAGCTTTATTAACTTAAAATGCTTATTTTATATTTCTAAAAGCAAAAAGGGCCACAAAAATGTTTACAGAGTATGATTTCATTTTCATAAAAATGAGTAAGTATATGTATGCACATATTTGCAAGAAAATATATCTGGCAAGATCAAAAGAGAAAAAACAAAAGTGTGTTATACAAACTTTATAATGACAACAGTGGATATCAAAAAGACAACATTCATTTAAGGTTCTATTCTGTCAAAACAAAAGCATTTCCTTTTCCGTATTTCCTTTTGGTTCTGTCTTATAAGAAAGCAAAATTTTACAAAGTCATCATAACCACTGACAAAACCTTCCTTAGAATTCTGCATCAGAAACAAGGAAAAACCACTAAAGAGAAATAGATAGAAGAGGGGATGGATGGATGGATGGATGGATGGATGGACGGATGGATTATTCACTCATAAATAAGCAAGGTGACTTATTTCTTTAAGATCACAGTTCATAGTAAGGAAAAGTCACCACCAATGTCACAGTCAATTTCCATGGCGTTTTACCAAGATTCAAAAAGTGTGGTTGGGAGAAAGCAATGCAAGCTGTACCTTCTAAGCACAACTTCACAAAGCAAATCTTTTTTACAGTTGAAAAAAAATTGACACAGCTATTGCTAAAACTATGACAGAAAAATCACTAGAGGAAGCCACATGAAAGCAAGACCATGAGGTCCCAGAGAAGTTAATCAAAGGGTAGCACCTAGGCCATGTGTTGTCATCCTACAAACTAATCCAGCTTCTTCCCCAACCTGGCTGTCTAAGAGGTTGGCACTTGGTTAGCCAAGCCGCTGCCAGGACCACATTCATGGGAAAAGGCTCTGCTCTGCTTTTGTATCACATTTTTTTCCAATGTTTATTTATTTTTGAGAGAGAGACCACAAGTGGGGAAAGGGCAGAGAGGGAGGGATACAAAGAATCTGAAGCAGGCTCCAGGCTCTGAGCTGTCTGCACAGAGCCCGATGCAGGGCTCAAACTCACAAACAGCGAGATCATGACCTAAGCTGAAGCTGGACTCTTAACCAACTGAGCCACCCAGGCGCCCCTGCTTTTGTATCACAATATGGAGCAAAAGACTTGTCCTATCCTTCAGAGCCTTCATGGGTAATTTTACATCTTTTTGTATGATTATTTAGATGATATCTATCTCTGCAGCTAAACCATAAACAAATTGAGCCTGGAATCCACCTATGTTTGCACACCTCCGTATCCCTAGCACAGTGTGTGACACAGATGGCCTCTCAACAGATATGAGTGAGTAAGCGAGTGAGTGAAAAGCCAGCAAACTCAGACCTAGACTGCTATTCTTTACTTTTCTAGCCCTAATCTCTTCATCTAAAAATAAAGATTTGCCCATGACAAAGGGTTACTTGGGGACTAAAATCAAATAAGGTGTGTTCCATGGCCATCCCAGTAAATTCGTCATAAAAACAAGTTCTCTCATACCTTCTCTTCTCTGAGTTTTAGTTGGAGCTCCATGACCTATCAGATGTGACCAAATTTCTCAAGATTGAATCTTCCATCTGTAAAATAAGGGATTAGGTGGTCTTTAAAGCCATGTCCACCCCTAACATTCTCTGATTCAATATACACACCCCAAAAACTGCCCCTGGGAGAAAGGCTCACAAGACATTCCGGTAGCTAAAATTGGATGTGGCACTTAGAAGTAGCCCAAGGTGTGGGAATAATACAGAAAACATTAATAAAGGATAATAGAAAGCTTCAAACATTCTATTTGGGGGTGGAAAGTTGTCAGAATATATGTATCTCAAACAAAGGACCATCATCAAAATCAGATTACTCATCAACAATGAGTAGGGTTTTTTAAATGTAATATTTCAATTGCATCAAAACTGGCCTTGTAAAAAAAAAAAACTCTTTTTCTTCCTCCATTCAGCTACGAGTATGGCTTATGTCATCCCATGCACTATGACATTTGTTCATTGAACCATTGTACTTCTCAAGAGATGGTTTTTCACCCCAACAAAAATAACTATGAATCACTGGTTCTAGGAATATTTTCTCCCTTGTTTTGTTCACAGTATGAATGACAGATTTCAGTATATTTATTTCTTGCATACAAGCAAAAATTGCCATTAACCTGAAATGGTCTTTATTGCAAATGCAAACTGTTGCTTCTTATTTTCAAATTTTGGGTAACTATTAAGTGCTAATTAGGAGTTCATAATTTTCCTAAAGGAAGGATATAAGTAATGGTGGGGGAGGGGGCACAGAAAGTTTCACAATGAATGGAAAGCCTACTGATAAAGTTTTTGTCCATGGGGTGCCTGAGTGGCTCAGTCAAAGCCTGGAGCCTGCTTTGGATTCGTGTCTCCCCCTCTCTCTGCCCCTCCCCTGCTTACACTCTGTGTGTGTGTGTGTGTGTGTGTGTGTGTGTGTGTGTGTGTGTCTGTCTGTCTGTCTGTCTCTCTCTCACTCAAAAATAAACATTAAAAAAAAATTTTTTTAGGGGCACCTGGGTGGCTCAGTCTGATGAGCGAGCCTGCTTCAGATTCTGTGTCTCCCTCTCTCTCTGCCCCTCCCATGTTCATGCTCTGTCTCTCTCTCTCTCAAAAATAAATAAAAACATTAAAAATAAATTTGAAAAAAAATTTTAAGTTTTTTTCCAGATACAACTGTTGATGTGACTTGAAAACTAAAAGAAAAATATTCCCTTAGTATTTATTTCTGTAGCTTTTCTATAACATCTATAATCAAAAGGTTGATAGAATTTTGCATATGTTTCCAGGTTTCATAAAGGAAAGAGGCATTTAACACAGACACACTATGGTTTTTTTTCCTCTGTTAAAGGATTGTTTTTTGTGTAAACATCCCTGTAAAATCAAATCTAACTTGTAGTTTTTCCATGTGAAGTTGTTGCAGAGAGAAATTTTCATCTCTATTACTATGTTCTCTTAGAAAATCTTGTATTTCTCCACTTAGATCACATACCCACACATTCTTGTAATTGCTTGTCCAATTAATTGTCTCACTAGAAAAATGCAATCTCTTTGAAGGCAGAGCACATTACTGGTTCCCTCAATATATGAATACATCACTTAAAAGAAAATTAATGAATAAGTTAATTCAAAGGGAATATATACACAACTGTGTAAAATATATCATGTCCTTACAAGAAGATTACATAATTCTTTATTGTCAGACTTATGATCCAAAAGTTCTAATGTGAATTTAATTCTTTCAGCTTTATTGAGATTTTATCGATATATAATACATGTAAGTTTAAGGTGAACAATGTGATGATTTGAGACGTGTATACATTCCAAAATGATTACCACAATGAAGTTAGTTAACACCTCCATTCCCTCATTTAATTACCTCTGTGTGTATGTGTGTGTGTGTGTGTGTGTGTGTGCTGATAACTTTTAAGATCTACTCCCTTAACACCTTTCCAGCGTATAATACAATATTTTAAATTGTAATCAGCATGCTGTACATTAGATCCCCAGAACTTACTCATCTTATAAGGGAAATTTGTACCCTTTGACCATCTCCCCATTTTCTCCACCCCCCAACCCTGACAACCACCATTCTACTCTATTTCTTTTAGTTTAACGTTTTTAGATCCCACATATAAGTGAGAACGTATGTACAGTATTTGTCTCTCTGTCTGACTTTCTGACGTGATTTTAAATGTAGCAAAGAGATGGCCAGTGGTTTCTAAAACATTTACAGCAAAGATGAAGCCTAAGATGATATTGTAATAAACAGTTTCATTATCTCTTTAACTAAAACTCCAAAGTTTCATTCCATACCTTGGAATTCCAGGAATGAACACCATTTCTGACATTAAACAAGAGCATTATTCACATATATACTACACTACAAACATCCATATGCCTTCACAGTAAATTGGAGTAAAATTAAATGGCTTTCAGGGGCTTCTGCACTTGGCAACTGCTTAAGATCAGACAACCATAGACTGTTAGAAGGAACCTTATCAGGGTCCAGTCCAAATCTCTCATAATGTAGCTGAGAAAAGGCCCAGCAACCTTCCAGCTCCTTATTCAGGATGTAGGGCAGAGCTCCTGCCACCTGATGCTACCCTGGCCAACAGTTCTTTACTTTTCCATTCAGGTATCAAAGTCCTCAGTCTCTGGGAAATTTTAATCATCCAATGGAAAGCATGAATTACTGTAAAAAAATGTTACATATAATCTCAACAAATTTTGCACTTTGCCCTTTCAGGTCCTTTCCAATTAAAAAAACAAAAAACAAAAAACATCATGACCTTTAGACAGACAAACAATAGTTTGTTGAGTCAACAAATCACAGCCTCAATAAAAGCTTAACAGAATATTCAGTTCCCAGATATATGACATATAAAGACCACCTTTGCTTGGGCCAACCTTCCTGCTCCTGGGCACAGACTTCAGTGATCTGAGTTCTCTCCTCAGGAATACTCCCAGCCCTGAAATGTAGAGGGCGGGCAGCATTTAGCACTGACAGTGCAGCACCACCATCTAGTGGCCCATTTGAAGGACTTTCTCCCTGCCAAAACTGCAGCCCTCTGCCTTTGTAGATTGGCAATCTTTTCAAAAGAACATCTGGACCAAGATATGGTCCTGAATGAAACTACTTCTGCCTTATTACAGGAAATCCTCTGATTCACAGAGTAAAATCTATCCAGAAAATAGGAACCATGGATTATAAAGCCAGTTGAGACCAGAAACAATTTATACCGGTGAGCAAGAACTACAGCCTTGCTATCTTTCACTTTAAATAACTCTATTATTTAAATGCACTGTTTTTCCCCCAGCCTCTCCTTAGCTGGACGGAGGCAAACTGGAACTGACAGAAGCAATTCGAAGTGCACCATTTCACAGAAACCCTCAATATGACAGAAAAAAAAGAGCACAAAAATGAAATAGAAACATATTATATTTATGTATTTACCAATATTGGCATCTTGAGCCAAGGAGGCATGTGATTATCTTTGGATATAGTCAGGAAGGAGAAAAAAATTCGATTTTTTTTTCTAGGTTTATTTGACTATTAATGGCATGCTGACTTTGAACTTGAGAGCATGTGTTCTTGGGCTGCGTGTTTACTTGGGCTCATGTTCTTTTGACGGAAGACAAAATGGTGGATCCCATGTCGACAGCCAAACTTCTGTGCTTTAATGCTTTATCTGCATTGCATGCTGGGTAGTGCATGCATTCTAGTCCACATGAAAGAAGTCTGCCATTCCCTTAAGGGGTGATTTCCCCCCAAAGAAGACCATAAGGTAACTTGTAACAAGCTTTTACTTAATTTATGTAAGAGTGAATGTGATCATTTCAGACCATAAAATAATAGAACTTCTTGAGTGAGTATCTTAAGGGGGACTCATTAATAAGAAAGAAACCCACCAAGTCCTGTCTGGGTTTAAAAAACAGAAACCATGGGTGCAAGCAACCCTACAGCAACAGGAGGCTCTCCCCCTTTCCCTGTGTGTGTGACCCCTTCACACAACTGCCCACAATTATTTGATTATGTCCAGATGACTCATGTCAAAAGTGACCTTGGGTTTTTAGAAACTGGACAACTATAAAACCAGATCTGAATTCTACAAGTGGAGAAAGTCTGAAATGTTCCCTTGCACACCCTGAGCTAATTCTTTATTCCTACATCTCATGAGGGAACATTGTTCCCTCTGAGCTCAAATAGCCTTGTTCAGACTGAGACTCTCCAAGCTGCTCGTCCTTATTTCGCATAGAAACTGGCAGGTCAGAAACACAAAGGATTGCCTGAATTGTAAATGTCACTTAATAGTCCGTCAGCCACACACAAAAAGGTGAAAAAAAATCTGTAAGTTGTCAGTGCAGAGATTTCTAAGTGTGAACAACCAATTCTAGGAAACATTTCTGCAGTTAAACAGAAGTGAAGAGAATCAAGTTAGAAGCAGGAAATGACTACCCAAAACATGAGAGCCAAAAAAGGAAGGGCTTGATTTTTATCGTTGATGTCCCCGTCCCATTTTTCTTATTCACATTAGCAGATAGCTCTGACCACCTGTACTCAGGAAGCCCATTCTTCTTTCATGGTTTTGAATTGAGACATTCACTGCAATTTCCTGCAGAAGAAAAGGAAAAGGGCATTTAGTATCTCCAAAAAAATTTGAAAATGAAAGCTTCTTTCTGAAAATCTCCCCAACCTAGTTTATGAAAAGAAGGACCATTTTAGAAGCAGAGGAACTCCCTTTAATTGAAGAATTCACCAATTTCAGGGTAAAAATGAGAAAACAACCTCATGTTATTATTTCTCAAGTACAGTAAAACTTTGGATTGCAAGTAACTTATTCTGCAAGTATTCCCCAAGACAAGCAAACATTTCTAATAAATTTTAAGTTGATAAATGAGCAATGTCTCAACATATGAGTACTATGTGACACCGAATGTCACATGACCACAACTGAGCCAATGGGTGTTTTTTTGTTTTGTTTTGGGGTGTTTTTTTGTTTGTTTGTTTTTATTTTTGTTTTTTTGAGAGAGCATGAGCAAGGGATGGGCAGTGAGAGACAGAGATACAGAATCCCAAGCGGGCTCCAGGCTCTAAGCTGTCAGCAACAGAGCCCAATATAGGACTCAAACTCATGAACTGCAAACCATGAGATCATTGACCTGAGCCGAAGTTGGATGCTCAATCAACTGAGCCATCCAGGTGCCCAGAGCCGATGGTTCTTGAAATTGCTTTGATATATGAGTACTTTGGATCACAAGCATGTTTCAGCAACATATTATGCTTGCAAACCAAGGTTTTACTGTATGCCCTAATATGACCATCTTAGGGACTAATCATTCTTTTCTTGTTATCATTCTTTTTTCAATAAGGACAATTTGTAAGAATATACATTTCACTTCCAAGTGGAACTTCAGATGACTCTCTTTCATTCTTCATTTTAAAAATGCTCCAGGAGGATTTTTATATTCTCTTAGTTTTCCCAAGTGCCATAATGAAATGCCGGATTTCTTTTTGTAGGGCAGCCTTGCTCAGAGAGACTCGATGAAAGATAAAAAGAGTGCTGAGAAGGGAAATCACCGTGTGTGTGGCCTAGAGCACATCCACTTTTTATTCAAGTGCTCTGGCCCACGTGCTTTGCTGTCACGTCTAGCCATCTGTGTGCTTGTTATTGTGGGGAAATTGAATCTTTAGATGTTAGAAGAATGGTCTGGGGTCTCTTTTATATGAAAAGCCAACCATCTTGGTTGCTAAGGATACCTTTTCACAACAATTATGTAGAGAGACCTTGACAAATGGTTAGGGATGGTGAATAGGATTTTACAATGAGGTTGCCTGTTTCTTATTGTTTTTCTTATACATGAGTGTTGTTTTTAAAAATGGTACAACACTTTGAGATAGCATAACAAGCCCAGATTGTTAAAAAATAATTCCAGGAATCTAGGAAACCAATCTTAATAAAAACCCAATTCTGCAGCCTAGCCTACAAAACTGGAATTACTACATCTAGTCCTAGAATTTTTAGAATTTCTACACTGTTAAAAGTGAAGTAGAAACTGGAACTGGATAAACTAGACTGACTGCCTGAAAAGCTAAGATTCACTAAATACTTCTACCTTTTATTTCATTTTCTGCTTCCTATCATGGCCCCAAAAGTAATGCCACACAAAATGAAAAGAAGAGAGAAAATAATTATGATGCCAATTCCCTTTGTATATAGTAGACGGACTTTATTTCTTGGGCTATAAATTAAGAAGTTAATCTCTAAAAAGCCTATAATGTCAAAACAAAAGAGTAACAAGTTACTGCTGACCTGGAGCATGCTACTTCTCTGAGAATATCTATGGGAACCTAATGAGTATATGAAAAATAAATGAGAAATCAAGTAATGTATGAATTTCATGTTGTAATGGACGATTCTTCAAAGAAACACAGTATGTTGCTGGTATAGAATAGAAAAAGTATGTTAAGAGTTTCAGAGGAGGGATCTTTAGAGAACATATCATCTGATCCCCTACATTCCCCCCAGTTTTATTGAGATATAATTGGCATATAGCACTATATAAGTTTAAGGCTTATAGCATAATGACTTGTATAAACTGTGAAATGATTACCATAAGAAATTTAGTTAACATTCACCATGTCATATAGATACAAAAAAAGAAGAAGAGAAATAGTTTTGATCTTGGGATGAAGTCTTTAGATCTACTCTCTTAACAACTTTCAAATATACCATACAGTAGTGTTAACTACACGCATCATGTTGTACATTACATCCCTAGTACTTATTTATCTTTAAAAAAATTTTTTTAATTAATTTATTTATTTTGAGGGAGAGCAAGACAGTGAGTAGGGGAGGGGCAGAGAGAGAGAGGGAGAGAGAGAATCCCAAGCAGGCTCCACAATGTCAGCACAGAGCCTGATGTGGGGCTCAAACTCACGAACCAGGAGATCATGACCTGAGTGGAAACCAAGAGTCAGATGCTTAACCAACTGAGCCACCCAGGTGCCCCTCTAATACTTATCTAGCTTACACCTGGAAGTCTGTACCTTTTGACCACTTTGACCCTCCCCCACCCCCACTACATGCCTGTCCCAGAACCAGGAATGTGCCAATCCTCTCTTGCATAAATGGAAGCTAAGGTCCAGAAGATGGAGAGGTTTCCCTAAAAGGCCAGGCAAGTGACGAGCACAATGGTCCTGAACCTGTCCTCTTTCTGTTTCACATCAATATCAATGCCCCACACAGATCTCTCTCTCCTATGGGCCACACACAGGTTTCCTCCTTTCGGCCAAAAGGCACCTTCACAAAAATTGAGCCAACATTTAAAAATTAGAAGATCTCATACAAAACAGAGCTCAATTCCTGCTTCTTTTAAAAATGAGATCTGAGGGTGCCTGAGTGGCTCAGTTAAGTGTCCGACTTCAGCTCAAATCATGATCTTCAAATTCATGAGTTTGAGCCCCGCATCAGGCTCTGTGCTGACAGCTCAGAGCCTGGAACCTGCTTTGGATTCTGTGTCTCCCTTTCTCTTTTTTTCTCTCTTTTTAAAAGGCTATTCATTTTTAAGAGAGAGAGAGATCTGAGAAGACATCCAAGTGGCCCACAGGTACATGAAAATGTTAATTTTCTCTAATCATCTGAGAAATGCAAATCAAAACCACAATGAGAAAACACCTCACATCTGTTGAGTGGCTATTATCAAAAACACAAGAAACAAATATTGGCAAAGATGTGGAGAAAAAGGAACACTTGTGCACTATTGGTGGGAATGTAAGTTAGTGCAGCCACTGTGGAAAAAAAAATATGGAGGTTCCCCCAAAAATTAAAAATAGAACTACCATATGATCCAGCAATTACACATCTGGGTATATATCCAAAGGAACAAAATCACTAGCTTGAAAAGATATCTGCACCCCCATGTTCATTGTAGCATTATTTTTAATAGACAAGACATGGAAGAAACCTAAGTGTCCATCAACAGATGAATGAACAAAGAAAATGGAATATTATTTAGGCATAAAAAGAAGGAATTCCTGCTACTTGCAACAATATTGACGGCACTGCGCTAAGTGAAATAGATCAGAAAAAGACAAATACCATATGATCTCACTTATATATGGAATTTAAAAAAAAAAAAACAGAAAGATTCAAAGAACAGATTGATGGTTGCCAAAGGCAGGGTGTGAGGGACGAATGAAATGGGGGAAGGTAGTCAAAAGGTACAACCTTTAAGTTATAAGATAAATAAGTTCTGGGGAAGTAACATACAGCATGGTGAATATAGTTAACAATCCTGTATTGCATATTTGAAAGTTGTTAAGAGAGTAAATATTAAAAGTTTCATCACTGGAAAAAAAATTTTTTACTATGTGAAGTGATTGATATTAACCAAAGTTATCATTTCTCAGCATATACACATATCAAAACATCTTTAAAAATGAGAAGCTCTGGCGGCAGTTGCCCTTATTTTTTAATCTCTATGCCCAACATGGGGCTCAAACACACAGCCCCAAGAGTAAGAGTTGCATGCTCTACCAAATGAGCCAGCCAGGTGCCAAGATCTGGTAGCAGTGAAGAGCAACCTGATAGAGGTAGGACTACCCAGAACTAGAACAAACCAACTTTGTTTTCCAAAATTTCCGAAAAATTCATTCCACCTGGAAATATCCACGTATGATTGATACACTGAAGGGAAATCTACTTAAATTATGTTTAACCCACCCCCCAGAAATGAATTCTGTATGATTTTTACAATGGAACTGTACTAAATAACTGCATTTCCAACATGTATGTAGAGTATCTTATTATATGATAGCATCCAATGTTGATTATGTTTTCTTTCTTTTAAAGCTTATTGATGAATTTTATTTTGCATAAATGCCAGTGATCACAGATTCACTATGAGCTAGGTGTGCTCCATACTCATTGCTGCTCAGTTAGCTTTATACTCATAGATACTGAAATGAAAGATAGAACATAGTTTTATTACCTAATATACACCATATGTATCATCAAAACTGGCTTCTAAGTTCTTGATGACACTAGTTCATATTGTTTTATATTAAGTAATAATCTTTATAACCATTTCTTTTCATTGTCACAGTTAGTTCATTTATAAATTCTTAGAATCATGAAAACAATTCAGTCCGTAAAGTTTCCTGAGATTTTTTTCCAAATGGTTACTTTCAGCCAAACACAAAATGTTTCCTCTTTTTTTTTTAAATTTTTTTTTTTAATGTTTATTTATTTTTGAGACAGAGAGAGACAGAGCATGAATGGGGGAGGGTCAGAGAGAGGGAGACACAGAATCTGAAACAGGCTCCAGGCTCTGAGCTGTCGGCACAGAGCCCGACGCGGGGCTCGAACTCACGGACCGCGAGATCATGACCTGAGCCGAAGTCGGCCGCTTAACCGACTGAGCCACCCAGGCGCCCCCAAAATGTTTCCTCTTAAACAAACCATCCTCATACAGGCAAATGCAGCAGGCATGGCATTTGGTTCAACCTCTCTATATAAGGGATAATGCTGTAAGTTATGAAAATGAAGGTATTCTCACTTAACCCAGGAGGATAGGCCTGTATTACTCACAATATTAAACCTCACTCTGAAAAATTGTATTCATTAAATTAATAAGTGAGAAAATGAATCACCAAAAATGTTAATCTAATGCATAATTTATTGTATTACAAATAAATTGAACACTCCTTGTGCCTTGGGCACATGAATCTCAAACACAAAAGTCAGCAAATTTTTCTTTTCACTCAGGTTCATATTTGAAGTAATAATAATCATGGGGACCGTATGGGTAACTTTCACCCAAAAATGCTCCCCCTAAAGAATACTGAAGTTATTATTTTTCCCACTAAAAATTCTATGAATGACGATTTCTCTTCCTTCTTCCAGTCATCATTAAAAATAACAGAGTTAAATTTTTATAAAATAACTCAGAAATCTCATTTGCTAAAGACCCTAAAGAGAATGAAGGCATATTCAACTTTGAGGAAACCTAACAAAAAGTTATTCATCTGTGCAATTAATAGGGCAACCAAATGTCGGACACAAGCATGTCATTGGCTCTAGCTATTGGTTCTAACCTGAAAAGAAAACACAGAGCTTCTTGGCTTTGTCCTGATCCTCTGTGACTTCAGGCAGGGGGCCTTTCCAAATACTTTTACTCCTGCCCTCCATTCTGTTCAAGACTGCCTTTTCTCAAAGGGCTCAGGGGGTTACAGATAAGAGAGTCTAATAAAAGGGACTACTGGCTGGCACGCAACCCTTGACCTGGGGGTCATGAGTTCAAGTGCCATGTTGGATGTAGAGCTTACTTTTAAAAAACTCCAATATGAAATTCCTCAAGTTCTATAATACAAATATTTATGGAATTGACCAAAAATCTGTTGCAGGTTGAACAGTGAGTAGGAATGTTATGCTAGGTGGAATTCTAAGATGACCCCAAGGTTCCTGCCCCCTGTTGTACACACTCTACAATCTCTTCCCCACTGAGTATGAGTGTGACTTGTAACTGGTGATTATATTACATCACATGGCAGAAGGGATTTTGCAGATGTAATAAAAGCCCCTCATCAGTGTACTTTGAGTTAATCAAAAGGGAAATCATCCTGGGTGGGTCTAGCCTAATCCTATGAGGTCTTAAAAGTCACTGGTTCCTGGGGTGCCTTGGTGGCTCAGTTGGTTGAGTGAGTGTCTGACTTCAGCTCAGGTCATGATCTCATGATTTGTGGGTTCGACCCCATTTCAGGCTGACAGTGAGGAGCCTGCTTTGGATTCTTTCTCTGCCCCTTCCCTGCTCTCTCTCTCTTTCTCTCTCTCTCTCTCTCCCTCCCTCCCTCCCTCAAGAATAAACATTTAGGGGCGCCTGGGTGGCGCAGTCGGTTAAGCGTCCGACTTCAGCCAGGTCACGATCTCGCGGTCCGTGAGTTCGAGCCCCGCGTCGGGCTCTGGGCTGATGGCTCGGAGCCTGGAGCCTGTTTCCGATTCTGTGTCTCCCTCTCTCTCTGCCCCTCCCCCATTCATGCTCTGTCTCTCTCTCTGTCCCAAAAATAAATAAAAAACGTTGAAAAAAAACCCAAAAAAACAAAGAATAAACATTAAAAAAAAAAAATTTTAAGTCACTGGGCCCTTCCTGAAGGAAGAAATTTGGAAGATGAGAGCCTCACAGAGGGGCAAACTGCCATGCTGGGGAGAGGACTATGGCAGGGAAGGCAGGCAGCTTCTAGGATATGAGAAGGCTGCCCAGTGGTCAACAGCAAGAAAGTGTCCTACAACCTTAAGAAACTGAATTCTGCCAACAACCAATGAGCTCAGAAGACCCCAAATCCAGGGGAGATCAAAACGCTGGCAAAAATCCTGATTTCAGCTTTATGAGAGCATAGGACCCAGCAAAAACGTGCTTGGAACCCTGTGAGATAATAGAAAATGTATATATTGATGTCTGTCTCTGGTTCCTCACACAGAGCTCCTAAATCCTTTGTGACTTTCTAAGTGATGACAGCACTAGGAACATCTTGTGTTCTAATATTTGGTCTTTGACCTCAGGAACAGAGTTCCTAAATCCCTTGTAATAGAAGTATCTAGGTAATAGAAGTGTCTTCTGTTCTAATGACGTGACTGTTTTGGGGATCCTGGCTGAGGGCTGGTCATGAGAAGGACCAAACCATGATTAGCAGCTTAGAATTTTCAGCCCCACACCCACTCTAGAGGGGAGTGGGGCTAGAAACGAAGGTAATGATTTATGCCTACATGATGGAACCTCCATAAAAATCCCAAAATACAGGGTTCTGCGAGCTTTTAGGTTGGTGAATATATAAAGAATGGGGGTGGTGCCCTCAGAAAGTACGGAAATTCTGTGCCCTTCCTACATACCCTACTCTATGCATCTTTTCCATCTGATTTTCATCTGTATCCTTTATCATATCCTTTTATAATAAGCTGGTCAACATTAAGTAAACTGTTTTCCTGAGTTCTGTGCACCACTCTATTACATTAATCAGATTCAAAGAGGGAGGGTCATGGGAACCTTAAATTTGTAGCTTATGGGTCAGAAGCACAGGTGACAACATAGACTTTTGCAATTGGCATCTGAAGTGAGGTTGGGGCAGTCTTGTAGGACTGAGCCCTTAACCTGTGGGATCTGATGTTGTCTCCAGGTACATGGTGTCAGATTTGAGTTAAATTGTAGGACACAGAGCTAGTGTCACAGAAAATTGCTTGGTGGGGGAAAAGCCCCATATATCTGGTGTCAGAGGTGCTTTGAGTGTGGTGGTCGTGTGAGAGTAAAACAGACTCAGTTCCTCACCCACAGAAACCATAAGATAATAAGTTTGTGTTGTTTTGAGCTGCTAAATTTATGATAATTTATGCAGAAATAGAAAAAATACACTCGTTCAATCTTTACAACAACCCTATGAGACATGTGCTATTAATATGCCCACTTTACAAATAAGAAAAATGAGACACAGAAAGAGTAATGACTTGCCCAAAGGATTTAAATACATAAGAGTCGAACCACATTCATGTACATCATTCAGCATCCTGCTAAAAATCTCCAGATCTTTACTACCCAGACACCTCTAGTGGATGCCCCAAGGCTCAAACACTACAAAACAAATGCCCAAAAGGATAGCATAAATAAAATCAAATGACACACCATAGACAGGCAGAAGTCTGCAATCCATATAAATTACCAATGGTTAGTATCTAGAATGTATTCAGAAACCTTGTTATCAAAAACAAAAGCAAAGACAAATAACCCAACAGAAAAATGAACAGAAGATGTGAACAGGCAGTTAGCAGACAGGGAAAGTCAAATAGCCAGTAAACATATGAAAGAGTGCTCAGTGTCACTAGTACTCTTACAAATTTCAACAACAATAAAGTCTTAAGTATTGGCAAGAATGTGAAGCAATAAGGACTTTCATGTCCTGCTGGTGGAAGGATAATTTGTACAACCCCTTTGAAAAATGATTTAGAAACATCTCATTAAATTGAAAACAAGAACATCTTTCAAGGGGTGGCTGGGTGGCTCAGTTGGTTAAGTGTCTGACTTCCGCTCAGGTCATGATCTCACAACTTGTGAGTTCAAGCCCCACGTCAGGCTCTGCGCTGACAACTCGGAGCCTAGAGCCTGCTTTGGACTCTGTGTCTCCCTCTCTCTCTCTCTGTCTTTCCCCCGCTTGCACTGTCTCTCTCTGTCTCTCAAAAAGTGAATAAATGTTTAAAAATTTTTTTAATATAAAGACCATCTTTCTAATCAGGAGTTCCACTTTAGAGTACATATAATAGAGAAACTCTAGCCTTTGTGCCTAGGAAGAAGAATACAAGAATATTCATCTTGATCTTATTCGTGATAGGAAAATGAATTCAGTGGCCATCATCAGAAGAGTCAATAAGTAAGTGGGATAAATACACAGGCTTTCCTCTCTCAATGTTATCTATTTCTCCATTAATTTAGGTCTTTCTCAATGTTTCCAATAAAGTTTGCATTTGGTTTTGTAGTCTAAGTTTAAGTGGTTTTAATGTTTATTACCAGTCCTTTATGGCATGATCTCTCAATTCTTTTTTTTAACGTTTATTATTTTTGAGAGAGAGAAAGAAAGAGAGAGAGAGAGCATGCACGTGGGGGAGGGACAGAGAGAGGGAGAGAATCCTAAGCAGGCTCCACACTCAGCACTGACCCTGACATGAGGCTTGATCCCACAAACGGTGAGATCATGACATGAGCCAAAATCAAGGGTTGGATGCTTAACTGACTGAGCCACCCAGGCCCCCCCATGATCTCTCAAATTCTTAAATTTTAAATATTGGTTAACTGTTGATGACCTTGGTTATATGTCCAAACAATTTTCGTTTCCATACAAGTATTTTGTCAGGGCTTTAGCACACATGATAACACCTTCCTTTAATTTTCCCAAAAAACCAAAAATCTGGCCAGCCTAAATTCCCCAACTGTACACTTTTCTCAAGTATTGTTGATATCGATCTATTTTCTTCTGGGATTCAAAAAAGTCTAAGCCCATGCTTTGTTCCTTTTAAAACATCTGTTTTTCTCTGCCTGGGCCTTTGCAGTATTTCCTCTCTATCCACATTGAAAGGATAAAATCACTTTGAACTGGCCAAGATGTGGTATTAGGTCTCTGTTAGGTAAAGCACACAGGTCTTGAAAACAAAAAGTGGAAGCAGTTCCTGTCCCTGCAATTTTAGGCTCTCTTTGACCAAGGTCCACTTCACCAAGAGGTTAAGCAATGGTTCTACTGAAGCAAAAGCTCTGACCGCCATTTTTGGTTTCTCATGCTGTAGATTGGAAAGCAGGGCAGAGCTACTACACTGGTGGAGGTTAGTGACCCAGATATTGTGAGCAAATAAGATTGCTGCTGCATAATTGAGGCAGGGAAGAAAATGTCTGGAACTTAGGAATCCACCAGGCCACCACTTGTCATTTCCATACACAGCAACTGCACTTGGCAAGGACACAAGAATTAAAGGCTCAGACCTCCCCAAGGAAGGATTTGGGTTTCCCACTGGGCAAGCAACCTAGACCAGTAGAAAGATGAGCCAAGGATAGGGGGAGTCTAGACTGATGGCAGATGAGGGAGATAGTGAATATTAGTTGCAGTTTGGGGACCAACTAGAGCAGAGAAAGCATGAATTTCCAACAATCTTGTTACAAGAGTATTTTTTTAAAAATGTGACTGGCCAACGCAGAATTGGTGACAGGTTGCCATGAACCTAATGCAGGGCATAAATGGATCAGAGTGGTGTTAAGTGTGAACAATGGTATTGCCCTCAAGGCAAAACCCACATCTCCCTCTTAATACTCATACTCCAGTGCTCGTGCTCGCCAGTCCCATTTCTAACTGCTGGCACCCATTCTGCTCCCTATAGGCCAGAAGTGCCCCAGAAATAATGCCCCCAGGAACATGTGTCAACCAGTGCCCGACAGGAGATAGTGTACACAACTACACTCCAGTCTCCTTGCCCTTCAAGTGAGCAAGGAGAGTCGGAACAAGTGACCTTTTTCCTAGTTCTCTGGGTAGGAGTGAGCACATTCATTGACTTATTTTTCTTCTCTCTCTCACATTCCCATCCATTACCGGTATTGCCTGGATATTCCCATATCCACCATTAACATTCAAATCCTCATCCCGGTTCTTCTGGGGAAATCCAAAGAACTCTGGGGCAGATTTACATTACAAGCTGATGAAGCATCAGGACCATAACCCCTCACTGGAAAGCTTCCAGAAGTGTAGTCACACAGTCATATCTTTGTAAAATTTCCCACAAAAGATCCTTTCTTTTTTTTATTTTGGTGATGCATGTTCCAAGTGTGTATAACCTCACAAAACCTGGATCCACTCCTGATTAACTGAATATTCCATATATACCATCCAATTGTTTGTTAATTATTATTTGTCTTCCTTCGCTAGAATGTAAGCTCTGATTAGGCAGGAATTTTAGCCAATTTGTTCACTACTGAATGAATCCCCAGTACCCTTATCAGTGCCAAGTACACTGCTAGTAATTTTTGTTGAATAAATGAGTAAGCCCCAACTGAACCATGCCCTGTCCTGTTTCTATCTCTCTGCATCTGCTTTTTCCTCTGATTAGAATCCCTTGTGCTCCCCACTCAGTGGCTACTCACTCGGGACGTATCTCAAATTCCAAGAATTACATGGGTGGAAGTGCAGACATCAACTGAGGGAGACACCTATAACCACCCAAAATGCCTATTTTCTTATTTGGGTGTGCTTTCTCCTATGTGCCAATTTTAACTTTTTGTTTAAAATTTTTCAAACACATAGTAGAAATAGCACAATGAATCATCATATAGCCACCATGTAAATACAATTGTTAATACTTTGCCATATTGCTCGACCCATATATTTTTATTTAATTGTATCTCTATATGTTACTACCATAAAACTATTATGTCTTATGATTCACGGATCAGCTGGGTTTTTCCTCTGCTGGTCCCCCTGACACTCACTCCTATGGCTGCAGTCACCTAGAAGTCGGCTGGGCTGAAAAATTCAAGGTGGCCTCATTCCCAGGTACAGTGGCTGGTGCTGGCTGTTGGCTGGGCACCTCAGTTCTCTTCCGTGACAGTCTCAGGGAAAGTTTCAGTAGGGGAAAGTGAAATCTGCAAGGTCTCTGGGGGTCTAGGACCACACAACATCACTTCAGCCATATCCTTTTTAAAATCAGTTTTATTGAGGTGTAATTTCTATACTTAAATTTTCATTTTAAGTGTACAATACAATGATTTTTAGTAAATGTACGGAGTTGGGCACCCATCACCACAATCCAGTTTTAGAACACTTTTTTTTACGCCAAAAAGATCCCTGATGACCATTATAATGTGTGTTTCTACCCTCGGCTCCTGACAACCACTAACCTACTTACTATCTTTATGTATTTGCTTTTTCTAAACATTTCATATCGATGGAATCGTACAATGTGCAGTCTTTTGCATCTGGCTTCTTTTATTTAGCATAATGTTTTTGATGTTCATCTGTGTTATAACATATAGCAATAGTTTCTTCCTTTTTTATGGCTGAGGAATATTCCATTGTATGTATACATCACATCTTGTTTATCCTTTGCCAGTTGATGGACATCTGGATTGTTTCCAGTTTGGGACATTCACAAATAATGCTGCAACAAACATTCATATACAAGTCCTTGTGTGAATATATATTTTCTCTTGGGTGAATATCTAGGTGAAGAACTGCGGGGGATCACATAGTAAATGTACATTTAGCTTGTAAACTGTTTTCCAAAGTGGCTGTACTATTTTACAAGCCCATCCATAATGACTGTTGATCTAGTTTCTGTGCCTATTCCCATCTCCTTTAATCTAGAACACACTCTACCTCCTATTTTCATGAAACTTAGTTTTTTAAGAGACCTGGCCAATTGTATTGTACAATCTCCCACATCCTACATCTGACTTTGTTTCTTAACCTATTTCTCTATTCCTTCTATTTTCAGGAACTGGAAGACGTAAAGACTTGATTACATTCAAGCTAACGTTTTTGATAAGTGGTGATATGCACATCATATTGCATATATCAGGAAGCACATAATGTCTGATTGTCCTACTATTAGTAATTGTAAAATCGATCACTATATTGGGGTGGTAAAAGCCAGATACCACCAACTTTAAGGTGTTTCTGACCCTGGACAGTTACCAAGTAATCTGTGGAGAAATTTTATGCCCATTGCCAAAAAAATTAAGTGGGAGGAGGTGTTTTAGGGAGTTTACAAAATATTAAAACACAAGGTGATGATTAAAATTAAAAGTGTAATATTTTAAGGACAATATGTATACTTATCATCTGGAAAGAATTAAGTGGTATAGTTGAGTCTGCATTTGGCCTTGAGTTTTCTGGTAACCAAAACAATAAAGCAAAGACATATAGTATGAGGTCTCACTTCCAAATAGAATAAGGCACATAAATTCTTCCATAAAGTGAATTGGACTCTAGCATCTCACAGTGATGCTTATATAGACACATTGAATAATGTAGTGGATAATTATTTTAATAAGTATGAAAGCCTGGACATTTGTATACTTTGACTGAAGTATCAGCCTTCTGCATCTGAAAATAAAGTTTTCCTCCATCAAACATCAATTTTATAGACAGACACTGAACGGTGAGAAAAGGGACACCTGCCAGATCAATTAAAGCAGCCCTAGAAATCAGTAAAACACAGATTAGCCTAACACTAGTTATTCTTACAAAGATATTTCTAAGGGATCTATGATTATACACACACACACACACACACACACACGCAGTCAAGAATGTTTTCTTTTCTTTCTTTTTTTTTTTTTTTAATGTTTGTTTATATTTGGAGGTGGGGAGGCAGAGTGGCAGAGAGAAACAGAATCTGAAGCAGGCTCCAGGCTCTGAGCTGTCAGCACAAAGCCCAATGCGGGGCTCAAACTCACAAACCATGAGATCATGACCGGAGCCAAAGTCGGATGCTTAACCAACTGAGCCACCCAGGTGCCCCAAGAACATTATTTTCTGATTGTCTCCTATAATACAATAAAATAACTTAAAGACCCTGGAAAAACAGGTAAACACAATTTCAACAAATCTTTTTTCACGTTCTTCCTTTCTCTGTCTCTCATTCTCTCTGTCTCATCAGATGTCACAAGCAAACTGCTGGCAAGTGCTAAACTGCAATAAAATTGTGACAAATGACTAGAATGCCAGTCTTCTGTGTTGCAAAGTGGAGGAAAATACATATGTTTTTGATCCTAGACATGCAGATGGCATGGCTAAAAGTGTTGGGGAAATTTAGAAACCTGATTTATATTCTTGCCAGAGACAGAGCAACCTGCTTCCTCAGAGAAGCTACCAGGACCACAATATTTTTTCTCAAAAAACAGCTTCAGATCTACTTACAAACTCAAAAAAAAAAAAAGTGCTTTGTTGGTAAATCTGTATCATAAAACATGGGAGAAATTTCTTTGTCTTTTTAAATACTCCTAGTCTTTAAAGTCCAGAAAATATTTTAATTACAACTCTACTACCTGCTAATTAAGTAGCCCTGGGCAAATTACTAATGTCTCAAAGTTTCTGCTTCCATGTCAGGGATAATACCTATTTCTCAGAGTTGTTTTGAGTGAAGAAAATACTGTAAATCAAATGCTCAGCACTGTGTAAGTGCTTCCTAGATGGCAGCGACTACTGCTGCTGAATATGTTCAAGGTTCAACTCCCCCACTCCAGCCACCCCACTCTCCAGCTCCCCCTCTCCAGCCCCCGTCCCTCCAGACCCCCTCCGGCTCACCCCCTCCCTCCAATTCCCCTCTCTCCAGCTCTCTTCCCTCCAGACACCCCCCATCTCCTCCCTCCAGCCCCCCTGTCCCCAGACCTCCCTAGGCCCCCTTCCCACATGCCCCCTCCAGCTCCTTCCTTCAGGCTTACTGACTGAGCCTGCGCAGTGGGAAGGAACACAGAAGAAAAGACAGTGACTCTTTGTTAATAGCTGAGGAAGCCCTCCACAGGAATTCTGCTAAGGAACTGGAGAAAGGGTCAGGCCTGAGGGTAAAGAGGAGCTTCAGACTACTTCCCTTCCTTATCCACTTGTTTCACCTGCAAATCCAAGGGCAGGTGGAGAATGGCCAGACCAAAGAGCATTCCCAGTACTACAGCAAAGGGCAAAATAGAGAATAAGAGCCCATGACTTTCAGCTGGCATAGGCCCACTCCTTGACCTTTAGCCTGTGGCTTTGCTAGGAACCCCTTCAGCAGGAAGTGACTAAGGAAGGGTGAATTTAACCACAGTAACCCCACACACTAGTAAAACCTGCCTCACAATCTAATTAGCCATGCCTCTTCCCAAGAAACACTGGCCAGGGAGGTCAGGAGACAGAAGTTTCCCCATTTGTGAGCTGCAGGGGAATTCTAGGTATGGAGAGAAGGGCTTTGTCCCTTCGACCTTTAAGGATCTCTCATTGCTTCAAAGCCCCTGGGTTTTCAGTACAGCTATATGCTAGTGGGTTTATCACAATGAGTTAGTAGCTGAATGTGTTAACTCTTTGAGGTGGGAATAATTAGTATGGTTCTCCTCAAAGGTGAAATTTGTTTTATAAATACAAACATTGTGACAAATTTCTCCATTCCTCAAGGAGAGTGCCAGTAGCATGTGGAGACAGACAATGTTTGGTTGGGCTGGGATCCCATGCTTTGCAGAACATTTAGCATCCCTGGTCCCAAGACATTAAATACCAATTGTACCTCCCACTCACTGTGACAACCAAAAGGGTCCCTATGTGGCTCCAAATGTCCCTTGGAAGGTGCCCCACACCTGACTGAGAATCACTGACTATCAGATGGTCTTGCTGACAATAGTTAATAAACGGTTTTCATCCCTTCTTTTAAGCCATTAATTCTTGATAAACAAGCCAAATGCTTTCATATTTGTCTTTCTATTTATTATGGTCAGAGAGAATAAATTCCATTTACATAATAATTTTGCATATTTATTTATTTAACGTTTATTTAAAAAATAAAAAATAAAGGTCATTTGCTTATTTTGAGAGAGAGAGAGAGAGAAAGAGAGAGAGAAAGCATGACCAGGGGAGGGGCAGAGAGAGAAAGGGAGACAGAGAATCCCAAGCAGGCTCTGCACGGTCAGCGCAGAGCCGATACTAGGCTCAAACCACAAACCATAAGATCATGACCTGAGTCGAAATCAAGAGTCAGACGCTTAACTGACTGAGCCACCCAGGCCCCCCCAAAATTTTACATATTTAAAATAATGCACTTCGGGGCGCCTGGGTGGCTCAGTCGGTTAAGCGGCCGACTTCGGCTCAGGTCACGATCTCGCGGTCTGTGAGTTCGAGCCCTGCGTCGGGCTCTGTGCTGACGGCTCAGAGCCTGGAGCCTGTTTCAGATTCTGTGTCTCCCTCTCTCTGCTCCTCCCCTGTTCATGCTCTGTCTCTCTCTGTCTCAAAAATAAATAAAAACGTTAAAAAAATAAATAAATAAAATAATGCACTTAGTATAGTACTCAACAAATAGCTACAATTTTATTAGTACCATTATCATCTTTATTGGATTATTAAATATTTGTTAAAAGGAAAGTCAAAAGCAATAATACTTTATACCATTTTAAACTTAAATTTCACCTGAGAGGAATTATTTTTGTTTTCCAATCCCAACATTAGCACTCTGATCTCTCCAAAACTCAATTTCCTTACCTCTAAAGTGGGGGTGATGGTATTGACAGTGTGAGGTTTGTATGAGGCTTAAATGAGACTGTGTCTGTGAAGTGTTGGTAAACGATAGCAACTAGGCAGCTTTCTCCCCACCCCCCATGTTATATTAACAGGTTGGGGGCAGAAAACAGGCAAGAGGCAGTAAAAGAAACCTCAGCTTCTGAAATCTCTGTGTTATCCAGTTCCAAACATCAAAGTGCATTCTAATCACCTGGGAATCTTGTGAAAATGCAGATTCTGATTTAGCAGGTGAGGGTAGGAAGAGGGGCACTCTGAGAGTCTGCATCTAACAAACTTCCAAGGAGAAGCTTTAGAGCCAGACAGATCTGATTTGCATCTGACTCAACCCATAATTCTGTGATAAGTTATCTTTGAGACTCAGTTTCCATATCTGTAAAATGGATACACATACTGTATAATAATAATATAATGTAATATAATCATATAATAAAATAATAATATACACCTTATATAATCAGCATGCTATTTATATAATACAGCATATATAACGCAATTGCCACATCATAGGCACTTAGTATAAATTCTACTTTCCTACCCAGAAGAAAACTTGTAGAGAGTTTTGAAAAGGGTTTTCTAACTAACAAATTTCATTTCAGTGATACAGCTTTACCTTTCTGTAAAGGAGATTTTGGTACACTGTGAGGTCTGTTCAAAATATTTGCTGCCCTCGCTGGGGAAGGATTGTATACCCTAATTTCAGTGATGTCAGACTCAGAGCCACATGACTTCTATAAGCCAAAGTGACAGAAATAGAAGTAAATTATTCCATCTGCAAGCTGAAGTTTCAAGAGCTAACACAAGGTTCTACTGTCACTGTCACTGTCACTGTCCCAGAAAGGAGCTGCTCTGGGGTGCCTGGGTGGCTCAGCCGGT
Organism: Panthera leo; assembly: GCF_018350215.1. NCBI lineage: Eukaryota > Metazoa > Chordata > Mammalia > Carnivora > Felidae > Panthera > Panthera leo. Next base: position 43,336,180 of record NC_056690.1, read on the forward strand.
TAAGCATCTGACTTCAGCTCAGGTCATGATTTCACAGTTTGTGAGTTTGAGTTTCACATTGGGCTCTGTGAGGACAGGTTAGAGCCTGGAGCCTGCTTCAGATTCTGTGTCTCTCCCTCTGCCCTTCCCCTGCTCATGCTCTGTCTCAAAAATAAATAAGCATTAAAAAAAAATTTTTTTTTTGTCTTTAAGAAAGGAGCTGCTCCTTCAGCCTCAATCCTAGAGTAAAGATGTGGCAATAATAAAGAATTTGTGTGGTTTTTTCCCCAGGGTTCCTGGCACAGAGCTTCTTAAAACACTTGGAATTTCCTGAATGACAGGAGTGTCTTTGTTATCTAATGATGTAACTATGGTGGGCACCTAGATAGCTTTCAGGATACCAGAAAGATCAACCATGTTGACTACAGGGTTGGAATTTTGGGTCATCCTGACTCTGGGAAGCAGAGTGGATCTGGAGATTGAGTTGAATCATGTGAAACTCTGGACACCGAAGCCCAGTGGGGCTTCCTGGTTGGTGAACACAGTAAACAGCTCAGAGTATGATGCATACTGACACCACCCTGCCGACCCCTGCCCAGGAGAGGGCACAGCAGCTCTGTATTCCCTCCCAGACTTTGCCCTATGAGGATCCTTTATAATACAACTGCAGTCATAAGTATCGCACTTTCTTGAGTTCTGTGGATCATTCTAGCAAATTATCAAACCCAAGAGAGTTGTAGAAAACCCTGATTTTTATAGCCAGTCAGAATTATAGGTGGCCTGGGGACGTGTCCAGTGTCTGAAATAAGGACAGTCTTGTGGAGAACTGGCCCTTAACTTGTGAGGCGTGACCCTATCTCCAAGTGGTGCATATCAGAAATGTATGGAAGGGCACCCAGTTGGGAGCAAACCAGAAGAGGAGACACCCAGCTGAACTTCACCAACATACACCATGAGGGAGAAACAAACCTCCAATTTGGTGAGCCAACTGAGATCTTGGAGTTGTTTATTTTGGAACTCGGTATAATCTAATCTGACTGGTATAAAGGTAGACAGTACTTAGATTCCATTCTGAAGGAATTATGTCTCATCAACTAAACTGGTTAGTCTGGTGAGGAATGTGGTATACTGCACAGGGCATACAATGCGCTGTGGTGGCTCTCTCTGTTGACTGCCCGGCACATTTTACCCCATTCCCCCTTGTCAGGTAACTGTGGCCCCATCCCTAGATCCAGGGGTGGGCGTGTTCCACAAGCCTTGCCAATCTTACTGATGAGGGAGCATAAGGCAAAATGAGGCTGCAAACCAGCACCCCCGCCCTACAGGTGGGATATGTGTGATATTCCTCAGGCACTCCTGGCTGCCCATGAACAAAGGAAAAGGGAAGACACATGGTTAACTGATAGATCACAGAACCTGAGTCTCCATCAGTTTACAAATATCTTAGTAAATTACAAGAAAAAGACAATCTTATCAATAACCTAATCTCCAGAAACTCCCTATTGTCTTAATGATAATGCTTTTTGAGAGGGAAAAACCACCTTAGCTTGTCAATAGCAAGGCCTCCAGTAATCTGTGAGTCTTCTTTAGCATATGGAAATCCCTTTAAGAAACTTCCTCTTGGAGCCTCTGGGTGGCTCAGTTGGTTAAGCGTCCCACTTTGGCCCAGGTCATGATCTCACAGTTCATGAGTTCAAGCCCCACATCAGGCTCTGTGCTGACAGCTGGGAGCCTGGAGCCTGCTTCGGATTCTGTCTGTCTCTCTCTCTCTCTCTCTCTCTCTCTCTCCCTCCCCGGCTCATGCTCGCACTCTCTGTCAAAAATAAATAAATTTACAAAAAAAAAAAAAAAAAAAGAAACTTCCTCTTGACTTTATCCCTACCCCCAACTCTGCAATGTATAAGCAGTCACTTTTCACAACCCCAGTTCAGCTCTTTCTGCCCACGGGTCCTGTCCCTGTGCTTTAATAAAATCACATTTTTTTTGCACCAAAGATGCCTCTAGAAATCTTGCCTGGCCTTGCTTTGCCCAGCTCCAGACCTTCACTCCAAAGCCCCATCATTACTACCTGCACACAGTGATGGGGAAGCATCCCACAAAGCAGGTCAGCCTCTTTCCCTGGGGTCACTAAGATGAGAGTGTGGCTGAGGCTAGCCCCTTTCTCATCCTGTGGAGACAGCGTGTCTGCAGGGGGAAGTCTAGAAGGGACAGCAGAGATGGAAGACAGACAGCCATTAGGAGAGACGTCATGCCAGAGCTCTAAGCCCTGGTTCCTATAGCTCTACCTTTCTCTCTGGGAGCCAGCCCAGAATCCCTCTCAGCTGCATGAGCCTTGAAATTACTGTTTTTCCTTAAGCTGATTTGAGTTGGGTATCTGTCATGATAAGCCAGATGAATATAAACTAACTGAAACAATTCTGGCTATAAGAGAACTCTGTTGGTGGATTTTGTATTTTATTTTAATTAGTGGTATTTTTAAGTTGATGGGTTCTGAATTCTAGCTGAAAGGAATCCTAAAATCCACCAAAGACAGAGAGATAGCCAAAGAAATAGAAGGACTACAACGTGAACAGAAAGACTTCTATTTCTTTTTTTTTTTTTTTTTAAACGTTTATTTATTTTTGAGACAGAGAGAGACAGAGCATGAACGGGGGAGGGTCAGAGAGAGAGGGAGACACAGAACCCGAAACAGGCCCCAGGCTCTGAGCTGTCAGCACAGAGCCCGACGCGGGGCTCGAACCCATGGACCACGAGATCATGACCTGAGCCGAAGTCGGCCGCTTAACCGACGGAGCCACCCAGGCGCCCCAAGACTTCTATTTCTATAACTCCTCCTGGGTAGGCCTGGCATGAGTAACAGTCATCTAAATATATAAATAGTATTAGCCCTGACAAATAAGCCCTAATCATCTCACTATGAGCCAACTTTTCCAGAATTATAAGTTGTTTTTAAAAGGACTAGAACTTAACAAATTTGTTCCTTTTTTTTTTTTAATGTTTATTCATTTTTGAAAGAGAGAGAGTGCGAGCAGGGGAGGGACAGAGAGAGAGGGAGACGAAGGATCTGAAGTAAGCTCCAGGCTCCAAACTGTCAGCACAGAGCCCAACGCAGGGCTCAAACCCATGAAACATGAGATCACAACTTGAGCCGAAATCAGATGCTCAACCAACTGAGCCACTCAGGTGCCCCTAATAAATGTTTTTAACCTTAAGTTCCATTTGAGGAATGATTTCACAAGTTTAGGATTTATTTTAACACTGTGACAGTTTTAAGTCAAGAAAAAGTGAGCCCAGTCTCTCCACTGTCTATACGTAGCATGCAGAATATGTGTTTGGCATCAGACAGACCCTAGTTCATATCCCACTTGGCTGCCTACCACCTGTCATGCCTGGGGCAAAGTTACTTAGCTCCTCTGAGCTGTATTTTCTTTATCTGTACGTACAGATTGGTAAGTACACTGCATTTACGATGTAGAGATTAAACGAGATATAGCTCGGGGAAACTTGGTGGCTCAGTCCATTGATTTTGGCTCAGTTCATGATCTCAGAGTTAGTGAGTTCGAGCCCCTGAGTCATCAGGCTCTGTGCTGACAGCATGGAGCCTGCTTGGGATTCCCTGTCTCCCTCTCTCCCTCTCCCTCCCCTGCTCCCTATCTCTCTCCCTCAAAATAAATAAATAAACATTAAAAAATGAAATATAGTTCATGTAAAATACTTAGCACATATATTTAGCAGGGCATGTATTCTATGCTGATAGCTATTATTATTATCACATCAAGTAATCTAGGCTGCTTCCAGATTATCTAAACTGTGCTATTATATACAATGGAATCCTCTGTCAAAAACACTCTTGGTGGAAAGTTTCTCATGGGATTGGAAAAATGCCTACTTTTTCTTCACATTTGTATCATTATCTTATCATTTAAGGATTGTACTTTGGAAAAGCAACAATATGGATGGGGAGAATATATTTTAAAATGAAAATAATCGCTTTCAATTTGATCATTAAATTTATTTTTTTGTAAGATTTTATTTTTAAGTAATCTCTATACCTGACGTAGAGCTTGAACTCACAACTTCCAGATCAAGAGTCTCATGGTCCACCGACGGAGCCAGCCAGGTGTCCCTGATCACTAATTAAATTTTAATTTTAATTTTAAAATATATACCCTAGGGGTGCCAGTGGCTCAGTCGGTTAAGCATCCAACTTCAGTTCAGGTCATGATCTCATGGTTCTTAGGTTCGAGCCCCACATCAGGCTTTGCACTGGTGGTGTGGAGGCTGCTTGGGATTCTCTCTCTCTGTCTCTCTCTGCCCCTCCTCTACTCTCTCTCTGTTTCCAAATAAATACATAAACTTAAAAAAAAAAAGTTTAAAAAATTGTACCTCAAACTGAAATAAGAATGGCTGACTACTAAAGTGCCAATTTTTTTCCCCAAAACCTAGCCCTTTAAAAAGATATGAAAAAAAAAAAAAAAGAGGTTAGAGTGGGAGAGAGCCAAAGCATAAGAGACTGTTAAAAACTGAGAACAAACTGAGGGTTGATGGGGGGTGGGAGGGAGGGGAGGGTGGGTGATGGGTATTGAGGAGGGCACCTTTTGGGATGAGCACTGGGTGTTGTACGGAAACCAATTTGACAATAAATTTCATATATTAAAAAAAAAAAAAGATATGAAAATACAGTGTTACTAGCTCATGAAAATAAATTCACTCAGCCAGATGGTTTCCATTTGGTTCAGGCAAGTATTCCCAGAGAAATGGCCCCTGGAAAGCAATCTCTCCACACCAGGCTTCCTGTGGTTGGATCTTGGAGCATTCCAGTGCCTAAATTTCCTAAATCTATTAAGCAGCAAATAAGGGCTTAGAAGCTGTCACATTTGTTCCAAAGATCTGAGAGTTCTAAACGCATAGCAATAAGAGGCATGTATATGTTAAAGTAGGACTCAGCAGAAATAGGTACTAAGAAAAATCACATGTGCTTGATGTAATTAAGGTTATCCTGGCCATCCCCACCACCACCACCACCACTTTGCCCCATGAGTAAATAAGGAAAAATCTAAAACTATGGCCCTGGGACTTTGTCTGGCTTGGTTAGGTGTCCTAAAATTGTTCCTCTGTGGGTCACCTGGGTGGCTCAGTTGGTTGAGCGGCCCACTTCATCTCAGGTCATGATCTCACATTCCATGAGTTCGAGCTGTGCTGACAGCTCAGAGCCCGGAGCCTGCTTTGGATTCTGTGACTCCCTTTTTCTTTGTGGCTCCCCACTCATGCTCTGTCTATCTCTGTCTCTCAAAAATAAATAAATGTTAAAAAAATTTTTTTAATTGTTCCTTTGTAAACACATCTTACAAAAGCCTAAAAGGGAGTTTAGAGGTTGGGGTCTTTGCCTTTCTTCCTTTCCTGTCACATTACGAAAAAAGGAAGTTAGTCATTAGGAAATGAATTTCCAGTCCCTTCAGGACTAGCAACAAAACGAAACAAAACAAAACAAAACACCACAACTCATCATTTGCTGGGGTAACTTGAAGGGAATGATTCCACAACTGCTCTATTACTATCACCATCAGGATAGGAGGTCTCCCCTAATTGGTTGTGCAAAGCTTGCAAAAGGGAGAGGAAAAAGGACACAATAAAAAGCCAGCCTGAAGCAGATGGTTATATGGTGGGTGTAATGGAATTAGATGAAGATGAGAATCTAGTCAAACAGCAGTAATCAAAGGAGGAATTACTTTAAGGAACCAAGTGATTAGAGATAGCTATTAAAGACAGTGTCAAAGAACTTCCAGAATTGATACAGAATTCCCACTTACTTGGGGTTTTAAGTAAAACTTAATAAGGAAACATTCACGGGTAAATTTGTGTGGGCTCTCAAGACCTGAGGGAACTGAAGTTACCAGGCAGTTTTTTGGTGAAGATTCTCATCAAAAATGTTCCTATGATAGGGAGAAAATACAAGCATTCAAGACATCGTCAGCTACGCCCTGGAATACAAACCATCCCTTCATGCAAGTTGAAACTTAGCAAGAGGGGCGCCTGGGTGGCTCAGTCGGTTAAGCGTCCGACTTCGGCTCAGGTCACGATCTTACGGTCTGTGAGTTCGAGCCCCGCATCAGGCTCTGGGCTGATGGCCCAGAGCCTGGAGCCTGCTTCCGATTCTGTGTTTCCCTCTCTCTCTGCCCCTCCCCCGTTCATGCTGTGTCTCTCTCTGTCTCAAAAATAAATAAAAACGTTAAAAAAAAAAAATAAAAAAAAAAAAAAAAAAAAAAAAAAAAAAAAAAAAAGAAACTTAGCAAGAAACAGCATTTCCTATGTTTGGTGGGCTCTGGACTTGTAGTCAGAGTTTGATTTTAGCAAAAGATATGGCGGGGGGGGGGGGGGGTGTCTTTTGTGAAGCAGGTCAGAATGATAGCCATTTATCAAACAACTCATGGGGAGGGCGTATGAAATGAGGCTGCAAACACAGGCTGGAGACAGGGCAAGCCCAACCCCGTGGGCCATGTAAAGGATTCTTATCTTACTCTATGTATAATGGAACCTGTCAGAAGATTTTAAATGTTAAGGAATGGTTCTTTTCTGGTATAAACCTGTCCTGCAGCTACATTACTCCCTTCCGTTCACTCAATAAGTAATTTATGAAAGTCCAATATGTATCTGTCACTGTTCTAGGCTCGAGAAACTGAACAAGACAGACAAAAACCATGTCTACCACCAGCCTGGATGGTATCTTTGAACAATTTTTTTTTTTAAAGACAGCTCTTCCCGCACATAAGTAGAGGCACCTTCATACAGTGTACAACATGTGCAGATGTTCATGGTGGCCCTCGACAAGTCAAAGGACTTCTGTGATAGTGGAAGCAGACAGACGATGACTAAGTAAACACAAGATAACCATAGAGGATGATGTGACCAAGAAAAACTGAAGAAAGATTTCTATAGATAGGATGGTCAGGAGAGTTTCTCTGACAATATAGTAATTAAGCTGAGCCATCAAGTATAAGAAAGACCTAACTATGAAATAAGCTGCAGTAAGAACACAACAGTAAAAGAGAACAACATGGACAATGGCCTCGAGGCGGAACTGAGTAGGACTTCAGCAAGTAGGCGGGTGTGGCTGAAGCACCACGAGAGGGAGGAGCAGAACAGGAAGAAATGAGGTTGCAAGTGGCAAGGTCCCCATCTATAGGACTCGGAGCTTTGATTAGATTTGACGACAGTCAACAATAACATATCGTACATTGAAAATGTTAAGAGGCTAAATCTCATGTTAAGTGTTCTTTTCACAATTAAAAAACAAAGACTTTGAAAAGATTGAGAGGCTTGTGGGACATGGAGTTGCATTTACAGGGAGTGACAGTGCATGCAGTGACTTCTCATGTATCAGCAGGGAAATGGTCATCAAACCTCAGGGTGGGAATGATACTCCCTGAGGGAGGCAAGGGAATTGTGGGCATAGCCTTCAGGCAGGTCAGACTTTAAGAGGCCCAATGAAGAAGAGGCACTATAACATCAGAGGGTAAGAGCTTAGCCTCAGAAGGCAGATGACACTGGGCTTCAGTCTGTTACTCAAGGAATTATTAAACTTTTTCTGAGTCTTCAGGTCCCCATATAAAATGGGGATTTAAAACACCTACCTCAGGGCACCTGGGTGGCTCCGTCGGTTAAGCATCCGACTTCAGCTCAGGTCATGATCTCACAGCTTGTGAGTTGGAGCCCCACATCGGGCTTTGTGCTGACAGCTCGGAGCCTGGGGCCTGCTTCGGATTCTGTGTCTCCCTCTCTCTCTCTGCCCCTCCCTTACTCATGCTCTGTCTCTCTCTCCTTCAAAAATAAATAAACATTAAAAAAAAAATTTAAAAAAAACACCTAACTCAGGGGCGCCTGGGTGGCTCAGTTGCTTGAGCGACCAACTCTTAATTTCGGCTCCGGTCAAGATCACAGCATTATGAGATCAAGCCCTGCCTCAGGTTTCACGTTGAGCATGGAGCCTGCTTGAGATTCTCGCGCGCGCCTGCTCTCGCTCTCACTCTTGCTCTCGTTCTCCCCCTCCCTCCCTCTCTCTCTCCTACTCTCTCCCTTTACCTCCCTCCCTATAAAATTAAAAACAACAACAACGACAACACCACCTCATAAGGTTATTCTGAGAGTTCAATGAAATAATGTATGCGAGCTATTACAGGACCTGGCACTTAGGAGGGGCTCAGTAAATGACAAGCACCTCTCTCTCTCTCTCTCTCTCTCCCTCTCTCTACACACACACACACACACACACACACACACACACACACAGCATAAGCCTAAAAAAGGAAACTGAGAAGGAATTTCTGAAGAGGAAGGAGAGCCTGGGAGAGGGAGAGGGGTTCACCAAAGCCAATTGAGGAGACTGTTAAAAAATGAAGGTGGTCAGAGGTGTTAAATGCCCCCCGAGAGATCAAGAGGGGCCAGAAAAGCACGCACTGAATCTGGCTGTGGTAACTCTGGCAGAGTAGTTTCAATAGCATGGTTGAGTTGGAAGCCTTATTACTATCATTTGAGGAAGGATTATGAACTAGGGGAGGGACTGGAGATAGAGAACATACCCTGCTCTGTCAAGAGGGTTGGTTTAGACCAGAAGAGGAGACCCAAGATAGTAACCAAAGTGGAAAACAAGATCAAGTTTGATTCTTTGTCTAAAGATGTGAATCACTTATGCACAATGATATGTTCAGGAGGAGAAGATGGACATACAGAAGACAATGACAGTTGACGTATAGGTAGGAGGTGAGAGGTCCTAGGATCCAGAACACGAGTGGAGGGTGCTCACCTTTTGCTGTGAAATGGGAAGGAAGTATAAATGTCGTAGACTTTTGGGGATGGGAGTCAAGAGTTTCAATTTTTCACAGTGTACTAGAAGTTAGATCTGAGACTAAGGGGGAAGGAGTTGAAGGGTAGGATTACAGGATTGACGTGCAGAATTATAAAAGTGGGTGATTGCTTTGATCTTGGCCTATAATAAATTTTGGATACTATGATTTTTAATCCACAAAATTCTTCATAGAGGAAATAAAATTACCCTAAATATAAAGGAACAGGAGCTTTTCCAACACATTTTTGAAACCAGCTCTTTGGAGAGTAAAACTTTAGCTTTGCTATTTAAAAAAAAAAAAAAAGTGAGGTTAAACCCAGACTATGTGCAATCCAAAACCAGAGGCGTGGATCTCATTTCTTGAGGGTTCAAGGATGAGCACAATGACAGAAAAATTCCTTCCGACTTCTGCTCTATTATCATTTTTATTGTGTTTGTTTCCTGACAACCTTCATGACAGACACCCTTTCTGCCCGTGGGTAGGAAATTCATAATCCAAGTCTACTCCCAGAAGCTTTTGTCCCAACAATCCTTCTGAATCAATACCTGGCTCTCCAATATTACCCCTCAGTCATTTTAAAAATCCTTTAGAGACAAAAGAGGCTGTTATGGCTCATGGCAGAGTGACCCTGACTTCATCTGAGCTCAACAAATGCAGTGACATAAACAGCAAATACGCACAGCAGTTTCACAATTCAACCAGGAAACCCGTGAGATGGGCCTGAATATGATGATGGAGTTATTTTCAAGGTCACTGTTCCAATAAAGAAACATTTAATCAAAGTAAGCAAATTCCAAGTAAGTTTTGGCTAACGTTATTGGCCTTCTCTTTCCAATGTGATGAGCATGCCATAAATTATTCACATGTGTTGATGAGTTATTCTGGTCGCCGTGATGAGTTTCTGGCCACTGTGCCATGTCCCGCTAATCCTCAATTTATTCTAACAAAAGATCACTCTTACCCTGGATAGGGCATCCTGTCCCTGGAGAGATACTTCTCCCGTGGAGAAAGTGGCATGGGTCCCTGGGTCTTGAGTCTGGTCCCAGCCTGTGGACAGCACTATCCGTTTCTACCACCAGGTGGCGCCCGCAACCTCCACAGGCGCGGTGCGGCTGAGGGGCTGAATCCCAGCTTTCATCAGCCAGAATGAGGGTATGTGAGAGCAGAAAGGGTCACCTAGCGCAGCCCATTCATTGTATAAATAACAAAACTGAGATCCAAGCAAGGTCATTGACCCAATCCAAACCACACGCCTGCTTTTGCGAGGGCACGATCAAGGCCTATGTCTCTACACTGTCGATCCCAAATTCATTCCACCAAAGGACCATGGTTTTCAAACCAAAACAAACAAGCAAACAACAACAAAAACACCTTTTTTTCTAACGAAATTTTATAAAGAATATTATTGCTTCTAGCCCTCCACACCCTTCCCCCTTACTTATCTAGACAGAAGAAAATGGAGTCACTCCGACTGAAAGAGTTGTTCCCTTAGGCATCTGAAGAACTACCAACCCAAGAGTGATGTAGGCTGGCCAGGTGGGAGGACCCAGAGGGGGCCTGCAGGACCAGCCAAGAGGGTTTTGCAGGCTGGAAATCAAATGCAAGCAGAGAGGAAGTGAGAGCAGAGTTTACTGAAGATGGAGAGAGAGCACAAATACAAACAGAATCTAGGAAACTCAGGTAAAAGAGAGTCTCATCTTTGCTGGGGTCTGGGGTTTTTATGGGCGATTGTGGTCTGGCGTGCGGGTCCTCTCAGGCATCTAGAAACTGGTCGGAACAAGGACAAGTGCTCAGGTGTCCTTCATAATTCACTCATGCCAGGGATCCAGGGGTTTTGGCGTCAAGGTGTCTGGAGTCAGTGGTCTTGGAAAACATACATAACAACCCCACCTGGTGGGCTTAGATGTTATCTATCGTGCTGGAAGACTCCAAAGAAATCCTTAACTCCTTTTCTCTTACAAGGAGGACATACATTATTTGTGTATGCGGCCTGTGTAAAGCAGGGGTATAGGTCCTAGCAAGAATAGAACCAGGAAAAGGATCAAAAAAGAAAAAAAAAAAAAGCAATCCTTTACAGGATCCCTTCAGTTTCCCTATCTCCAGAGGAGTTTGAAAAGTACTGATGGTGTGGGATGCTGAATCAGGAGTCCTAAAACATGTTTCCCGTGGGGAATTTCTCTCTCAAACCCTAACTCTCCCCACTTCTGCATCTCCACTTACTTCCCAAGCCAGAAGCTTCCTCTGGGACCTCCGCCGCGTGCAGGCACCGGAAGTCCTCGTGACCCAAGCCGCAGTCCTGCCTGGGCTGGGGGCGAACCCCCCGCGACACTCCGACACTCAGCAGCGGTGGCGCCGACGACTGTTGGCCCTGCCTACTGCCCCCTCCCCTGTTAATGCCCCGCCTTCGCTGCTTCCTGCTGCTGAATTCCGCCAAGGAAATCAAACAAAAAGCTGATCTACTCCGCTACAAGCAATAGTTTGCAGCTTCGGCTGAACCACCAACACTATCCCACAACCCCCTTTGCAACTCAAGTTGGTTCCTTTTCGAGTCCCTTCAGAGGCAGCGGCCATCGAGCCCAACCTTCACCTCCATGTCTGTTAATGAACCTGTGTCCTCACTGTATGCCAGGAGTTCTATTGGGCAGGAAATAATATTTTCCCCATTTTGGGGGCGTCTGGGTGATGGAGCATGGAGTCTGCTTAAGTTCTCTCTCTCTCTCTCTCTCTCTCTGTCTCTCTCTCTCTCTCTCTCCCTCCCCCCCTCTGCGCCCCCCCCATTCTGTCTGTCAAATATATATATATATATATATCCCCATTTTACAGATTATATATATATATCCCCATTTTACAGATTATATATATATATATCTCCCCATTTTACAGATGAGAAATCTGAAGCACAGAGATCACAGATGAGAGAAATGGCAGAGCCAGAATTTGAGTCTGTGTTCTTATCACTTATGGTGTGGCCTCTGCTTAGAAAACAGAAGCTATCATGCATGAGTCCCTCCATGTATGCACCCCTGTCTCATCACTTACCTGAATCTCCACCTGTCCTTGAATCTTTCCCTTTCTACCCATAATTTTGATTCGAATTTCTCTCAGTGTCCCAGAAGACTTGCTCTGACAATTGTTTTTCCCCTTATCCCACTACTGAAACTGCTCCATGCAAGCTGCAGATAAAACCTTGTTTGCCAAACACCCTGGCTGCTCCAGAGTCCTCTCCCTTCTCAACCTCCAGGAGGTACTTTTTCACTGTCACCACTTGCCCTCACCTGCAGCCTTGCCTCCTTTAGTTTACATGAGAATATCCTCCCTTGGTCTTCTACCTCTACAGCAGATGTTCTCACTTTTTTTTTTTTCAATGCAGATGTCGGACTCCTACCTCAGACCACATGACTACGAATCCCTGGCTCTGGGGTTCAGGCATTTGTGGTTTTTCAAAGCTCTTCAGATAGTTTGGCTAAACAGCTGGGGTAAACACCACTGCTCCCAATGGCCAGACACAACAGGTAAATATGCAATGATTCCACTTGTAAAAGGTACCCAGATAATCAAATCCATGGAAATGAAAAGTAGAACAGGAGTTAGCAGGGACCATGCAGGCTCACATCCCTTCCTGGCTTCCTGCCTGGCTAATTCCTACTCATGCCTCAGGCTCAGCTCAGGGCTGGTGCTGGGCTAAGTGGAAACTGCATTCTCTCCCTCCCTTGGAAATGTCTTTTGTTCTGCAGCTGTAGGTCTTACCTACATATTATTCATTCCCAAATCTACCTCCAGCCCTGGCAGTGCTCCTGAGTTCTGATGCACATTCACATTTCCCACTAACTTGTCTGCTTCCCTCAGGCACCTCAAACCCTACCTGTCCAAGATTCAAGTTATCATTTTCCTCCTTTCTACCCTGCTTTTTCTCCTGTGTTTTCTTTTTTGAAAACTAGCAGCAGTATGTACTGTGCTATCAAATACTTGGAACTGAGCTCAGTGGCTATTATTATTATGTGAGGATTGGGTTGGGGCACCTGGGTGGCTCAGTTGGCTAAGCATCCGACTCTTGATTCCGCCTCAGGGCATGATCTCATGGTTTGTGAGTTCGAGCCCCACATTGGGCTCTGTGCTGACAGCTCGGAACCTGCTTAGGTTTCTCTCCCCTTCTCTCTGCCTCTCTCTCCCTCTCCCTCTGTCTATGTCTCTCAAAATAAAAAAGAAAATTTTTAGGGGCGCCTGGGTGGCTCAGTCGGTTGAGCGTCCGACTTCAGCCCGGGTCACGATCTCGCGGTCCATGAGTTCGAGCCCCGCGTCGGGCTCTGGGCTGATGGCTCAGAGCCTGGAGCCTGCTTCCAATTCTGTCTCCCTCTCTCTCTGCCCCTCTCCCGTTCATGCTCTGTCTCTCTCTGTCTCAAAAATAAATAAACGTTAAAAAAAAAAAGAAAAAAATTAAAAAAAAAGAAAATTTTTAAAAATGAGAGTTAACACTATCATTAGCAATAGAATTATGACAAAGACTTTAAAAACATGGTGAAGCTGATGGTGAAGTGCCTACCACTCTATAGAATCTCTCTATATAAGATAACTTTAAAAAATCAGTCTCTGAAATATCAAGGCAGAAAAGGAAAAGTTTAACGATGTAACATGCTTGTACTGGAGGCCAAGTACTACGGTTGATTATCCCCAGAGCACCGTTAGTTACAGTGTAGAAAACCTCCTTCGAAAAGTGGAAATTTGCCAGAAGACCTAATGAAAGGTGGAAATGGCAAGATATATAAGATGTATAGAGTAATAGGGCAACCAAAGATTGAGCAATTTTATGTCTCTCTAAGCAAGATGTGCTATAGATTATCAAAGACTATTAAAATATGTATTGAGGATTTACTAACTAAACAAAATTAATGTGACACTGTCATAGATGAGCCCTTATGATGAATGGATAAACAAAATGTGGTACAAACATGCAATAGAATATTATTCAGCCTAAAAAAATGAAATTCTGACACATGCTACAACATGGATGAAGCTTGAAAACACTATGCTAAATAAGTCAGACACAGAAGGACACATATTGCCTAATTACACTTACATGAAGTACTAAGTAGTGAAATTCATAGAGACAAGAAGTAGAATGGTGGTTTCCAGAGATAGGAGAGCGCAGGAAATGAGGGTTAGTGTTTAAAGGGTGCAGAATCAGGGGCACCTGGGTGGCTCAGTCGGTTAAGCATCCGACTTCAGCTCAGGTCACCATCTCGAGGTCCGTGGGTTGGAGCCCCGCGTCAGGCTCTGGGCTGATGGCTCAGAGCCTGGAGCCTGCTTCTGATTCCGTGTCTCCCTCTCTCTCTGCCCCTCCCCCGTTCATGCTCTGTCTCTGTCTCAAAAATAAATAAACGTTTAAAAAAATTTAAAAAATTAAAAAAAATAAAAGGTGCAGAATCTGGGGCACCTGGGTGGCTCAGTCGGTTAAGCCTCTGACCTTTGGTTTTGGCTCAGTTCATGATCTCAGGCTTCCTGAGTTTGAGCCCTGCATCGGGCTCTGCTCTAACAGCGTGGAGCCTACTTGGGATTCTCTCTCTCCCTATCTCTCTCTGCCCTCCCCTACTCACTTTCTCTCTCAAAAAAAATAAACTTTAAAAAAAATTTTTAAAAATAAATAAAAGGTACAGAGTTTTAGTTCAGGAAGATGAAAACATTCCAGAGATGGATGGTGATAATAGTTGCACAACATTGTGACTGTACTTTATGTCTCCAAACTGTACATTTTTAAATAGTTAAAATGGTAAATTTTATATTATGTATATTTTACAACAATAAAGAAAATTTTAAAAGAGCCATTAAGCTCAATGTTTAATAGATAATTATAGTTTCCTTAAATACATTTTCCCCAATAATAGGCAAAACTTCCAAAATGTCATTAATAAATGTAATTTAAGATGGAATATCAGTAAAAAGAACAGGTTAGAGAACAGCTTTCAAATATACCCAATTAAAGTTGGAAAGAAATAATTAAAAACAAAATTGTAACTTATGTTGAAGGAATAGATGCAGGAGGAAGATGATAGTTCTTTCAAAGAATAAGGAAATAGGGACATTTTATTTTATACAATAGTCAATTAGAACAGAAATTATAATATAAAAATCAGTCCCCTACATTTTGGCCATTATACAAATGAAATATTTAATTTTGAGTGTCATATTGAAAATGAAGAATTATAAATATTAAAATATTGTTTTCTCTTTTTGATTGAATTCTCTCCTACTGGAAAACTTCAAATCAAAAATATGTCCCAAAATAATGAAGCTAGAATGTCTAACGTGTTCATCCGCAGCTGCTCTTATAGAAACTTTAGTAGAGACAGAGGTCCCAGAACATCCGTGTCCTCCAGGCCCCCTTGCCTGTGGGCTGGGGTAGGTTGCTACTTCTGGCCAGTAGAAAGTAGCCGGGTAACATGTGTCGCTTCCAGGCTGGACCAGTTAAAAGCCAGTGTGCCATCTGCATATCTCTATTTTCCTGCTCTGGTGACTTTAGCAGGTAAGATAACAGAATTACAAAATGAAGGAATTTTGCATCTCCACGGTGAGGCATGCAGACAGGCCTGGCCAGCTTGCACTGGACCTTCTGTGAGAAATAAACTTTTGTTTTTTGAGTCACTGAGATTTGGGAGTTTGTTACATAACATGGCTACCTTATACTGGCTAATACAGGGGGTAGCCTACAGCTGATAAAGTGGGAACCATTATCAGCTTCCCTACTCATTGCAAGATTAGTTTTACCTGTGGCCACTTTAAAAATTTCCAAAGTAGGGGCATCTGGGTGGCTCCGTTGGTTAAGCGGCTGATTCTTGGTTTCAGCTCAGGTCATGATCTCACATTTCTGTTGTGTTCATGCCCCGTATGGGGCTCTGTGCTGATAGTGCGGAGACTGCTTGGGTTGGGGTTCTCTCTCCCACCCACCTCCCCCCCCCCCCACCTCTCCCCTTTCCCACTCACTCAGTCTGTCTCTCAAAAAAAAAAAAAAAAAAAAAAATCCAAAGTAGTCTGCATTAAATACTAAGAAACACTAGAGGGCACAATTGAGTTGTGGAAATTTTGGGCCCTGATTGTAAAGGAAGCAAGGTATGGAATCTTAGGAAAATTAAACAACACAACAGAAAAATGGGCAGTGAAAATCATTAGCTTTGGAAACAATTGTTTTCTTTGTAAATCTTTTAACTACATTTCACCATTTGAGATCATTGAATTAAAAGTGAATTTGCAATCCTTTAATATTAATACAAAACCAATAAATTCCCAAAACACATAAAGCATATACATTTACAAATAAGAACACTTACCTTGGAAAACTAGTGGGAGTGTTCTCAGGGTAAGAGAAGAATTTATTTCCCATCTTCAGATACGCCTGTTTACTGGCGATGACCCTTAGGCCATGGAATTCGTACGTTTTCTAACCTAGTCGGCTTAAGAAAGCTAAAGCTTTCTAAGGCCCAGTTTTCATAAGAGGTGACCAGATGTTCCAAACATCAAGCTGTGACAGGAAGCTCCCCACCCACTCTGAATGTCATGCTGAGTTCTGAGCAGACTTCCCTTTCCCGTTTCCTTTTTCCCCTCTCTCTAATTTTTTTTCTTCAAAGTCTATTCAAAAGCTGCTGCCAAAACTGTCTTCCTCTATTGTTGTTCTGATGACATCATCCCCTTCCCAAACACCCCCTTGTCTTTAGTCTCATGGTCAAAGCTTGCCTTCATTCCTTTGGACTGCCTCTGTTGTACCTGCCTTTACTTCATTTCCCTGCTATTTCCTGCTTCTCTTCATCAATTGCTACATCGGATTATCATTTTTGATGTCCCACTGTTGAGGGGTATCTATTCATCTTTACCTCTAACAAAGAAAGCCTTCCCATTCCTCTATCCCAGACTTCCCCAGGTCTCTTCCAAACCAATTTCATTTATATCCGCATTGCTCAAGAATACATCAAGCACCTTCTGCCTGCCGGCCACTGTTCTGGGCACTGTCACTGTAAGAGGGGGTATAAAACATTAAACTCAAAACTATCAGGAAGCTGTTCAAGTTGGGGCTTTGTGAATCCAACTGGAATTCACTCTCCATTAGAGACTGAAGGCATAGAATTGCAGGAGAAAAATGTGCAAGAATGCCAAATAACTACTATCAGAATGGCAGATTTGGGGTAATTCTAATTTTTTTTATCATCTTGTCAAGACTATAACTTCAGGGGCACCTGGCTGGCTCAGTTGGTAGAATATGTGACTCCTGATCTTGGGGTTGTGAGTTCAAGCTCCACGTTGAGCACAGAAATTACTTAAACACACACACACACACACACACAATGACTATAACTTCAATAAAAAATTTTTGAGTCCTTTCTTTTTTTTTAATAAAGATTTGAGAGAGAGAGAGAGCGTGAGCAGAGGAGGGTCAGAGAGAGAGGGAGAGAGAGGATCTGAAGTGGGCTCTGCACTTAAGCAGTGAGCCTGATGGGGGGGCTCAAACTTAGAAACTGTGAGATCATGACCTGAGCCCAAGTCCAGAAGCTCAACTGACTGAGCCATCCCACTACCCCCCAAAATTGAGTCTTAAATTGGTGTTAAAGATATAAATCCTTTACCAAATTACAAAAACTATCCTTATTTCCACTGCATACCAAACTCCTATTTAAAAAAATTGTTTTTAATTGGGGCACCTGGGTGGCTCAGTCTGTTAAAGCATCCGAGTCTAGATTTCCTTTTCTGTTCCAGGCACTCAGTGTGGTCTTAGGTGCTAAAGATATCAGGATAGATAAGATAAAGGCTCCACCCTTAAAAAGTTCAGTACAGTAAGAACTGGAGGCATTTGATAGAAAAATTCATGTCCAAAGACAAGAGCTGTAAACATCAAATCATCAGACATTTTTATTTCCTACTCTACCCCCTGTATAGACCCCCAACTTCTGGCATCGTTTGCACTCTATCTCCACACACATTTTGGACTCTGAAACTCTGCCCAAGTCATCTTCTTTCCTTTGAGGAATGTCTTTATAGAATTGATTTCTTCATTATGTCCCACTGCCTTTTCAAAGCTCTTTTCAACTGCCTGTAAGATCTCCCTCTACTCTAAATTCCCAAAGATTTTATTTTCTATGCTCTTCATTAGCATGTATCAGATATGAGCTATTATTCATCTTTGTGTATAATATTCTAGGTGCTAAGCTTCTAAAAGCAGGATATATTCTTATATTTCTTTGTTTCATTCAGTACAGTGAGCATTTCTTGAGTAACAATGATTTCTACTATTGAATAATGAAGGGAAACTGGGGAATCATCTCCTTTCAATGTCCTGATTTTTCATAATCTACACAATGAGGAAAATTCTTGATAATGGGAATTTTATGTAAGCTATATTTTGTTACCAAGAGGAGAAAAATATAAGTAGGTTACAAATGTAATAATTTGTTTGTAATGTCATTATGAAAATAAGGAAATTAATCAATATCTATTACTGAGATTAGATACTTTCTGTCCATGACAAATATCCAAAAGTATTCCCTTATGTAAGGATTCTAATCTATAATCAATCGTTAAATTCTAGCTTTTGAAAAATGCCTAAGCCATATGCAATTTGTAGTTCACATTTATTGATATGTGGTTGAGGAACTGAGCTCTCTAAGAAAACAGGCAGGGCTGGGAGCACCTGTGAATTGTGGAGGCAGTGGCCAAAAGTGATTATGAATCAGACTTGATTAAAATAGTGATGCCACCTGTTATAACTGCACAAACTTGGACACACTAGCCTTACTAAGTCTCATGAAAATTAAGAAATTAGAATTTTATTCTCTATCTTTTGTTATAAATTAAAAAGGATATTCATCACTAAAGAATATTTCTCTCAGGACATATGAACCTCATTAATGCCCAAATTTAGGATTTATAGGATTGTTGTGAGGGATGAAAAGAGCTGTGATGATGTGAAGTACTAGTAACTTGCCTAGAACCTTGTGATTGTGAAATAAATAGTACCTGCTGTTAAGAAGGGACAATAGAGGGGCACCTGGGTGGCTCAGTCGGTTAAGCGGCCGACTTCGGCTCAGGTCATGATCTCGCGGTCCGTGAGTTCGAGCCCCGCGTCGGGCTCTGTGCTGACAGCTCAGAGCCTGGAGCCTGTTTCGGATTCTGTGTCTCCCTCTCTCTGACCTTCCCCCGTTCATGCTCTGTCTCTCTCTGTCTCAAAAATAAATAAACGTTAAAAAAAAAAAATTTAAAAAGAAGGGACAATAGGTCCAAAATGGAGTGACTTGTGCTAAGCCTACCTCAGCAAGCCTAGACTTAGCACCCAACTTAATTGCAATTTCAACCTCTCCTGGGAATGTAATCTTAAACTAGTCAATCTGGAATTTCCTGGTCAGCAGTACAGTGCAGAGCCTGCTTGGGATTATGTCTCTACCTCTCTCTGTCCCTCCGCCACTTGTGTTCACACTCTCTCTCAAAATAAATAAATAAACATTAAAAAAAATTTACCCAGGGGCCCCTGGGTGGTTCAGTCAGTTAAGCATCCAACTTCAGCTCAGGTCATGATCTCACAGTTCATGGGTTCAAGCCCCACATCGAGCTCTCTGCTGTCAGTGCAGAGCCCACTTCAGATCCTCTGTCTCCCTCTCTCTCTGCCCCTCCACTGCTCTCACATGTGCATTCTCTCTCTCTCAAAAATAAATAAACATTAAAAAAATTTTTTACCCAGTTGAATATTTTTAACACTGCCTTAGAAAATAAATGTCCAGAAAGCTTGTAAGGCTGTATGTGGTTGCTCACACTAAGTTCTTCATGGTAGTTCTGCACTATTCCTATGTGGTTAAAATCTCTGCTAAATGTGTTCTTCCTCTGCCTTGTGGAATTTCATATCTGAATTTTCCAAAACAGGTTTTATAGGCTGGAAGTTTATCTCTCTGTTATGCTTTATAAATTGCTTTTCCTTTACATTATTTAATGTTCCTTGTGGGGAATCATTATTTCAAGCACTGCTCCAAGAGTATGATTATAGAGGTTTTTGTTTTGTTTTGTTTTTTAAAGAAACTCAACCAGGGATCTCCCTCTCTCTTTAAATTCCATGATGAATTTGAAAAATTCTATCTAAACAGCTACATTGTTCCTGGCCCATTAGACATTAATAATTCACAATGAAGCATTAAAAAGGAAATGTGAATGGGGCACCTGGGTGGCTCTGTTGGTAGGGCATCCAACTTCAGCTCAGGTCATGATCTCACGGTTGGTGGGATCGAGCCCCACGTCAGGCTCTGTGCTGACAGCTCAGAGCCTGGAGCCTGCTTCGGATTCTGTGTCTCCCTCTCACTTGGCCCCTACCCCAACTCATGCTCCGTTTCTCTCCATATCAAAAATAAATGAACATAAAAAAATTTTTTTTGAAAGGAAATGTGAAAAATGTACATGTGATTGTAACATAAAGGAAATATTCACGATTTGAGCTGAACCAGAAATAATAATAATAGTCTCTAAATCTTCTAAATGCTCCATAATAGTAAAATACAAATCCCATAGCAGATGGAAGCGAAAGAATGAAAGTATTACATTTGTTTCAAATAACTGCAATAACAGAAAACATACTAAATACATGTATACTGTGTATGGGGGAAACAGCAACATTTCAGAGCTAGGGGAGAAACTATAACATGGCTCAGAGAATCTGCGGTTTAACTCAAGCAGGATCTTTTAATACCAAATTATTTTAACTGAGTTTCAGTTTAAAAGGAGGGGGGAATAACCTCACAGATTGTGGAGAAGATGAATTTAAATGACTTAGCATATAAATCATGGCAAGTGCTAGGTAAAGAACACAAGAGACGATAGTTTCCAATTTTTATTACCAACAAATTGGAATGTACTTGAGCAGCAGAGACCATGTCAAAATAATTTTTGTGGTTGTTGAATTAGTAGAATAGTGAGTATGTATGTGTGCCACAGAATATAGCTATCATCAAAAGGAAAAAAAAATAGGAAGACAGAGAATCTAGCGTTTGTTGCTGTTGTTTTAATTGCATTGACTTCAGCCATTCATTTAAATTCTGTTTTTCATTTCTCATGCATCTTAGTATCATTTGCCTTTTTTAGAAGCTAATTAGAAAAATTCTGAGAGGAGGAAAGACACTAGACATATTTGTGACCAAATTCAACTGAACTAAAGTTGAATAAATCTTTATATTAATAGGATGAAACAAAGGAATTTACAAGCGTTCTGTTTTTTTCTTAAGGGAAGACTATCACAGAGAAATATTTCTCTCTCTCTCTCTCTCTCTCTCTTTTTAAGTCAAAAATTTCTGTTACTCAGCCCCAACCTCGAGATCTACAGAGGGAACTGGGAAGAGAGTTGATGGTCTTAAATGATGTGTTGACTATCCCTCCCCCACCTCTTTTAATGCTTTCTCAAATGTGGTTTGTTTATTCACCACCCAAAATACATAATTTTATAATATTAAGTAGAGAAGGACTACAAGATCTTAATCAGTTTAAAATGTTTTAAAGGTTTTTTGTTTTTGTTTTTTTTTTTTGCTAGAATTCTTAATTGAATGACATCGTGGTTAAAGTGTTGGTTCTAAAATTAACTATTAATTTCCAGTTTCACCACTTCTAGCTAAATATTTTTATCTTAGCTGTGGCCTTCTTTTTCCCTCATTTTCTTTGCCTATAAGATGGGAAGGATTATAATAATTGTACTGCTTCATAGTTTGCAGTGAGGACTGGGTTAATACCCAAAGAGTTCAGAATAGCTTCTGACACACAGTAAGTGTTCAAAGAATGTTACCTGCAAGTTTTACAAGATCAAATAGAGACTTTGCTACTACCAAATAGAATAAACTGACAGAATTTTATAGAAGGAAGGACATTACAAATCAGCTAATACAGTGGATTGCAAACTTTTAATTGTTACCCACAATGAAAACAATATATTTTACATCACGACTCAGTATGTACACATCTATAAGGGAAACAAGAGTTTGGCAAAATAATACTTATTATATGTAGTAACACTCATATTTCTTTATTTCGTTTTCTAAAAAAGGTTGGTTGCCATCTACTAAATTGCTTTGCTACTTACTAAGGAACTGCAACCCATAGTGTGAAAAAAATCTGATCTAATAAAATCCCTTCACTTTACAGTGGAGAAAACCAGAGTCTTAAGAACTTGGGAAACGTACTTAAGATCACATAGCTAGAAAACATGATTCACCACATGGAATAAAGGATAAAAATTATATAATCTTCTCAATAGATGCAGAAAGAGCATTTCACAAAATCCAACATCCTTTCATGATAATAGTTCTGAACAAATCAAGTATAGAAGGAACATACTTCAACATAATAAAGGCTCTATGTGACAAACCCACAGCTAACATCATACTCGATGATGAAAAGCTGAAAGCTTTTCCTCTAAAATCAGGAATAAACAAAAGAGCCCACGCTCACAACTCCTATTCAATATAGTACTGGAAGTCCTAGTCAGAGCAATTAAGCAAGAAAAAGAAATAAATTTAATTTCCAGGAAATACGGGTACAACTGACAATCTTATTGGAAAAAGAGAAAAATTAGATCACTACTTCCTATTCTACAATATAAAACACATTCAAATGCACTAAATTTGTTCAATGCAAAGGGAAATCACAAAAATAGTAGAAAAATATATAAATAATTTTAGGATCAGAAAGGAAAATTTAAGAATGCCAACTTAAAAGAAAACAAAAAGAAAGAGATCGATAAATCAATTAAAATATTTTTCAGTTTCAGGGAACCTGGGTGGCTCAGTCTGTTGAGCATCCATGGTGTCAGCTCAGGTCATGATCTCACAGTTCATGAGTTCAAGCCCCACATTGGGCTCTGTGCTGATGGTGTGGAGCCTGCTTAGGATTCTCTCTCTCTCTCTCTCTCTCTCTCTCTCTCTCTCAAAATAAATAAACTTAAAATTTTTTTAATAAATTTTTTTTTCAATTTCTCTGTACTAAAAGAAAATCCACAAATAAAGATAAATGGCACATGAAAACTTGGGGGAAATGTTGCCATTGTCTATGAAAAATAAAGAATTCAAATATTCAAAATATTCAATAAGAATACTTTAAAATCCATAAAGAAAAGAACAATCACACCTAAATGCAGAGTTGATTCAGGACAATTCACAAAATTAGAAATATGAATGGCCAATAAACGTGCATAAAATTTTCTAGGCAAATTTTTCTTTCTTCAGATGGACAATCAGTTGTCCTTGTACCCTATCCTTTCCATTGGAAGTTAGTTACATAGTGTTTATTTCCTTATATTTATGTACTTTATCCTTTGATCAATTCTTTTTTTTGAAAAAATTTTTTAACGTTTATTCATTTTTGAGTGACAGAGAGAACAGAGCGTGAGCAGGGAGGGGCAGAGAGGGAGGTGACAGAATCCAGAGCAGGCTCCAGACTCTGAGCTGTCAGCACAGAGCCGGATGTGGGGCTCAAACTCACTGACCTAGGCCAAAGTCAGACACCAAAGTGACTGAGCCAACCAGGTGCCCCAATCCTTTGATCAATTCTGTGTAGCATAAGTGGTGATAGATATGCTAACTAACATTATTATGGTAATCATTTCACAATAGATAAACGTGTATCAAATCATGTTGTATACTTTAAACTTATATAATGTTATATATCAATTATATCCCAATAAAGTTGAGGGAAAAAGATTACATAGCTACATAAGGGCATAAAATTCTGGAACCAGAATTTCTTTTAATTGAGAAATAATTTACATACCATAAAATTCATCCTTCAAAATGCACAATTCAGTGGTTTTCAGTATATTCAGAGAGATGTGAAACCATTACCACTATCCAATTCCAGAATATTTTCAGAACCCCAGAAGAAATCTCACACCCACTAGCAGTGAGACCAGAATTAATATTTACTCCCAGACCAAAGATCTTTCCACTGTCAAAGCTTTATATGGATTTCCATATCTTACAGTAAATAAAGTTTAATAAGTGTTTATATGTCTAAACGACCAAATTTATCAAATACTTGCTTAGACTTTGTATGATTCTGTGCCATTAACCATCTCAAAATTTTATATAAATATCTATCTATCTATCTATCTATCTATCTATTTTTTGATGTCTACCAGATTGTTGAGGACACATGACAGACACTTAGGAACAGATCCTATGTATTCTAAACAGACTCAGGAAATGTTTTGTTTTTTGGACGTATAGCTCATCATCTCAAAGGAAATGAGACTAGTGACTTTTAGAGATAGTATGTAAGACTTGGAGCCTTTTACAAAAGGAGGAATTTTTTTTTTTTTTCTATTTCAAGGTTTCAAATAAATTCACAACTAGACAATAGGTCCTTAAGAGGTCTAAGGAGAATCTACATATTTTCTTGAACATATTTTTTGAAATAAATTTTAAAGTACCTCATCATAATATAAACCAAAATTTCCAGTCTGGTTTTTAAAATATCCATTCCTTGGTCTCTGGCTTTGCTTCTATTTTAACTTGTTGGAATTAATTTCACATAAAATGAACATGAGTGCCAATTTTCTATTTTATGTCAAAAATTACCAGGTCTCTAAAAGAAAAATCTCTACTTTAGTCACTTTTGGATTATTTAAATAGTGTTCTCTAAAGTGTGAGTCATTGTATATTTTTTGGTTCTTGAGTGCATGGTTGTTGAGTCTTTAGTAAACACACTTGCAAGTATTCATAAGGACATAGGCCAATGCAAATTAATGACTAGAACTCAGGGCTCAAAAAAGGTGAAATGGTTGTAGATTAGTCTACTACAAAGAAATGAAAATGATGATAATGACAATAAAACCAAGAAATAATTTTAAAAATACAGTAACTAGTTATTTTAAGCAAAATTTACAAAAAATTTAAATCAACTTAGGTATAAACAGTAAAAACTGATTTTTACTCACTAATGAAAATTTCCAAAAGAAAACTATGTATTTTAAATTAAATTTGATAGGATATTAATTCCTCCTTCTCCAAAAAAAAAAATAAATTCTAATAAAAGCTTTGAAAATCTATTAATATTTACATTCCTTGTATTTAGACACAAAGAAAATACCCTACCATTAATTTTTAGTTCTCCAAGTTAATAAAGTCCTGAGATCTTTTTAAATACAATATAAAATAAAATATACAGAATTTATCTGTAGATATTGTACAGATGCTTTATGAATGAATGAATGATTTTAAAAACATGAAATAACCTTTCCTAGCATTGGGTTATTAACTGTTTACTGACTCTAATCACTGAGTTGTGGTTACCATGGAAGGTTTAACTATAATTACCTAGCTTTGGCAGATTTTAATGTAAACCTTAACATTGACTTAACCTAGATATTTTGTATTTGGCAAGGTAATTATGCTGTACATGTAGTCATTTCTCAGACATTTGGTTCTCTGTCTGAAGACCATGGTTTGGGGGAGGTGCCATTGGAAAACTGACAATAAATGCCAAAGGCTAATCTCCAGAAAGGTATACTGAATGTATGTTGTTTTTTTCTAAATTGAATTCATTCTTTTTAGTTTGGTCTCATGAATCTTTTTCAGTTTTCCCCCAACCCTTTCTTTGGGATATAATATAATAAAATAAAGAATTTCCTACAAATCCATATAATCCACATTTCTTTTTTTATAGATTCCTATTGGGGTACCTGGGTGGCTCAGTCAGTTAAGCTCCAGACTTCAGCTCAAGTCATGATCTCACAGTTCATAGGTTTGAGCCTCGCATCAGGTTCTGTGCTGACAGCTCAGGGCCTGGAGCCTGCTTCAGATTCTGTGTCTCCCTCTCTTTGCCCCTCCCCCACTTGTGCTCTGTCTCTATCAAAAATAAACAAATGTAAAAAAAAAACAAATTAAAAAAAAAAAAGAAACAGGCTCCAGCCTCTGAGCTGTCAGCACAGAGCCTGACGCCAGGCTGGAACTCACAAACTGCGAGATCATGACCTGAGCCAAAGTTGGACACTTAACAGACTGAGCCACACAGGCACCCCTGGTCAGATTTTAATTTGCTCAGATATAATTTACTTTTCACAAATGTGAAAAATAATTATCTATAGCACTGAAAATATAAAAAGATTTTGTTTTAAAAAGGATATTAAAGGTTTTTAAAAGCATAGATTTATTCTCAACATATTTTTAAAAAAATGCCAACCACAATGTTAGCTTGTAAAATATTGAACAATAACAAGTCCCCAAATAACCAGCCCTTTATGTTTTATAATCTGATGTCAGTTAACTTACAAGATAAGAGCATGCCTGATTTATAGTTTCTTTTCCAAACCTTTGATGTAGGTAAACATTCTAACTTTAACTTCTTGCCTTCAAGCAAAGTTATGTTCTACTTTTCATAACCCATTTGTAAAGATTTCCAGGATGTAGCAATCTGGTAGCAATTTTAGTAGTGCTTAAACTCAATGTCAGAGACACTGACATATTATGACCACACACCAGCTTAATGTATCAGAAAAGTAAAGGCCAAACACTTGGTAATGGCTAGGAATTGCAAATATAGATCTTGGGAGGAAATTACAAGCCTGTAGGACAGAGATATCAAATGAGTTTCAGCATCTGACACCAATATCAGGTGTTTGCTGCCTGAATTGTTGTGTCGAGGATTTAGAGGATGGGAGTTAGGGCTCTGGGAAGAAGAGTCTACTATGTTGTGATCTGAGAACAATGACTGCCCTGGGCCTGCAGGAGAGAGACTCATTTGCCAGGTCTATTCTAGGTTTGGGGTCTTACATGTGGCTTAAGGCAACTCGAGTCTGCATTGGGGTCCTCTAATATCTTTTGCCTGCTTTTCACCATGCATCTATCTACTTCATTCTCTCTCTGAAAACAGTACCTGCATCCCTTGACCACCCCCATTATGTGCATGAGACAGGAGATGTTTCCCTTACAGTGCTTGAGTTTCCTGCCAGTAGCACAAAGAAGTAGCAGGAACTAAGTAGTGGTTTTCATTTGCAAAGAACAGAAGTCTGTACTTAATTTAAGCAGAAAGAGATTTTAATTTTGGAAGTTCAGAGAAGGGACAGGAAGACTGGTGGAGCACACTCAGGCAGGAGCTAAGGAAGGTGGGGGAGTCCAGGTCCTGACTTAGGGATGGTCTGCTTAGGAAGCATTAGACTCTTGCCTACTGCTACTGGACTCTCCTTCCCCTAGACATCTATCCTCTGCCACTGGAGTCTCAGCACCACAGCCACCATGAATAATTGCTGAGTCACCTTTGTGTCACTCAAAATTTCAAATTAGAAGCTGAAGCCTGTGAATAGTAGTACTTGGATCACAGGGCTACACTCCAGCTATTGGTAGAGGATTGGTTCTCAGAGAAAAAGAACTTGAGTTAAACAATAACATCAAGAGGCGCCTGGATGGCTCAGTCAGTTAAGCATCCTCCTCTTTTTTTTTAAATGTTTATTCATTTTTGAGAGACTGAAAGAGACACAGTGTGAGTGGGGGAGGGGCAGAGAGAGAGACATACAGAATCCAAACCGGCTCCAGGCTCTGAGCCGTCAGCACAGAGTCCAACGCAGGGCTCTAACCCACAAACCTAGAGATCATGACCTGAGCCAAAGTTGGACACAACTGACGGAGCCACCCAAACGCCCCTAAGCATCCTACTCTTGATTTCAGCTCAGGTCATGATCTCATGGTTCCTGGGTTTGAGTCCCATTTAGGGCTCTGTGCTGACAGTGCAGAGCCTGCTTGGGATTCTCTCACTCCCTCTCTCTCTGCTCTTCAAAATAAGTAAACTTAAAAAAACAAAATACCCTTAAAAGGTTTCCACCTCATGCTACATTCTGCTAGGCAGAGGGCATGTGAGAAGATGTCATGCACCATCCAATTTAGAAAGTGTTGTCACAGAACCAAGTTGAGAGTGTGAAAGTTTAAAGTATAGGTAAAGGTACCCAGGAGTAGGTAGAGTGGGTACCAGGAGGAGCTAGAGCAGAAATTAGGGGTTTTTTTGCTAGATGCAACAGGCCTGGGACCAACCTGCAGGAGCACTAGAAAGAATGTAAATTTGAGAAACAAACCCCAAAGTAAATTCCAATCCAAAGACTAAACTTCCAAAAAATAGTCCTGGAGCTGGGGAGGCACACCAGGCACAAGGTGTAATTCTAATATTTTAGACCAGGTAGCCAAAAAGTTTAGAAGCTGGAAAGAACAAAACAGAGCAACAAGATGAGCTAGATTTGCTGAAGCTTATAGAAGATTGGCATTTGTTACATCTATTCATTGTAGGATGTATCTGTACACATCCAATGAATTAGTTCTCTTAGACCTTGCCCAATTAAGGGGAAGTAAAAAGTATAATACACAAGCACCAGTCCTTGAGGCAATGAAGGCATCAGGAGAAATTGATGGGTTACTGCACTTCTCCCCAAGCTTGGCACAACGAGCCTAGCATTCAATGATGAATACTTTCCATCTGCCTGATTTCCAGATCTTTGTTTAGAGGGATCCTCATATTCTTCCTTATTGGGCTTAGCGCCAGTTTTTGCCAGGCTAAACTGGTGTAGATAACTTCAGACATCGAGTGGACATGAGGAGATCCAGGCTTTGAGTGGTTAGCACAAGTCTAGTAGAAGGCATTTTGAGGGGGCGTTGTAGTGGGATGGTTAGAGAACACAGAGGAGTGCATGCACCCTGTGTAGGGCTGCAGGCTTTCTCGTTATCAGGAAAAGAAAATCATCACAGCCTGTGACAGGAGCAGCCGCAGGTAGATTTATCCTAAACACAAACATTTTCTGGCAAAATCACATGTCCCAGGGTGAGATCGAATGTGCCCCAGCTAAACCTTGAATCTTTTAAACTTTCAGTCAGAACATTCAGTAAGCATTAATTAACTTGAATAAATGATACATTTCACTTCTGTAGGGACTCAACATATGTCATTTCTTTTGTTTCAAGCATTCCCCTAACCTCCTCAACCAGCAGACTCTCCCAGGGATTCCAAAACCCTTATCACTCCTTAACACATACATACCAGACCTCTGTGCTGTGTGGGAGCGACAAAGGGTGCATGTCATTTGTGTGTATCTTGAATGAACAGATTTGCACTTAAAAGCAATTTCTATTGTACCAAACTCATCAAGACTTTAGAGATTCTCTTTCTTACTTCTGTTGGTGGTAGTTGTGGTGGTTTTTGGTTGGCATTTTGTTGTTGGTTTTGGTTTGTTGTTTTTTTAAATATTCTTGGAAATAAGTGAGTCATTGAGTCTAAGTAAGATTGAAGTCTCCAGGTTATTTACAGACTAAAACTGGATAATGTAGATTAACATTCCAAAAGAGAAAACAGGGAATGAGGTAACAAAAAGAATCAAAATGAGGGTGAATAGAAGGAGACTCATTGATAAGTTAATATAACACCTAGGGGATTTTGACATCCTTTCCCACCTTTAAAACTCTTTACAGAGCATCTTCAAAGCCACCTCATCCCTTATACTGGGGAAAACTAGGATTTCAGAGTTCAGTTTTTGAGGCTGAACGTTTAGGACAACAAAAATATTATCTGTATTTAATCTAGAAGTTTAGAAAAGTAACAGCTCAAAAATTTATTTTCTAGTTAAAAAAAAGCTGAATATAAATCTACATGAAAACGTTTAAACTCAAATACAGTGAAGAACAAATGAAGTGTTAGTAGCTAAATCAAATAAAGTACCATCCCATATTATGTGTACCTTTTTGTTAATGTGAATGCCTATCCCTACCTTTGGCTCACTTAGCAAGCTGAAGAAAAAAGATTTTCAAACCTTTATGTGCATTTCCTAAGTTACTAGAATACCAGAATACTGACACATATGATTGTACCATTTCGCATTTGTCAAAGATGATTCTGAATTTTGCTGAAAACCACAAAGGAAACCAACAGACCCACATTACTGTTCTGATATCCCCACCAAAGAGGAAACACAGAGAGGAAGTTAATCTACAAGTCTGATAGGGCATATGTGATTTTAGCAGAAGAGCCTCAAGATTCAGCCTATTCCAACACTGACTAACTCTTATCTTTATTCCCAACTCCTTCTGGATCCTTTCCCTTCTTCAGCGACTGACTACAAGGCATACAAGAAAGGTGCTTGTATTTGAAGAATTCTAGTTCCACTATGCTCCACTTTCAGGGTCGCAGCCTCAGTTTCCACAGTTGTCAAACAGGATACTAATACCTATACCTCACTGGGAAGTTGCCGGGATCATATAAAAATACGTTGTCCCTAGATAAGCCAAGGTCACCATTCCTGGGAGAATCGCCAAAAGAACTCGGCTTCGGTTCCCCCTCCCGGCAAGGCTGGTTCGACCAACAGTCAACAGGAAGCTCCAGGGGTTGGGACAGGATCCCTGGCTCGGAAGGAGGCCAGACGCGAGCGTTTTTGGACGGCGATCAAGAGGAGGGTGATGAGAGCGTTAGAAACGCGCCCCCCCCCCCCCTCCGGCTCACGCGGATGGGCTGAGATTTTACTATCAGTGACAAAAGAGTGCGGAAGCACGGTACTAAAAAGCAAACAGTCAACCACAATAACTCAACCCTGCCCTCCCCACAAAAACAAACAAAGCCCCAAAGCCCTCGGCAGGACTAGAACGGGGCGAAGGGAACCGAGAAGGGCTGAGGAGGCGGAAGCTGTGCCCCTCACTCCAGCTCCCGGGGCAGGGGAGTGCGCGGCCGAAGGGTCCGCGGAAGGGGAGGGGGCGCTGTGGGTCCGCTCTTCGCGTGCAAGAAGCGCCTCCTCCTCACGCCCCCTCAGCTGTGCCTCCTCGGGAATCCGCCCCGGACCCCGCCGCCATGTTGGGTCCGGAGGAGTGACTTGGACTAGCAGCCGACGGGGACTGCGGAGGGACGGCCCCGCATCTCGCGGAGCGCGCCGCGGCGCCGGAAGGCGGGGGGGCGCTCCAACTCGGGCGGGCGCGGCGCGAGATCCGGTGAGCAGGACGGCCGCGCGCGCAGGTAGCCGCAGCCCCCCCCGCCCTCGCCCCCGGCTCCGCCCCCGCCGAGGAGGGGCGGAGCCAGGGGCGAGGGCGGGCGCCGAGCTGAGTGGAGGTGGAGAGTGAGGCCGAGGGGTGGGGGAGCCCGGGAATTCCCTCCTCCTGAAGTAACGAGTGCGGGGCGGCTGTGCCGTCGTCGCTGCAGCGGGGCTCCTGGGACGCGGAGGTGGAGGAGGGAGAGGGCCCCGCGGGCCTCGCCTCCGCCCGCCGCCCCCTCCCCGCCACCCCGAGCTGCGGCAGCAGCGACTCATGCGAGCGCGGCTGGACGGCAGGTAAGGACCCGGCGGGGCCCCGCGGGCGGAGGCGGCCGACCCCGGCCCGGGCAGCGCTAGGCCCCGGCGCCCGCCAGCGCCCCAAGGCGCCCGCGCTCCCCGCCCCCGCAGGCTCCGAGTTGGGAAGTTGAGGAGAAACTTCTCCCCTCCCCCGGCTCACCCGGCGGGCGTGTCTCCTTCCCGGCGCTACCTGCCTGCCCCCTGACTCGGTCTCCGCCCCGTCCAGTCCTTCCCGGTCCCGCCCAAGTCCGACTTAAGGTCCTTGGGGCAGTAGGGAACCTCCCACTCCTGCCTGGGGGCTAGGTTAATTTTGGCTCTCCCTGCCGGAGTGAGGGAAGAGGGCAGCGGCCCCTTTCGGTCCCAGAGCTTGAGGGTCTACATGTGGCTGACGCCGGGTGGCAACTGTGCCGGGAGAGCGGACGTGGGGGGGGGGGGGGGGCGAGTGGGTGAGCCTCTCGCTTTACTTGGTTTGATTGAAAACCGCAACATGTTAAAGTTTTCCTTTGTTTTGGGTTGGGGGTTGGGAAGTATGCCATTCAGCATCCACTTTTACAGTATTGTGGCCCTCCGTCTCCCATTTGGTTCGGTTCTCTGTCCACATGTTACAGAAAATTTTGTTTTAAAGTGTGTTTTTCTTGGTAATTGCTTCCAGCTTTTGCTTCATTGGGCATGGGGCAGCGTTGTTTTAAGAAGCTCTTCGAAAACCAACTCCGATGTAGGGACTTCTTTAATTTTGTTTTGCAGTGAGTGGAAAATCAAGTCCGATGTAGGGATTGCTTTAATTTGTGGTTTGTGGGGAGTAGAAAATCGAGTCCTGTGGAGGGACTGCTTTGATTTTTGTGTTGTAGTGAGTGGGACACGACGTAGTTCCGATTTGGTTCATTTATTTTCTGCGTAATTAATACGCATGGCATAACATACGGTCTAACAATTTGTAAATTATTAAAATAAAGATGAGAAGTCTAATGCAATCACAACTTTATGTTCATGCATTGGTGTGTTTCATGGTGTGCTTTCACATACATGGCTTCACATGTACATGCATATGATTGTAGTATATGTGTGTCCTTGTAACTGTAGGATTACAGTGCTAAAAATATCTCGATAATTCTGTATATATCTAAACCATCCTGTAAAAATTCTAAAGTTAAATTACACGTAAGGAAAATATTACTAAATGTGTACATGTGACTGTAGGCACTTACTGGCATAGCACCTGGTAAATCTGTCTTAACTAGGGCAGTGGCACACAGTGGACAAAAAACATTTTGAATGGGCAGTTAATGAAGGAGCATCTTGTAATAGAATGAGGACCTTTTGTGTATCCATATAGGATTTTCATATATTCTGTAAGAAAGTCGTATTTCACTAAGCCATACATATGTTTTGTTTTACTAATATGTGAGACCCCTGTGGTAGTTGACTTAAGGAAGTTTAGTTATTTTAAATTTTGGACATTACCTAAACCTCTGTGGAGATTTTGAATGCTGGTTGACAATTCATAGGGTCCTGAATTTGAAAAACAAAACAATTACCTTTGATCTGGATCTGAATACAAGACAGTTCAGATCCATGTTTTCAGAATAAAAGATAAAAGGACTCTTAAAATGTGTACTCTGCTGTAACTACCATCATGTTAAGCTACTATAATAGCTTTAATTTTGCAGTATGTTTTTGCTGACTTCATAAACCACAAAACTGACTCCTTTCTATTCAACCGAAAGTGAAATTACGGCTTTGACCTGTCTTCCTGGGATAGGTGGAATTTGTCTTACGGCTGAAGTATAATATTAATACATGGCTTCAGGTTTGTTTTTTTTTTTTAAATTCAGGAAATTCGCAAGCTGAAAATCAACATCCACGCAAATAAATCTCCTTCATGATATGTAATGCTAAAAGAACAAATATTCTAAAAGGATAGCGGTGGTCCAGTATAACTGAAATATTACCGACCCATGGTGTACGATTTGTTTATACAAAGTCCACATTTGCATCCTTTTAGGCAGTAAATAATTTGTTAATGTGAGTAATTTTACTTTATAAGCACATTTAACTCTCAATTTAATGTTCACTGTAGGCATCATTTATTAGTTCCTATTAGCATTATATTTAAAAGAGATACAAACTTCCAGTTACAAAATAAGTCATGGGAATGTAAGGTACAGCATAGAGAATATTGTCAGTAATATTGTAATAATTTTGTGTGATGACAAATGGTAACAACTTATGGAGGGGGGATTGTTTCATAATGTATAAAAATATCAAATCACTATTATGTACAATTGAAACTAGTAAGGATACTGTATTATCAGTTATACTTCAATTTAAAAAAAGCCTACTGCCAAAAAATTTGAAAGCAGTTATACTAAGCTTTGCTGCCTGGGAATGCAAACTTGGGAAATAAAACTATATTTAAAAAAAAAAAAAAACCCTGAAAGGAAATGATTTCTATAAACGTAAAGAGAAGAGGGAGAATGTTGTGATTGGGACCCAGCTTCTGAAGTGGTGACAAAGTTTTAACCTTGCGGTGGTTGCAAGGGTGTTGGCCTTAGTCATTCACTTAGTTATTCACTAAGCCATACATTTCTTCTGTGCTTTTCTGTATCTGTTTTAGTTTACATAATTTTTTTTTTTTTTTTTTTTTTTTTTTTTTTAAGAAGCCTGTGTGTTATGTACTATACAAGGTGCTTGGGTAAAGAACTTAACATTTAGTGGCTGACTTTAGAACATCTCCTGGGCTGCCCTTTGCAAACAAGATTAGCTTATTAAATCATAATTGTCATATTCCACCTAGTGTATGTAACTACTTGACATATAAATAACTATTAATTATGTTAATATTTTGAGGGAAGAAACCAGATTTTACTAATTTTAAATCCTCTTTAGCTTATATACGTGGTAAACAGTAGGTACTCAAATGTTTATTAAACTAATGGATACTATTGTTATCAAATATATAATGTAACTTATTTGTCATAAAGTTTTGTAAATGACAAAACTGTCACATCAAAGTAATGTCTTGACTTTTAATCATTTTCTGTTTTCTGTAATAGTAATTCCTTAGATCAGCAATTTATCCCTTAGTTTTGATATTCTTAAGGATGTCATGAAATTCTCAGCATAAACTAAGTTTTCGTTTACTTAAGCTTTATGAAGACGTGCCATATGGCACCTAACAGAAGAGTATGGTTTTTTTCCTTTTTTTTTCAGAATAGTATGTTTTGCAAGAAAGCAAGTGACAGTATGGTGTTTGAGTTTCAGAAATGCTCAGAATGATTATATTATGCTACTTGCTTTATGTAATGGCTTGCTGTTTTAGTTGTTGATTTTGTTGCTTTGTGGTTTGCATTGTTATAATGTAGAATTAAAGAAGAGATCACATCTGCATCAGTTTCATATATCACAGGAACTTTCAATCATGCTGTAAAGGTGATGTTTGTGGCGCTGGCTTTGTTATATGAATATTTACAGGAAGTTTTAGTTAAGATCTTCCATTGTTCAGAGCTCTACATGGCTTAGGTCACCTTCAGTTCACACACATTTAAACAGATCTCTAATACAAATCCAGAGTTCTTCAGGGAAGTACAACAGCTTTTCTTTAAAGGAAATAACCTGCTCCTATTAAAGTATCTTGGTAGCTTATTGGTAGTGTGTACAGCAGTTTGTGTGTGGCTATGGTAGGGTATGTATTACCGCTTTTCTTCCTCTCAGCTGCTCCAGCGCCACAATTAGGCTGAGTATTGCTCAGCTGCAGCTGCTGGGTGATTATGAACCATCCAGCTCCTGTCTAAACTCAGAGGCAGATTTAGCAAAAGGAGCTATAGTAACAGCAGAGGGTGAAAAAGAAGAGCCGGTGCTGCTGCCAGTATCATTTTAACATGTCTCTTTGCCAAGGAATCGTTGGCTGCGGCAGCACTACTGTTGTCTTGGAACTAGCAGACTTGATGGCAACATATCCTGGTCTGGATTGAGTTCACCTGATGTTACTCTTTAAAATCTTGAAGCTCGCTCCAGGAAAGAGAGAATCCTGTAATTTCGAAGTACAGGATAATACTGATGGACTGAATTACAAGCCTTAGTGCCCAGGATAGCAGTGCTCCTCAGTTTCCCTTGTTTGAGTGTATATATGTGACTGCAGGTTCCCTGGAGTTTGTAACATATACTCCATGCTACTTTAAACCGTGTCAGTTAGAAGTGCTGCTGCTATTACTGTTTGGGTGTTGGCAGGAGAGTTTCTATGCACGTTCTTTGGACATCCTGCTTTCTCCCAGGAAGTGGAAGACCTTCAAGAGGGATTATTTCTACAACTAGTTGCACATGGTATATCCCCTGTGTCTGGCTGAATTTTGCAAGACCCTAGCTACTTTATTCTGTTGTTCTTTCCTTATTCCTGGGGTATAAAAAGATGGACCTCAACAAACGCAGGTATGTTATCAGCTATATATGGCAAACCCCAGACTGGAAGATGCCATAGGCAAATTTTGCTTCTTCTGAAATGTTGCTCATTTTATAAACATGCTAAGCAGAGAGCAGCAGCATCTTGTCCTCTCTTTTACCATGACTGTCAGAAAAATTACAGAGACAGTTTCTTTTGCTAATTCTAATTCTGGCTTTGGAACTTGGTGGTTGGGGGTTAGCTAATTTGGGATGGGTAATAGGGAGCATTGGGAGAATCAGCACTCAAAATTGTATCACCAGAAGGAAGGAAGAGTTAACCGAAGACTGTACTCTTGAAAGTGAACAAGTACACATTGTCGTTGTGGCATGTACTTAGCAAAACACTAGTGTATTGGCTCCTGTCTTTGTGCTCCCACAAAACTCCAATATGAAAGCACATTCTCCTTACATTATAATTACTTCTTTCCATGACTATGATATATTTGACCTCATGCTAACAATGGCAAGGAACTGGTTTATATGAATCTTTGAAAACAGTTTCTAGTAGGATAAATGCTTAATAAATTTTGAATTGTATGCAGAGATGTGGTTCTGTGTATATTTATGACTTTACACACGTTTTTAAGATCTACCTCTACTAAAATTTTATAAAACTTAGTGTTTTTTCATATGCTAATATTAAAACAAATGCTTTACATTTTTTCACTCAAAGTTTTGTTTTAGAAAATGATTTTATAACACAGTTTATAAATACTTTGACATGTGAATTTAAAGGTCAATTTGATATTTCTGATAAACTGGAGACTCTCTGTAGTTGAAGTTAAGCGAGTCTTTAATATGGTTTATTCTAAAGAAATGTTTTTTACTGTATTAATGAGTATAAAAAGCCCAAGCTATCCACCAAAAAGAAAAGAAAAACCTAGATTTTTCTAAAATGCATTTGACGTTGTATCATGTTACTAGAGACAGTATTATAATCATTCACGTACATATCTTCCAAGGACAAAAAGAAAAAATCTCCTGATTTTCTTGATGTAATGCATGTAAAAGAATGCAGTTTATAGGATTTGTCTGCTGCTATTGGGGGTGTGGGTGAAGACAGGAAGTACTGAGAGGAAAGGACTGACCACTAACACTGAAAGATTGTTGTGGTTTCAGTCTATGTTCCTACCAGTATTAAACTCTAGATTTTCTTTAATTATAGAGGCTAGTCACTTCTCTGATTTTTTAATATAGTTTACCGTTTCTTAGCATTAAGTAGAAATGGGAGTGGAGAAAGTTGGTGTCTTTTGCTACATAATTTAATACTTACAGTTGTCCTGTGCCAAGTTTATTTATTTCTTGCATTTGTTCTCAGGCAATTAGTATTTTACAGATAAGGGCATTTTAAAAATAAAAACTGTCACGGGGCTCCTGTGTGGTTCAGTTGGATAAGTGTCCAACTCTTGATTTCGGCTCAGGCCATGATCTCACAGTTCGTGAGCTTGAGCCCCACATCGGGCCCTGTGCTGACCATGTATAGCCTGCTTGAGATTCTCTCTCCTTCTCTGCCTCTCCCCTGCTTGCGCATGCATGTTCTCTGTTTCTCTCAATAAATAAATAAACATGAAAATAAATAATAACTGTCAGGTATATGAAAAGGAGCAAAGAAGGCAACATGGTGTAGTAAGGAAAGGACTAAAAGGTAGAAGGCCATTTGGATTTTAATGCCACTTTTGATAATAAAGAGCTATTTGACCTTGGTCAGTTCAGTAAATTCCTTGCACCTCAGCTTCACCATCTGAAATAAGAGACAGTGGCCAGATGGTTTCTAATATTCTTTCAGCCTTATATAAATGTGTGGCTCTGTTACAGTTGAAGTTTTCCTATTGATAACATTTTAAGGAAATGTTTCAGAATCTAGAATTTGAAATAAAATTAGATAGCAGGTAAATAAAGGTTATAGTAAAAAACTGACCCATAGACTTGGCACTGGACTTTTCTCTAGGAAATGTTGTATTGTCTCATCAAGTGGCCATTTATTAAACCTGTGGTATAACAAATACTGTGCTGGTTTTGGTGGTATAGAAATGATTGCAGTGTGACTACTGCCTTTTAGGAATTCACAGTTGGATGGGACTGGCTATGATTATGAGACTGTTGTAAATTTTGTAGATTGGTAGTTCTTTTTAATGTGATAATCCAGTTTAACACTTCTCTGGTTTTTGATAATATTAGTGTGTGATACATCTGAAACTTTAATGGATCCGTATGCAATGGATACTTTTAGCTTCAAGTAAACTGATTTAATTCTCTAGGCCAGAAGACTTGATTTGATTTTGTAGACAGTTTATTACAGATATGTGTGACAGATGCAGGTTCCACAACATTTATATAGAAGTTTTACTGTAAGAAGTCAGGTTTGAAAATAAGTCCTTTAAGCAACACTTCCGACTTATTTTGCAGTAAAATTAGAAAGATAAGAACTTTTATTCATTGAAGCACATAGATGTGATATCAGTTAACAGATAATCATGACTATGATCACTATGATCATGACCACTAACATTAAAACATTTATTTTTTTTTAATTGACAAAAACATAGAGTAATTGTTCTGGATGTTTCCCTTTAACACGTTTAGTTACTAGTTAGAATAAAATAGATAAGCATGGGTGTTAGGAAATGGTTAGCTTTTTAAGGTTTGCAACAAAGATCTTATAAAAAGGGGGAGGGAAGCCACCACAATTATAAGTAGATTGTTCCCAAAGTTTGTCAGTTAGGTCTTTGAAAATCAAAATCTTTTCTCAGGAAACATTCTTTCTTGGAAGGTTAGCCTTTTTGGTTAGATTTCTAGGCAGACCATTAAGAGTGTATAAACATTTAACAGATATAATAGTGTTTCATTGGTAAATGTATTCTGATTGATTTTCAGGTTTTGTTTGTTTTCTTAAATCTGAGCTCTTTGAACATATGAAATACTTGGCTTACTGAATGTTCTGATTATACAGGGAATGAACTCATTGTCTTGTGAGTTACC
This sequence comes from Panthera leo, assembly GCF_018350215.1. Taxonomy (NCBI): domain Eukaryota; kingdom Metazoa; phylum Chordata; class Mammalia; order Carnivora; family Felidae; genus Panthera; species Panthera leo. Next base: position 43,374,694 of record NC_056690.1, read on the forward strand.
CTCCCTCCACACCTTCCCAGCCCTTCACCATTTAAAAATCACTGTTACGAGTTTCGAATTGGGATGCCAAGACCCTTTCAGTGAAGCCTTGCTCTTAAGCTGAATTTAAGTACAGGAATGTCTGTGCTTTCTCTCACCTGCTTGCTCTAGGCACTCTAAGCCTGCCTAGTCTATCCCTATAGGACAGTGTGAAGAATGGGAAGGTTTCAAAAGATTGGAAATGAGAAACAAAAATGTGGAAACTAGAAAAGGGCTTGGGAAGACGAGGAGTGGATATAATGTGGAAGTTTATAATTTCCTCTTTTTTGCCCTTTTTTCTGTTTCCCGCCCATTTACTCCTCATAGGCAATGTGTAAGGAAGGAAGAAAGCCTGTATTATGGCAGATGCTATTCTACATATGTAGTTCATATGCATTGTCACAGTTAAATATTTGAAATGCCTTTTCAAAATACACAAACATTGTGGATTAGATGGGTATTTATTACATGTGAAGAAACTGAGGATCAGAAAGTATATGTGATTGGCTGAGGTCACAGGACTAGTGGTTACTAGAACTGAATTTATCTGACAATAAGCCTGTTTCCAATAAGACAGCTTCCTTAGGTATAAAGAGCCATTATGGAAGAAAGGGGAATTTATCTTTTTCCTTCTCCCTTAAACTGTGCATTTGTATTGGGGCTGAGAATTTTCAATCATGTATACTTTTCAATTGAAGTAGCTTTGTGGTACATATTTCATAATAGGAATCAAGGTCAGATATTATATGAGCTGGAAAAAAAGGGCTAATACACTAAACGATAGCAAGTGCTTTCCTTTTGTAGGTTTGGCTTTGTAATGGAAAACTGATACACTAATCCCAAAGCATTCTTTATCTTTTTATAACAAGATGTTCAACCCAGATTAACAAAGAGACAGTGTTTGGATGTTTTTCCAGTGAAGCTTTTTTTTTTTTTTTAATCTAAATTTAATTCGTCAAAAGAACAAAGCCAGCAAAAGATGGGTATTACACTAAAGTGTAGCAAATGCTTTCCTTTTGTAAGTTTGGGTTTATAAGGGGTATATGGAGTACATGTGTATATAGTCAGTTTCTCTTTCCTTGTCTCTCCTCCTCCCCTAAGTTTATGCTCAAATATGAGTTCTGACTCAAAACTGGCTCAAACTTCTATTGTGCGACATTGCTTTTATTTCTACTAATTAAATCATTTATTCTTAGATGAGTTGGTAGAAATAGATGGAAGGTCTGCATTGTCTGAATGGTTCTCCATCACATTTCAGATATTCTGCAGAAAGAGAGTACACTGTCTAATTTTCCCTGTCAATAAGATGGCAGTTTTTACACCTTGGTACAGACTCAACAACCATTCAAAGCTTCACTTCCTTCTGAAGGAAACAGTGGGATTCTTCCATGCTGGCTTGTTCCTAGAAATGTTATTGTTATATGAATTCTTTACCTCTGGATCAAAAGTCTCATCTAACACTCCAAATGGAAATTCTGTTTGCTACTCATTTACCACAGTGTCTGATTCTATTGACAGATTTCCTTAACCACCTTAGAAGCCTTTTTTCTTTGGCTTCCTTTTATTTCTTCAGTTGTATGTAAGAATGTACCCTTTGTCCTCTTTAATAAGCTGGAGCATTGTTTTCTAATAGGAATGCTGGCTTGATTTTGTAGCATTATTATCCCACATAGAATATCTACAGTACAACTCCTTCACACATTACTGCAACAGTTCTATCATTGCCCGTGTTTATTAAGTCTACATAAGTGTGTTGGCAGATAGGTTTTAAACTGTAGTGCCAAGACTAAGTGATGGGAGTGAGTGGCTGCCGCTAGAATATAAGCTCCATGGAGGTAGGGAGGAATCTTTGTTTTGGTACAGAGGTTACCCCAAGCATCTGGAACCTTAGTAGGCACTTATTAAATGTTTTAAAATGTATGACAGTGTAACAGTCTGCCAACAATGTTTGTTTACCATGGGCATGGGAAAAAGAAATGTCAACAAATAGCTTCTCACTGGAAACTCATACAGTAACCGCAGATGCTTCTTACTCCGGACTCCTTGGAGTGGCAGGCCTAAAGCTAGACTAGTGGCATCAGTGCTCTGGACGAATTCAGATAAACATTGTACTGGAGTCCGATGGAGAAGCAAGTATGATTTGGCAGTGAGTGGTAAATGTTAAAGACCAGTAAGAAAAATACATACAATAAAGGGATTCTTTTTTTTAATATTTTATATCTCTAACAACCATTCTTCTTAAAAACTCTGCACACATCAGTTCCTCCTACATTATGTTGATGTAAATGAGTCATATGCATGTATCTGGTTGTAAGTAGAGCTAAGAAAAATAGTCCTTGGCAGGGCTACCTTCTATTGACAACCTTAGAAGGGGAAAAGGAATTTTTGGTGGAAGGTAGTTGTCTCTGCCACAGCAGGGGAGAGAAAGTACCTATTAGTTAAAAAGATTACATATCTGTATGGAAATACACTATTTGGTTATAGAAACATGGTTAGAATATTTGAAAGGTGTGGACAAAGATGATCTTTTTTTGTTTTTAAGTTAGCTCTATGCCTAGCTAATACCCTCATGACCCCAAGATCAAGAGTTGCATGTCTACTGGCTGAGCCAGCCAGCTAGGTGCCCCAAGATGGTATCTTCTTAATTTAAGGCAACAATATTAGTACAGATACAGACTGGTAATGATGGAAAAAGTCAAATATCCCAGCACCTCTGGAAGCTTGTTTTTTGTAAGCAGAGCATCTGGAAAAATGTAATTTCATGTTTTAGGTGGTAAAGGAAGATATAAAGATATTTGAACTTAATTAGGACCAATAGAAAAAAGTGATATGCAAATTACAGAAAAAATTTTTTAGAGGTATAGGGACCATGTTGTCTTGGGTTTATATTAAAAAGTAACAGGGAAAGTAATTCTGGACTTTAAGATGTATGCCCTAGACTTTAGGAAACATATTTGACAACCAGTAAGAGTCTATGATTTCAGATTCTGATGGACAGTATACCACCTAAAGGAATGAAAAGTCTAAAAATGCCCTAAGCTTTTTATATGAAAAGCTTGGGAAGCACTCTGATTTGGGGTGCGGGTGGGGGTCACAGGAGAATTGTGGATTGTGTCTGCATTTATGGAGTCCTTTTAGTGATTGAGAAAAGATAGTAATTAGCCATATCAGAGAATTTGGTGGGGATAGTGGCAGATGGGAATGATGATGGAGCTAAAGCCCCTCCCATCTCACCTTGTTACTCCCCATCCCCATAGCCATGGGTCTTAATTGTTTGTTTGTTTTTAATGACTAGAACTTGAGCACCTGGGTGGCTCAGTCAGTTAACTATCTGACTTTGATTCTGGTCATGAACTGAGTTTGAGTCCTGCATCAGGCTCCTCACTGGAGCTACCTTGCGGAGCTTTCTTGAGACTCTTTCTCCCCCTCTCCGTGCCCCTCCCCCTCAGATCAGAAGGAGGAACTCATAATAGAACTCAAGTAGAAGAGGGGGTCAAGAACCTTTTAGGATATTGTTAGAGGATGAATAGGATTTTTAGAATGATTGATGCCTAGTAGAAAGAAAACTAATGACAACATAGATGATTCTTAGAAATAAATTCAAAGCTGCAAGTTAAAAGGGAAGCCACAGATCCAGAAAAGTTGAAATAATAGATAACAGGAAACATCTAGCATGTCTTCTTTTTATCTCCTGACTTCTGTAACAAGAAGATACTCCTTAAGTTAGCAAAGCTAGAAAAGAGAGTAAGAAAGTAAGTAGATAATAGATGGTAAGAGGGCATCTAGCTTCAGTTGATTTCAAGTTTCTAGGTCCAGGAGAATTCTGTCTGAAGGTTCTGAAAGACATTTCTGATATTATCGGGGCCCCAGTTAATAGAGAAATCACAGAGACAGGGAGACATCTTGAAAAAGAAAAAAAAGAAAATTGACTAAATGATGCCTTAAATAAGGTGAATTTTCATAAATGCAGACACTGAAAGTTGCTTTTGATGCCTGTTTAAAATTCTGTGACAGTTTATTAACGTTACCATTTATAAATAATTGTAAGCTTATAAAGAAGAAGTGCTTTATTGAATTATTGAGCCATCTTTGAGTTTGAGTAAATAAATGTATCTAGGTCATCTGTTAGTGGTACTTTACTGTGGGTGAGTGGGTGGACCTGATGAGCTTACTTTCTAGCAGTAAAGGTCAGTGATTCCTTTTCTACTGCCTTTTTTTGGGTCTGTTTTATGTTCCCTTTTCTGTAATTAAGTCTCTTTTTCTTTTCTCTCTCTCTCTCTCTCTCTCTCTCTCTCTTTCTTTCTTTCTTTTTTTTTTTTTTTTTTAGTAATTAAGTCTTCTAATGGCATAATTGGCATTGCTGTTTATCTTTTTGATGATATTCAGAGCCAGGGATAGTAACGGGTTCAAAGCTCCTGTTATGTATTTCCATATTTGTTGTTGCTGTTGTTAAGGCAGATTGAACTGGAATATATAAGTATGTTTGTTTATCTCACAGTATCTGCAAACCTTGTTTTATTTTTGTTAGTTATGTGTGTGAATGAAGATACCTTAAAATTATTGTAATTTGCTTTTTCAATTGAAAGTGACTGTGCATTTTTCCATGTGGTAAAGTGCTTGTTTATAACCTTTGACAATTTTGCTATTGGGTTCTTTTTCTTATAGATTTTTAGGTATTTTTATATTGTATGGATATTCTTTGTATCTATGTTGCAAACACTTTCTCCATATCTTTGCTTGTCTTTTCATCTAATATTTTTTCATTTTACCTTTAAAAAAGTATTAAAAATAACTTCCTTTTTATAACTTCTGGATTTTGTGTTTTAAGGATGCTTTCCACAGCTGATGATCATTTAAAAAATTCTGTCTGTAGGTTTTTGTCTTGTCCTAGATTGCAAGTAATTTAACTCTTTACTCTGGAACTCTGCAATTTATATATGTTGTGAGATAAGAATCCAATTCTCTCCCTCTTTTTTTTTCCCCCCTCAGGATGTAGCTCACCAGTGTTTTTTATTAAATCTATCCTTTTGCCATGGATTCAGAATGCTACCTTTAGAGCATTCACAAATTCATTTATTCAAAGGCCTGTTTCTGAGCTTTCCTTCTTTTCCAGATATTTGCTTGTTTATTCCTATGCTAGTACCACATAGCTTGATGATGAGGACCATGATAACAACAGCAAGAACAGCAGCTAGTTCAGTATTCGTTCAGTTGAGTATTGTCTGTGTTCCAGTCAAAATGATAAATATTTTATCATATTTTAACTAATTCATTTCTCACAAAACTCTATTTTTCTTTTAAAAATCTGGCTTAAATATTCTGACATGTAGCCATTTTATTTAATGAAATAATTTTCTTTCTTTTTGTTAAATATGGAATACTTCACAAATTTGTATTTCATCCTTATCTGGGGGCTTTGCTAATCTTTGTATCTTTCCAATTTTAGTATATGTGCTGCCAAAGTGAACACTGAGTTAGTATTCTTAATATCCGTATTTTTACAGATGAAGATGTAGGCTGTGAGAAATTACATTTATTCACATACAAGCTAGGACTGTAATCAGCTCTCTAACTCCATAGCCTGTGCTGTTAACAATGAGGTTGGAATTTACTAGTAATTCTAAAAGTTTCTCAGCTAGTTTTATGCATATACTTGTCCTTATGAGCTTCATTGTGATTTTGATTTAGATAATGTTAATGATTTAGGTTTATTTAGGAAGAATGGACATCTTTTAATTATGACTCTTACCATCTAAAAAGTTATATGATTCTGGGGTGTCTGGGTGACTTAAGTGTCTCACTCTTGATTTCATCTTAGGTCTTAATCTCAGGGTGGTGGATTCAAGCCCTGTATTGAGCCCCATACTTAAAAAAAAAAAAAAAAAAAAAAAAAAAAAGTTATAGGTTTCCACTTAATGAGGTTCTTTATAGTCCAGGAGTTTTATTTTTGTAATATAGACTCAAAATGCTTTTCGATAAACTTACTTGTAGATGTTATTTTGTGTGTGGTTTGAAATAAAACCTTGTTGGGGCATCTGGGTGGCTCAGTTGGTTCAGCATCTGACTTCGTCTCAGGTCATGATCTCCCAGTCCATGAGTTCGAGCCCTGCATCAGCCTCTGTGCTGACAGCTCAGAGCCTGGAGCCTGCTTCAGATTCTGTTTCCCTCTCTCTCAGCCCCTTCCCTGCTCATGCTCTGTCTCTCTCTCAAAAATAAGTAAACATTAAAAAACCCAAAACACCTTGTTATTGGGAAATAATTTCAAAGTTACAGAAGAGTTGCTAGAACAGTACAAAGAACATCTAGGTCTCCCTCACCCAGATTTACCAATTGTTAACCTTTTGTTATGTTTGATTTTATTATTCCCACTCTGTGTATATGCCTGTGGGTATTCCCACTCTCCCTACTCCCCTATTTGAAAGTTAGTTGGAAAGATCATGTCTTATTACCCTTAAGTACTTCAGTGTGTATTTTCTAAAAACAGGGACATTTTCTTATGTAACCACAGTACAATTATTAAATTCAGAAACTTTAACATCACTATTAAACAGTTATCTAACACACAGTTGTAGGTTGAGTTGTGTTCTCCCAAAAGATAGTTTTAAGTCCTAACCCCCAGTACCTGTGAATGTGACCTTATCTGGAAATAGGGTAGTTGTAGATATAATCAAGTTAAAATGAATTCATACCAAATTAGGATGGGCCCTAATGCAATATGACCAGTGTCCTTATAAGAAGAGGAAAATGCTATGTGACAACAGAAGCAGAGGTTGGAATGGTCCAGCCACAAGTCAAGGAACCTCAAGAATTGCCAGCAATAATCAGAAGCTAGGAGGAGGCAAGAAAAGATTCTGTCCAGAGTTTCAAAGGGAACATGGCCCTGCTAGTCCCTTGATGTATAGATAGATATAGATATAGATATAGATATAGACATAGACATAGATACAGACATAGATATAGACATAGGTATTTTTTTACAGAAGCCCTAAGAAACTAAACACAGTAGTCCATAATGGATAGTTTCCTAGTTGTCCTCGTAATTTCCTTATAACAAAAATCCAGAATCTAATCCCCGGCATTTAGTTGTCCTATCTTTTAGTCTTCTTTAATTTGCACGGTTCTTCAGCCTTGTCTTTCAGATGTTCGTATTTTTGAAGTCAGGCTACATGTTTTGTACAGTGTACCTTAGGATTTGTCAGATGTTTCTCATGATTAGATCAGATGATGAATTTAGGGCAGGAATGTTATATAAAAGGGATTGTGGCCTTCCTAGTATAGCCCATCAAGAAGCACTCTATGTTAGTCTGCCCCAGTATTGGCAGTATTAACCACTTAGGTAGGTGATATCTGTCAGGCTTCTTCACCATGAAGTTAGCATTTTTCTCTTTTAAATTAATAAGTAATGGGGGCGCCTGAGTGGCTCAGTCAGTTGAGCATCCGACTTCGGCTCAGGTCATGATCTCACAGATCGTGAGTTCAAGCCTTGTGTCGGGCTCTATGCTGACAGCTCAGAGCCTGGAGCCTGCTTCAGATTCTGTGTCTCCCTCTCTCTGCCTCTTCCCTGCTCATGCTGTCTCTGTCTCTCAAAAATGAATAAACATTAAAAAAATAAAAAATAAAAAAAAAGAATTCCCAAGCTCAAATAAAGTACAACAGTACTGTAAACATTAAAAAAATGTTTAAAAAATTAATAAATAATATGTGGGGAAATAGTTTTAGCTCAATCATCAGTGAGTTTTGCCTGAATTGATTACTGCAGCGTTGGTTGCAAAATAATACTTTCCTAATTCTATGATTCCTTCTACATGTGTTAGTTGAGATTCTGAAAGAGAAAACCTTTCCTTCCTCATTTGTTTATTATTAGAATGATTTATATATTTTTTTAGTCAAAAGGTTATTAGTATCCTTATTTATTTTGATGCTCAAATTTATTCTATTTTTGGCCAGCAAGATCTTCAAGATGGCTCCTATGTACTTTTGATATATTCCCATGATTTTTTGAGTACTACTTTATTTTTTTTAGTGTGAGATGTCCTAGGTTCATCTTGAACTTACCTTGCTGTAGCCAGTTATCCAAGGAGCATCGACTCCTTTTTTTTAAAAATTTTTTAAATGTTTTATTTTTTATATTTGAGAGAGAGAGAGAGAGAGAGACAGAGCGCGAGCAGGGGAGGGGCAGAGAGAGATGGAGACAGAATCTAAGCAGGCTCCAGGCTCCGAGCTGTCAGCACAGAGCCTGACACGGGGCTCGAACTCACAGACTGTGAGATCATGACCTGAGCTGAAGTCGGACACTTAACCAACTGAGCCACCCAGGCGTGCCTCTTCACGTTTTTTTTTTTCAATAATTTTTTTTAACGTTTTATTTATTTTTGAGAGAGAGAGAGAGAGCATGAACAGGGGAGGGTCAGAGAAAGAGGGAGACACAGAATCTGAAACAGGCTCCAGGCTCTGAGCTGTCAGCACAGAGCCCGACGCGGGGCTCGAACCCACAGGCCGCGAGATCATGACCTGAGCCGAAGTCGGACGCTTAACCGACTGAACCACCCAGGCGCCCCACACATTTTTTAATACAATTAATTAATGGTATGAATAGACATGCTAGTAAAAAACTATTCTTACATTCTGAGAATAAACTGCATCTTTTTTTTTTAGTAGAGAAGCATAAACGGTGGTTATGAGTACTGTCCAGTATAGTAATGAAAAGAAAAAGAAAAAAAAAAACACGCGCTAAAGGAAAACTGTTTCCTCTGTACAGTACCCTGAGAATACTCTGGTCAACAGATGTGTGGGGATTTTCCCACACCAGTTAAGTTTTCAACACCAGCTGGGCGTTCTTCAGTTCAATTCTCACACTGTTTACCTGGAGTTAGCTTTAGGTCCTAAAGATTAAGGGCTAAGTGTTTTAAGACTGTTCTCCCAGTCCTAACGTCGGGTGCCAGTTGCAAATAGTAGACCCTCACGTTACCCACAGTTTCTGTCCAACTGGGACAGTTTTGGAAGTTCTGGTAACTTCCCCCTCAGTTTGATAATTTGCTAGAATGGCTAATAAAATTTAGGAAAATAGTTCACTTGCTAGATTAATGGTTTATTATAAAAGAGTACAACTCAGGGATCCGCCAGGTGAAGAGGTACATAAGGCAAAGTATGTGGAAAAGGGCATGGACTTCCAGGTAAGCCACCCTCCTGGCACCTCTACCCATGTTCACCAACGTGGAAGGTCTCTGAAGCTTTCTTTCTTTTTTTTTTTTTTTAACTGTTTATTTTTTGAGAGACAGACAAAGTGCAAGCGGGGGAGGGGCAGAGAGAGAGGGAGACACAGAATCTAAAGCAGGCTCCAGGCTCTGAGTTGTCAGCACAGGATCTGACACAGGGCTTGAACTCATGAGCCACGAGTTCATGACCTGAGCTGAAGTCAGACTTAACCAACTGAGCCACCCAGGCACCCCTAAACCCTTTCAGTTAGGATTTTTATGGAGCCTTATTTGCATAGGCATAAATGGTTAAATCACTGACCTTTGGTTATTAGCTCAACGTCCAGCTTCTTTTCCCTTCCCTTAGGTGGGAGTGTGTGGTGGGCTTGAAAGTCCACTCATGGTTGGCCCCTCTACCCTCAGGGGCTTTCCAAAAATTACTACATTACTGTAAACTCAGGTGTGGTTGAAAGGGGCCTCTAATGAATAACAAAAGGTGTTCCTTTCTCCTTTATTGCTCTTACCAGTTAGGAAATTCTGAGGGTCTTCAGGAGTTCTGTGCTAGAGCTCCTTGGCCCTAGCATTCTTCTGGCACCTATTACTCTGTTAGGAGTGGTTGGGAAGGAAGTATTTGATAACTCAGAATGTCTGTTGAAACAATACTAAAACCAAGAAAATTGAAATGTCTAAAAGACAAATGGCCAGAACTTCTCTCTTTGATGAATCTTTATATCAAAAGTTAGAAAAACTGAAAGACAAATTAGATATATTTTAAGATTAGAAAGTAGAAAAATATACATTATTATTTGCACTGCATTTTTGGAGTTGTCCTACACTCTAAATTTGAAAAACAAGAACAAAACTATACTTGGTGATCAAATATAGTGGGAGAGGAGAGGACACTGCTGCTGGTCCTTGGTGGTTATAGAATATTAGGGATTTTCAGTGCAGTTACTTCCCCAGGAAAACTAATTAGCTGGTGACTAAGTAATGCCAGTATTTGCTAGCAGTTCAAAAGAGGATTCTTGGCGGGGGGGTGGGGTGGGGGGAGATTTACCTGACTCAGAACCTCTTCACTAGATCTTGTCCTTGTTCCCCCAACTTTTTGGCTCCATAGAGACACCAGATCAACTCTGTCAGCGTTGGGCTATCAGCAAAAAATAAGCAGGAAGCTTTTTCCTGAATGCTTCTGAAGAGATTAAAGAGCATAGGACTAATTTATTCATGTAAGGGTCAGAAAATTTAAATACATGCTTTTGTAATTGATTTTTGGAAAAGGTTTTAAGTATTTTCTTGCTTATTGATTTGTTTAGGTCTCCTATCTTTTTAAATTTAAAAAAAAAAATTTATTTTTCGAGAGAGAGTTGGAGACAGAGAGACAGAGACTGAGCAGGGAAGGGGCAGAGAGAGAGGGAAACACAGAATCAGAGCCAAAAGTCCAACCCTCAACTGACTGAGCCACGAAGCACCCTGATCTTTGTCTCATTTTAATGCAACAGCTTCATCAGATTCACAGTGTTTGCACATTAATTTTTTTACTTAAAAAAGTAAAAGCAGGCAAATTCATATTTTTTGGAGATTAAATTGTAGATGGAATGAAGTTTGTCAGAACACATGTCATGCAGATACATATGATTTTATGATATAGATATGGTCCATGGAGCTCAACTATATAAAAACTTGATATGTATCAAATACTTTCTTCCTTTAAATTTAATGTATTCAAATATCTGTAGTATTTCTTCATGGAAGTAATGGCTATTGCTAAATGTTAAGTGATGCAGAAAACTAATATTGTCAATTGCTGTTGCCACCCTGAACTGATATGATGATGTCAGAAGTGTCTGGAAATGGTCACCATGCATTTTGCCTTTCTCATATAGCTGCTATTTTCTTGTCACCCACTTTATACTGACATTGTGAGGCTAGAGCAGTTTTTGAAGTCATAAGCATTATCAACTCTTTAGAGCTTAAAGGAGATGTAGGTAACTAGTAAATTAGCCTGATACATGTTAAGTTACTATGGGTTAAATTTATTTTTATTTGTTTTATATACAGTCTTTTTATCTACACTCCCTTCCGTTTAAGAAGTCAGACTTAAACATTACTTTGTTGACTAGTATTTATCTTTTGGGTCAAGTCCCACAAACTTTAAAAGAAAAAATTATGTCTACTCCAGGCAAGGCACCATGTTAATTAATTAAGCTTTTTAGGAGATAAAAAGGAAACTGCTCTCTCTTGTTTATCAATTAAATGTGCTACTACTATAGACCTGAGAGAAATTTTGTATTGGAGGTTTAAAGTTCAATGGCAGATCAAGAGAAGAGAAACACACATTCAGTGAAGGCTTGGTGGAGGTGGGATTTAAGTATGTTTTGAAGAATAAATAAAACATTCCAGAGGGAGCTGATAATATGAACAGAGACACAGAGGAGATGGAGAAGGCACAATATTTCCTGGTTATAGTGTGCTTCTAGCATAGGAATAAGGGGTCAGTAGTATATTTAAAAGTGGTGGCTCTCAAATGTCACTGTTGCTGCTCATCACCTGGTATGTCTTGTTGAAATGTAGACTCCTAAATTCTACCTCTAGAAATTCTAATTCACTAAACCTGGACTGAGATCATGAATCTTCCATTTTTAATAAATACCTGAGGCTACTATGGAGACATGTTTGTACAGCTTGAGGCTTTAAATATGTTCAGTTTGACGCTGGTAAGCCACTGGAGCTCTGGAGTCTTACTCCCTCACTTGCTGTATGACCTTGGTTGGGTTCTACATCCATCAGTAAGGAAAATAACTGCAGTTGTTTTTCAGGGTATTTTGAGACTTAAATGAGATAAGCCATTTTAAATATTAAGCACAGTGGCTATAATGTAGTAACTGTTCATTAAGTGTCATCTGTTGTTTTTGTGGCTGTCATTATCTAATGAAGAGAAATGCATTATTTTTTACTAGATTGTAATTCAGTTCATAAGTTGTTTTATTACCGTACATGCTTAATCAGACTACTTCTTGGTGTGTTGTGTTTAGTTTTTCCTTTATTCACTTATTTATCAAAACCTTTTGAAATATAGTGAATGTGCACATTATTAAATATGTATTTAATATATTCATATGTTCATATAACATGAATGTCATAACCACTTGTTCTCAATTTGCTCACATTGGTTTTTGTTTTATAATTGATAACTAGGTACATGGTTAGTAAATTCAATACTTTAACTGTTGGGGCAAAACAATAAAATGTAACAATTGAAGAATTTTAATTCACTTAAAAATGCGAAAGTGGTTTGGATATTCTTGGGAGCTTAAATTCATTTAAAGACATAATTTAAAAATAGAACAAACAAGCTATACTTTTAAAAGTAGCATTTTAGATTTTTCTTTTAAAAATTTATTATTAGAGGGAAATTTGACAGTATGTATTACAACTTTGAAAAAGTGTAATTTTTGGCTCCTAGAAATCTTGTCTGTTGAAGTATTCATATATAGTCAGTTGTCATTTGCAGTAGTTATGTTTAGAAGTCACTTGAATACTGGATTAGTGCGTACTGATCATTGTTCCTAGAGGAAATACAAGGTTAGGTTCCTGTGGGCCTCTGGTTACAACATTGTTGTCAACCGATCAATTCATAATCTTGTTTCATGTGTACTTCTGTTCCATGTGTGACATCTTTAATGTATTCTGTTGACTCATTAACATTGAATTCACAAATAGCACTGTAACTGATGCCCGAATAGGCACACCACAGCCTTCTTGGTTTAGGAACCCTAGACAGCACTTTAGCACTAACACCTGCGGGCCAATTGAAACTGTGACATCACCAACAAAACACACATACAAAAAGTGACACTAGATAGACTGCAGAAAGGACAGTCATTTACAGTATAAGAGCCTTGTTTGACCTGAGCTTGGGATATGTGGGTCTGGCAACTTAAATTTTTCACAGCCCTGCACATGTCTGCAAATAACCACAAAAGTGCCATGAGCATTGATTTGGGGGTTTACAGATAAATCCTATTAGAGTAAGCTAATTCACAAATAATTCACCCAAATTAAGTACTTGTATCAAGTACCCTTCTCTCTTCTGGGGGGGGGGGGGATCTTCTGGGGGGGGGGGATGCCTCCCTGTTTTGGTGTTGTAACAAAGGAAGTCACCCATCTTTAAATTCCTGATAATCTTGGTAATTGCTCTGCTGAGACCAGCTTCCTGTCGAATTCTCATTACGGGGCCTTGAAGAACAGTTGGATTCAATGTCATCTGAACAGGCTTATGGTAATGCCAGTCACAGCCCTGTTACCAGGATTCAGGCCTTTTACAATGCTTTTGTCTCCTTCCAGGCACTTAGAACAAGGCCAGTTTTACTTGTTCCTTTTTCTCCCCCACCAGGGCTAGTACTTCAGAGGTTTGATAAGGGAAGAGGAAGATAGTATCTCTTAATTGGCTTATTTCCCTCTAAGACCCACTTGTATAAGGGAGTTAACTAGATGGACTCAACCACTTGGTTTTGCTTTGAAGTGCTAAGTAAATTAAACCGGTCTCCTAATTTAGAAAAGTTATGTTCCTTAGTACATAATTAACTAACACATGATACATCTCGAGCCAAAACATGTTCACCGTCTAAACCCTAATAGGTCAATATTATTTTGGCAACGTATTGATTACAGATATAGGCACTGTGGCAAGCAGAATTATGGCTTCCCCTAAAAATCCACATCCTAATTCCTAGGACCTGAAAATGTGTTAGGTTACATAGCTAAGGGGAATTTTTCTTTTCTTTGTAACTGCAAATTTCCTCCATGATCACATATTAAAATTTAAATAGCAGATGTATATAAAGTAAAAAGGTGATGGATGCACTAACTTATTTAGTCTAGACAGTAACCATTGAAGATACGAGCCATTATTTTTTTTGTTTAATTTTTTTTTTAACGTTTATTTATTTTTGAGACAGAGACAGAGCATGAACGGGGGAGGGACAGAGAGAGAGGGAGACACAGAATCGGAAGCAGGCTCCAGGCTCTGAGCCATCAGCCCAGAGCCCGACGCGGGGCTCGAACTCACGGAGATACGAGCCATTATTAATAAGAAAAGTTTTGGCCACATACGTGACAAAATATGTATATCTCAAAATGGACATTTTTTGCCAATAAGAAATTTGGGAAGACTCAGTAATTTTACCATTCTTGTTTCCTTTAAATAGCATCTGTATTTTGTTTATTATTAAACAGCTAAAAAAACTTCATTAGTTGTATATTACAAATATTAGTATCAGGTAAAAAATTAACCAGTAAATGATATGTATAGAAGGTTAGAAAAATCTATGTACAGGTAGGGAAGTAGATATATTAACTCCCTCCTTAATGTTTTATGCTGATTTTTCCAATTCAACTAAGTTGAGCTCTCAGATTTAGTTTCGTTATAACATTGGATCTATACTTACTGCTACGGAGCTATAAAAGGTTATGTGATGATTTTTCCCAAACGTTTATCCCACTTTATATAAGGTTTTCTTTTCTGTTCAGTTTGGAACAAGATACGTGCTAATTCAAAATTTAAAAAGTGTTTTTGAGATCTTTTCCCAGCTCTGTTTGGGTCTCTAGCTAAAAGTGTGCTGTACAATTTGAAACTTTCTTAGAATATCTTTAAATCTTTTTCTTTTATATTAAAAAATAAGTATATTTGTAGTCTGTTTTGCACCATTAACTGTTCAGATCAGAAGTTCAGAAAGTTAAAAATAAAGAGGATAATCCTTTTTACATGTTTCATGTTGATACCACATTTTCCATTCATTAAAATCTTTAATGACACTTCTTTAAGTGTCACTTAAAACTTGACTAATTACTAATATATTCTTATTGGAGCTAATTCACTTAAATAATTCTTGTGAAGCATTAATAGTGTTTACTTAATGGATGGAGTAATAAGCCCCTAGTGTTTTGATTGCTTTAACTCCTTCATTTTCTGAGACCTTCCCCATCTGTCATGTTTCAGTGGTGATCCTACCTCCTAGCTGGAGGGGATTGAGCCACATGCAGACAGCTGACCCAGTGTGGGCTAGAGTTCTTTAGGAATTTGAAGTTGATACTTAAAATCCCTCTGTGTAGCTCTAAAATGAAGATCCATAACTCTGGAACTATTGGCAGCCATCTTCTACCCTGTAAAGAATCAAAAAAGTCATTCTGCCACAGGAGACAAGAATGAAGTAGATGAACAGGGTAGCAGAGGTGAAGGATGGGCAGAGACTGAGACAAACACACAAGAGGGAAGGAGGAAAGAGATGCATAAATAGGGAGGGGAGGAGAAGATGGGGAGGAAAGGGTTGGAAATGGGGCAGACAGAAGGACCAGGAAAAGGAAAGCAAATAAATTTACATTTTATTACTTAAGTTCCTGGTTCTAGTTTTTCTTTATGACTTTGAATTGCATGTGAAACTCCTGAGGCTTTATAAAAATACTCTGTTTTGTTTAAGCTACCTCTAGTCAGATCCTGTCCTTATAGCCGGAAGAGTCTTAACCAAAGCAAACACTTGCCTTTTGTTCAGGTATGTGTTAGCTGCTCTGTATATAATGTCAGTTACTTGTCACAACCTTGCAAGATAGGTATTATTAATCCTTGCAAAAAGAGGAAACTTGGGTTTAGGAGCAATTTAAGTAATTTGATAAAGGATCACAGTAGCTAATAAGTGACAGAAGCAGGATTGAAATGTAGGTCTAACTCCAAAGTTAGTGCTTACTCATTCACTCTAAAAATACTGGATATCAGCTGTGGGGTAGATGGTAGGCCAAGCTACAATAGAGACAAAAAAATTGCTGTCCCAGAATTTACAGTTCAGAGGAGGATAGAGACAAATAGGCAGTGACAGTTCAGCATAGTAAATGGTGGTGGGAGAGAATAAAATGTAATGTAAGACCACTTGAGAGGTCAGAGAAGATTCCTCGAATGTTTAAGCTAAAGCCTGAAGGTTAGGTAGTTATAAATCAAGCATAAGGAAAGGTAGATTGTGCCTAGCATTTATGAAGAGAACATAGTGCATTTGAAGATCTAAAAGAAATTGAGTATGTAGGGAGCATAGAATGTAGGGGATTAATGTAAAGAGATGAGCAAGGAGAGGTAAATAAAACAAACCCTGCGGGGTCTTCTGGTTCATATTAAGGGGTTTGGACTTTATTTTTGGGAGCAGGAGGGGGTTGGGGTCATTGAAGGCTCCTGTTAACCTTTAAAACTGTCAGTTATTTTGTCCAGGAAAATGGGTTTATCTGGGAATAGCATAGCATTGCAATTTGGGGCAAGTTGAGATCAAAGAAGAACTTTACTTTCTAGAGAAAAGGAGGAAGTTGGAAGTTGAACAAAAGTCCTTTGGAGGAAGTGAGAGTTCAGATATGGTGATGGTTTCTCATTGACTGAGTTGTGGTATTTTTCTGTTGGTTGAGCTTGTTACTGGTCAAGGAGAAATTCCCTCCTCTTGGAGAAGTAAAGTGGGCTTCTTCTTGTTGGGAATGCAATGTATGTTTCTTCCTGTTGGGGCCTGTGGTTGAGGACAAGTGGTGGGGCTGGAAGGCTCCTCTTCTGGCCTCCTGACTCCATTTTAAATGAGATTTCCTTTATTTAGTTTCACACTCTTAATCAGATTTTCTTTGTAGAAAACACATCTTCACACTATAGCCAGAAAAGACTGGAGAAATGGTGACACTAGAAGTACAGAGATAGTAAAGGAAGCTTTTGCAATAATACAGACAGTGATTAGTACCCAAGGGAAGTAGTAAATAGTTGAAGGAGATGTAGAAGAATTTTGGAGATTTCAGTGTAGTATGAGCAGCTCCTGGTGACTGATTGGATATATGGAGTATGAGTTAAGAATAACTGTCAGGTGTCTAAGGCAGTATATACTTACATTTGTTGAAACATGGGTGACAGAGAAGGAAGAGTAGATTTTGATGGGAAGGATGATAGGTCCCATTTTGAAAATGGTAAATTTGAGATTTCTGGAAGGTGTTCCAGTGGCTGCCCAGTTAAAGGAGCCTCCTATAGTGAATATTTTGACAAAACTAGATTTCATCTTTCATCTTTACCCTTTATGTTTCTGGAAGAGAGTGCCTACAGGTATGCATGTAATAAGTTTTGATATTTTAGATCTGAGAGACTTTTTCTATTAATTTAAAAAGTAAAATCATGTTCTAGCAAATCTCTTCCAGCAAATTGCTAGAAAGTCATTGCTTGTCTTTGACATTCTACTGTAAAATTACCATTATTCTGTGGACTTTAGAAGTAAAAAATGGCCTATTGAAAGGCAAAATTGGTATTTAACACCTGTTTACCAAGTAAATATCCAGAGAACTATATTGGCATTAATTTTTGAATGAAACAAGCTAAGAAAATGGAGCAATGAGCATTTAAGTACCTAGTGTATACCTAAAATACGCTTTTTTTATTTATTGATGACAGGATAGAATTTGCTTAATGAAAGTTAAAAATTAAAATAAAAAATCTTTTAACATTTGGCAATTAAAATTTTGAAGCAGACATTTAATTTGTATCAGGCTCTAACAATTAAACTACCTGTTGGGGCATCTGGATGGCTCAGTTGTTTAAGTGTCTGACTTCGGCTCAGGTCACGATCTCGTGGTTCACAGGTTCGAGCCCCACATGGGGCTCTGTGCTGACAGCTCAGAGCCTGAAACCTGCTTCAGATTCTGTGTCTCCCTCTCTCTCTCTGCCCTCCTCCACTCACACACACACACACACACACACTCTCTCTCTCTCTCAAAAATAAACATTTAAAAAAATTTAAATAAACTACATGTAGTAACACATCATCTTGCTTGAGAAAGGATATTAGGTAGGAGAATAAGCTAAAAAGGAAGACAGTATTTTAAAAGAATGTGTTTATTGTGCTAGCTTGGGCAGCACATATAATAAAAAAATGTATTTATAACTTCTGTACATCTAAAATTTGAAAACAGTTTTTTATAACTGGAAAAAGTGGTTTTAAACATACATAATATGCACAAATTACAATTAAATTCTTGGATAGCAATGAAAACTTATTTAAAAAAAACTTTCTTACTCCTATTACTTAGAAATATTAGCTTGGGTGGCCTGGGTTGGTTGAGCATCCGACTTCGGCTCAGGTCATGATCTTGCTGTTCATGAGTTCAAGCCCCGTATCGGGCTCTGTGCTGACAGCTCGGAGCCTGGAACCTGCTTCAGATTCTGTGTCTCCCTCTCTCTCTGCTCCTCCCCTGCTCGCACGCTGTCTCTCTCTCAAAAATAAATAAAGATTTTTTTTTTAATTAAAAAAAAAAAGAAATATTACCTTGAGTATGAGAGGCAGATATACAACTTCTGCTAATTCCTGAGAAAAAGCTAGTGGTTGAATAGAATACAAGACCTGCACCAAAAGGTATCAAAGATCAGAAAGGTTTCAAGTTTTTGAGATTTGTAACAGATTAAACTGATTCCTTCTTGCCTAGCTTCGGTAAACTCATCTCCAGCCAAGCTCGCCCTCATGTGACTTATTTTGGTTTTTGAAGCACACCTGACTGTTCCTTGTTGGTTTCTTATGTTGCTGAAAGCTTCCTCTCCCTAATCTTCTGTATTAATTTCATGTTTACAGTTATGTATTCAATTTATATACCAATTAAATTTATAAGTTTTAGATCTGTGGCTAAAACATACATTGAAACTCAAGGTGTTGTCACAGCAAAAGCATGGTGGGAATAAATTAAACATCATGGGAATTTGGGCAAAATTAAAGACTTTCAGGTCAGTTTTGTAAATTTTCGAAAAATGTGTGTGTATCTAATTTCTCCTTCTCTTTAGTCTTAGATAAAAACCAGAAGGGATATATACATTGTTCTAGAAATAATTGCATTGTATGCTTTTAAGTTTTGAAACTCTAAAGAAGAATCCAAACAGTGCCTAAGGAGCATTTCATTGATTTAAGGACTTGAAAGTAATATCTAATTATTTACTGTAATTTGCAAGTATAAAATCTCCATGAAGGACACTAATAAGGTAAGATGTAAAAATCTGAGAGGATAAAAATTTTTTTTTTTAATTTTTTTTAATGTTTATTTATGTTTGAGACAGAGAGAGAGACAGAGCATGAACGGGGGAGGGTCAGAGAGAGGGAGACACAGAATCTGAAACAGGCTCCAGGCTCTGAGCTGTCAGCACAGAGCCCGACGCGGGGCTCAAACTCACGGACCGTGAGATCATGACCTGAGCCGAAGTCGGCCGCTTAACCGACTGAGCCACCCAGGCGCCCCTAAAAATTCTTAAGATAGGCATAAAATCAGCTTTTCTTTTTTTCAAGAGTTGACTGAATTTATAAAGGGAATGATGCCTGATAAATATTTATCAGTGCCTTTCTACCAACAAACTTTTTTTTATTAAAGAAAAACATTTTTAACGTTTATTTTAGAGAGAGACAGAGCATGAGCAGGGGAGGGGCAGAGAGAAGAGGGAGACACAGAATCTGACGCAGGCTCCAGGCTCTGAGCTGTCAGCACAGCCTGACATGGGGCTCAAACCCACAGACTGCGAGATCATGACCTGAGCTGAAGTCAGACGCTTAACCGACCCAGGCGCCCCAGCAACAAACTGGTTTTAATAATTGCCTAAAGTGGCCAGAGGTAATTCCATGTTGAATTGAATACTTTTTTAAAAATCTTGGGGCTTTACATTAATTTGTAAGTGATTTTTATTACTACTAATTTCCTAATGCAATACATTTTAAGTATTCTTTACAATTCTTCACAAATTTTTTATATTAGGCCCTTTTTATGGCTGATTCTATGCCAGATTTCATTAAAGAAACCACAAGGGCGGGGGGCGTGCCTGAGTGGCTCATTCGGTTAAGTGTCTGAGTCTTGATTTTGGCTCAGGTCACGATCTCTTGGTTTGTGGGTTTGAGCCCTGTGTCTGGCTCTGTGCTAACAAAGTGGAGCCTGCTTGGGATTCCCCTCTCTTCCTCTCTCTCCACCCCTCCTGCTTGCTGTCTATCTCTCTCTCTAAATAAATAAAAATAAAGTAAAAAACAAAAAACAACAAGGAATCACCAGGAATTTAGAATGAGTAGGCTTACTCTTTCTTTCAGGTCAATTGCTTGTATATCTAAAAATTAAAAAAAAAAAAAGTAGAAAATTGCTGTCAGTGAGCACTGCAAGCTCAGTTTTCCGTTGCTCATATTTTCTGTTCTCCTTTGACTCTTGGAAAATTAAGTTCTTTGTTTGCTTTTACAAGACAAAGTGCACGCCCTTTGGTAGTCTGCTGTTTCCTCCTTCCCATCTATGTTTTCTGTTCTTTCCGAGTCCTGCCTGATTTACGCTGAAGGGAGGAGATTTGAAAATGAAAGTTAAAGGAAAATCATCCCTTATGTTTATGGCTTATAGACCACTGTTACCTGTGGAGAACTGATCATTTCATATCTTAAGAAATTCTATAAAATATTTCTTTGGGATTTCTTTCAGATTCAAAACTTAGTTGTAAACTGGAGCCATTTGGGCAAAATGCCAAACTAGGGCTTCCCCCTGCCCCCCAAACTGGATACAGCATATAATGTAATAATTGCTGAGTTTGCTAGAATTAGTTTACAGATATAATGTATATTCAAGTGGGTTTTTTTTAGAGTTCAAAAGTATGTTAAGTTATCTGAGAAATATTAATTCTGTTACTAATAATAAGGCAACATGGTCATGGTACAGAGGGGTGCGGTACTGTTTTCAGTTAGATTTATAGGTGGGGCAGTGAAGCTGACTGCCAATAGTGTTATCACGTTTGTAACATTTTCTAAAGGGCTAATATTTAATAACTTATCAACGAACAGAAAATGGCATACACAAGGCTTCCCTAAAGGTTCTGTATGGATAGTGGAAAAAAGGTAGCATAGAACTCTGAAGACTCAACCTCTTCTCCTTGAGCAGGTCAACCTCCCTAGGCTTCAGGTTCTTTATATGATGTAGCGATTATCCTTACTCTTTGGCTGGTAACTGTTAGAATTATTATGGGATCAAATTAAGTAATAAAGTACTATGAAAACAAAGGATAGTGTATAAAGTACTGTTAAAATACCTTAATACGGTGTACAGTGTAAAGTGTTACCTGCTAATGATTGAGCCAGATGCATTAAAAATGTATCAAATTTGTCCCAGCTCCACTAGTCATACTGTTACAAAGCAGGTTCAATATAGGTAATTCTGATATGTGACCACCTACATACATACAAAGTTGAGAAACATTTTTATCTGACTTATGGGATTGGTAAATTAGGAAATGGTTGGAAACCCTGCAAGTATTTCTAGAATACTTGTTATGCTTGGCCCTTTTGGGGGAAACAATCTGCTGGGTTATTGGATAGAATTATTCAGAATCAAGTTACAATTCAGTAAATTATTTTTTCAACAAAAATGAATGTTCATATATCTAAAGCGATTTGTGTTAATTAGAAGGAAATACAGGATCCTTGTGATATAGGCTCTGGTCCCTGTTGCTATGTATTCTTGGCCTCCTCTTTCCTCTTCTTACTCTTTTATGTGTACTTTAGCACTGAACTACTTATGGTTTCAAAAATCCACTTTGTTCTCTCTTGTCTGTGGGCTTTTGAACATTCTACTGTCTCTGCCTAAAACACAATCTCTGATTTGTGTAGTTAACTTCTAAATGGCGCTTTTTTTTGTCTTTCCCACCCCTAAGTCTGTGTTTTAGAAGTTTAATAGTGATGTGAAAGCAGGTTAGGAAAGTAACTTGGAATACCAAATTAAGGAGTTGAGATTTTATCCTGTATGTAGTAGGAAGCCATTGACAGATTTATCTTAAAGAGTGTTATGGACAGAATTCTACTTCATGAAGATTATTAGGTAGCCAACATGTTAGAACCACTTTTGGTTGAATTAGAGATTGAGAATCACCATAAATTGCCAGATTATGAAACAGAGTTGTAGAAATGGAGGTGATCTGAAGACAGACAATGCAAGCATTTATTCACTGAAGAAATATTTATTGATGCATATTATGTTCCTAGCTTTGTTCTGGGAGGATACAGGAGTGAATGGGGATAAAAATTCCACTCCTCTGATATTCAGAAAATATAGTGAATGCCTTAGATCGATACGAAAAAGACAATGCTATTAAAAAAGTATACAAGTGTCTTGAACAAACAGACATTTCACAAAGGAGAATGGCCAATAAACATGTAAAGGTATTCACTTTAGTAGTCATTGTGAATGTTGAATTAAAATCCCAATGAGAGACCACTACAAATCCACCGGACAGATTGAAAATTCCAAGTAGTAGTGAAGATGTGAAGCAGTGGTAACTCTCACACTCTATTGATGGGGAAGTATAAACTGGTACAGCCACCCTAGAAAACTGTTCATTAGTATATACTCTGTGACCCAGCTATCTACTGCAATGTATATTTCCAATAGAATGGTTGTTGGCAGTGTGTTTCTTGATCTGGGTGATGAATTATATGGGTATTTGGTTTGTGTTAATTCATTGAGGTGTACATTTGTTATGTGTATTTTTCTGCACATGTGTTATATACTCTAGGAATTTTTCCCCCCATTTTCCCATTCTTATATTCTGGAGGGGGGAGCCATCATTATCATCAAAATCGCCACCACGATAGCAAACTTAATGAATAATATATGCCAGGTGCTGTTGTAGGTGCATTACAAATAACTCTTTTAGCCCTCAACAACTCTATGAAGCTTACTATTATTATCCCCATTTTATAGTTGAGGAAACTGAGGCACAGAAAGGTTGAGTAACTTGCCAAAGCTCACACAGCTAAATGGTGGACTCAGACTTTGAACCCAGGTGTTCTGTCTCTGAAGTCTGTTCTTTTAACCATTATGCTGTATATCCAATAAACAAGAGACTCTGTGCACTCAACCCTTATGCTTTATACGGTAATAGTTCGTATCGAGAAATAAAGCAGATTAAAGGAGAATAGGCAGTGCTCTAGGGAGTGTTATATTGCTGCTTTATATATATTGGTCAGAGATGGTCTCATTGAAAAGGTGACAGTAGCAAAAAAGACTTATAGAAGCTGAGGGATGATGTGTGCAGGTATTTGGTAGAAGAGCTTTCCAGGCAGACAGAAGGAAGTGTAGTGGCCTGAGATGCAAGTATGCTTGGCCCATCTAAACGACAACAAGAAGGCTGTGTGGCAGAACTGGGGCAAGTAAGAGCACAGTAGTAGGAGATGAGGTTAGAGAAGTAGTTGGGGCTGCGTGGTAGGTCGAAGGACTAGGAGTGTGTGTCCTAGAATCCAGGTGGAAAAGCATTTTAAAGGAAAAGGGAGTGATCCTTGTGTCCAGTGTGGCTGACAGTCTTAATAATAACATAAACAGTCAACACATATTTTGTATGTTTTATGTATTAAACACTATATTCTTACAATGAAGAGAAAAGAAAATGTTAAAATCGTAAAATACATTTATAGTCCTGTAAAAAATCTGTGTATAAGTAGACCTACACAGTCAAACCTGTGTTGTTGAAGAGTCAACTGTATTAACCTGATTCTAACACAAACTTACTTCAATTTGAAAGGTTTTCACTTTAAGTACATTTTGCTAAAATGTGTATTTATACTAGCTAATAAAGCAAGAACTTATGCTAAACAGAGCAGTCATCATGATACCTACTGGACTTAAGAAGAACCATGGAGTGAGCACCTGATGGCCAAACCCCTGATGGTCAGCAGGTTAGGGCTTTTGCTTGCACCCCCTCCCGCCTGCCTTCATATCAATGCAAACTCAGAAACAGGCAAATCAAACAGTGGCTGAAAGAAATTATGGGAACCTGGAGTAGATCACAAATGAATCAGAATTACAAGTAAGTAGAAGTTGTGAGATAGGGAACAGCTATCTTAGTAGAGTGAAGTAGTTGGTTAAAGCATCAGGAATACAGAAATAGAGATGCTGAATCCACATATGGTAAGGAAGCAATAAGCTCCTACCAATAAAGTAGTGATTACCTACTGTCAAGACATGCATTAAAACTCAAACACCAGCCTTTTGAAATTAATCTGTATGATCAGATTGTTTTTTAGTTTCTGACTTTTATGAGATTTGTACCTCCTCCCCATTAGCATTTTTATCTTTAGAATAAAACCCCTTCTTGAGTCCAAAACAACCTGCCGAGCATTAAGCTGAGTATAAATTTTAGACTTACCATGCAGGCACATAAGGAAATAATACTTTAAAAATTATTTTTCCTTCTTGAAATTAGAAGGAAAATGCCACAGAGTACTTTAACTGATGATAGTAAAACACTTAAAATGTCCATTTGTTTGAAAGTGGTCATTATTAAAGAATAAATCTTTTGTCTGTTATATAAGCTGAAGTACAATTTTGGGGCGGGAGAGTTCATACTCCTTGCACTTTAATAACATTAAAACCAGGGAATGAAGTGTTTTTTCTGGGTATTAATTTTTAAGAACGTTTTAAGTGGCCATAATGGATTTACAATCCCCCTGCCCCTTAAAAAAAAAAATGAAAAACAAAACTGGGGCACCTGGGTGACTCAGCCGGTTAAGCATCCAACTTCGGCTCAGGTCATGATCTCATGGTTCGTGGGTTTGAGCCCCACGTGGGGCTCTGTGCTGACAACTCAGAGCCTGGAACCTGCTTCAGATTCTGTGTCTCTGTCTCTCTCTGCTCCTCCCCCACTCACACTCTCTCTCAAAAATAAATAATAAACATTAAAAAAACAAAAAATAAAACCCCTAAAAACTGAAGATGTGTTTTCGGATGTTAGACAACAGCAGTGGAAATACATGACCCCTGAAATATGAGAAACAAAGTGAGCTGTATGGTCATCTAATCATGCCAACTTTCTACCTAGAGGCACAGTCTGAATTACAGAGCAAGGAGAGGGATCTTGGGTAAAGGGACAGTGGTCTCAACAAGTTGAGGAGACAGAGATCAGAATTCATGGAGGCTGAGGCAGCTGAAAGTTGGAGGGCAAAATTCTAGCAGAAGGACGCTATGTAGAACAATAATTCTGAAAGCCTCTCTAGAAGTCTCTCTGACTTTATTTTTCTCTGAATTTAGGAATGTATGTGTGTAGAGTGAAACTATATAAAGCCAGGCAAAGAGTGACCAGGTTGATCTGAGCTAATGGCCCTTTGAGGTTATAGAGGGCTGGGAGGTATTTGAGTTTTTACTAGCTAAAGGAAAAAAGGCCTTGTTGATCATTCAGCACTTTCAATAGAAACCCCTAAGGGCTGCGGTACTAAAGTACATTGGTAAAGAACATCATGAACAACTTTATGCAAATATAACTTTAACAGGTTGGATAATTAGATCTTGAAAGTTATAAGTTACCAAAATGTAACAAGAAAAATTGAGAATGTGAGTATGTTAAAGATATTGAATTGGTAATTTAATCACTTGATTAGCATAATACCTTCTAATCACTTGATCACATAATACTTGATTAGCGTAATACCTTTCTCTCTTCTAGGTCCATCCATGTTGTTGCAGATGTTAAAATCTCATTCTTTTTTGTGGCTGAGTAATATTCCATTGTGTGTGTGTGTGTGTGTGTGTGTGTGTGTGTGTGTGTGTATCACATCTTTATCCATGTATCTATTAATGGACACTTAGTTTGCTTCCATATCGTGGCTATTGTAAATAATGCTTCAGTAAAATAGTTTTGAATTAGTGTTTTTGTTTTCTTTGGGTAAATACCCAATAGTGAAATTACTGGATCGTACAGTAGTTCTATTTTTAATTTCTTGAAGAACCTCCATACTGTTTTCCACAGTGGATGAACCAATTTACATTACCACCAACAGTGCATAAGGGTTCCTTTTCTTTACATCTTCACGAACACTTATTTCTTTTTGATATTAACCATTCTGACTGAAAGGAAGTGGCGTCTCATTGTGGTTTTGATTTGCATTTCCCTGATGACTAATGATGTTGAGCATCTTTTTATGTGTTGGTCTTTTCATGCGTGTATCTTCTTTGGAAAAATGTCTGTTAAGTTGTTCTGCCCATTTGTCAATCAGATTATTTGTTATTTTGGTGTTGAGTTGTATAAGTTCTTTATATATTTTGGATGCTGACCCCTTATCAGATATATCACTTGCAGATATCTTCTCCCATTTACTGACTTGCTTTTTTGTTTTGTTGATGGTTTCCTTTGCTGTGCAGAAGCTTTTTATTTTGGTGTAGTCCCAATAGTTTATTTCTGCTTTTGTTTCCCTTGCCTGAAGAGGCATATCCAAAAATATTTGCTAAGGATGATGTCAAAGAGATTACTGCCTGTGTTTTTCTTCTAGGAGTTTTATGGCTTTGGGTCTCACATTTAGGTTTTTAATCCATTTAGAAGATTAACTCTTCTTTAAATGTTTGGTAGAATTCACCTGTAAATCCATCTGATCCTGAACTTCTGTTTGTTGAGAGTTTTTTGATTACCACTTAAATTTTGTTGCTAGTCATCATTCTGTTCATATTTTTTATTAATTCCTGATTCAGTTTTGGAAGATTGAATGTTTCTAGGAATTTATCCATTTCTTCTTGGTTGTTCAATTTATTGGCATATAATTTTTCATAATAGTGTCTTATAATCCTTTGTACATCTTTGGTGTCAGTTGTTACTTCTCCTTCATTTGATTTTATTCATTTGGGTCCCCTCTGTCTCTATTTTTCTCTCTGTGTCTCTGTCTCTCTGTCTCTGTTTTTTTTTGTTGTTGTTGTTGTTCTGTTTTTCTTTTTTTTTTTTTTAAGATGAGTCTAACTAAATTACCAATTTGATCTTTTCAAGGAACCAACTCTTGGTTTCATTCATCATTTCTCTTGTTTCATTAGTCTCTGTTTCACTTCTCTGATCTTTATGATTTTCTTTGACTAACTTTGGGCTTTGTTCTTTTTACAGTTTCTTTAGGTATTAGGTTAGGTTGTTGTTTTAAGATTTTTCTTGTTTCTTGAGGTAGACCAGGATTGTTGTAAATTTCCCTCTTAAAACTGTTTTTGCTGGGTCCCAAAGATTTTAGAGCCTGCATGCAGGAGTGGGGGAGGGGCAGAAAGGGGAGGCAGAGAATCCCAAGCAGGCACTGCACAGTGGCGAGCTGAAACCAAGAGTCAGACGATTAACTGAGTAGCTACCCAGGCACCCTACGCCGGTTTGTTTTTAATTTCATTTGTCTCTGTGTATATTTTTATTTCCTCTCTTCTTCACTGATCCATTCATTATTTAGTAGTGTGTTGTTTAGCCTCCACATGTTTGGTTTTTTCCTGCTGTTTTCTTGTAATTGATTTTTTATTTCATACCATTGTAATCAGAAAAGATGCCTGATAAGGTTTCACTTTTCTTAAATTTATGGAAACTTATTCTGTGGCTACATGATTGATCTTGGAGAATGTTCCATGTGCACTTGAAAATAATGTATATTCTGTTGTTTTGGGTTGGAATGTTCTGTACATATCTGTCTAATGTGTCACTCAAAGACACTGTTTCCTCATTGATTTTTTTGACTGGATAATCTATCCATTGATGTAAGTGATTGTTAAAATTCCCTGATAATATTGTATTAATGTTAGTCTCCCTTTATGTCTGTTAAAATTTGCTTTATGGATTTAGGTGCTTCAGTGTCAGGTTCGTAGATATTTACAATTGCTATAAGCACTTGTTGGATTGATACCTTCAGCATTAAGTAATGCTCCTTTGTTGCTTGTTACAGCCTTTTTTTAAAAGTTTATTTTTGTGTAGGGGCGCCTGGGTGGCTCAGTTGGTTAAGCGTCCGATATTGGCTTGGGTCATGATCTCACGGTTCATGCCCCATGTCAGGCTCTGTGCTGAGGGCTCAGAGCCTGGAGGCTGCTTCAGATTCTGTCTCCCTTGCTCTTTGCCCCTCACCCACTTGTGCGCATATGCGCGCTCTCTCTCTCTCTCTCTAAAATAAAACATTAAATAAATAAATATATGTATGTATGTACGTATGAATGTCTGTTTTGTCTGATACAAGTATTGCTACCCTGGCCTTCTTTTTTTGTTCTATTTTGCCTGGAGTATATTTTTCCATTCCTTTACTTTCAGTCTGTATGTGTGTCTTCAGGTTTGAAGTATGTCTCTTGTAGGCAGCATGTAGATGGGTCTGGTTTTTTTTAATCTATTCTGTCACCTTATGTCTTGTTTGTTTTTTAAAGTTTATTTTTATTTATTTTGAGAGAGAGAGATAGCAAGTGGAGGAGGGGCAGAGAGAAAGGGAGAATCCCCAGAGGGCTTGCACTCATAAATGGGTCACAGGCCTCACAAACCGTGAGATGATGACCTGAACCAAAATCCAGAGTCAAGCTTAACTGACTGAGCCACCCAGGTGCCCCACCTTATGTCTTTTGATTGAAACATTTAAACCAGTTACATGTAAAGTAATTACTGATAGGTGTATACATATTGCCATTTTGTTAATTGTTTTGAATTATTTTTTCTAAATAATTGTTATTTCAAGATAACTGTTTCTTGCTCTCTTTCCTTGCAATTGATGATTTTCTTTAGTGTTATGCTTGGCTTGGCTTTCTCTTTATTTTTTGTTTACCTATTAAAGGTTTTTGGTTACCATAAATTTCATACATATGTGGGTTTTTGAGAGGGAAAAGAAAGACTTCGGATTGTTGAGAATGTAGAGCAACTGGAATTCATATTCGTTGCTGGTAGGGATACCAAATGGTACAGCTACTATGGAAAACAGTTCAGCTTCTTATGATAAAGGGTATGCTTAACTTTATATGCGCAAGCAGTTTCATTTCTAGGTATTTATGGTAGTGGGGTACAACATATGTGCCCACACAAAGACTTGTACAAGAATATTCATAGTTACTAATAGCCCCAAACTGGAACAGACCAAATACCCATTAACAAGTGAATGGATAAATAATGGTATATTCCTAAAGTGAAATTCTATTTAGTGATAAAAATTATTGAACTGCCTATATATGTAGCATCATGGAAGTATCTGAGATAGACAATGCTTGGGGGGGGGGGGCGGGGGAGGGAGCCAGATACAAGAGACTACACATGGTATGAGTCTATATATATGAAACTCTAAAAAGGATAAATCTTGAGTTAGACAAAACAGATCAGTGATTGCTTAGGGCTAGGATTGGAACTGATAGGAAAAGTGTACGACAGAACCTTCTGGAGGTGATTGAAATGTTGTATATTGTGAGTGTAGTATTGGTTGCACAGTTGTAGATATTTGCCATAACTCATTGAACTGTACACTTTAAGTGGGTGCATTTTATTGTATGTAAATTACACTTCAAAGTTGATTTTAAAAATAGTTTAGGAAAAAATTTGTAATAATACCTAAGAGAAGAAATTTCCATAATTTTAAGTACATATTTCTCAAAAAGTCTTAAAGTAGTAGTAATATTCAAAGTAAGAATTAGTCTTGTGTTTGAGCAAATATTCACACACACTATGCTCTATCAAATACCGATGTGAAATAGCTTGCTAGGAATTTTAATTTTACCTTTATAGGCTGTGAGTTTTACAATAGCTCAGATTTCTGCAAACACTTTAAAGGGAGTTTAGGATCTCTTTTTGGTAAGCTATTGAATCCTGACAGATTGAAAGGCATTAATATACTAACTATTGTCAGGTGATTTGAGTAGTTTATTATTGAGTAGTTATTATTCCACCTTCAAGTTAACAGAGAACAAAATGAAAACTGGCTTATACAGTAGATATTATTTCACATAATAAGATTTCTGGAACTAAAGTGTGTTCTAGGATTATAGTAGGGTTTACATTTCAATACCTGAGCAGTATCATGAAGGACCCAAGTTCCTTTCATCTTTCTGCCTTACTATTCTTACTATGTTAGTGTACTCCTGTCAGAGGAGTGCTTTGCCATCCCTGGATGGTTGTCTCAGATTTAGGCATCACAGATAATAACACCTAGGGAAGGAAAATGGAATATTCCTATTTTGTATTCCTTTTTACAAGTGAGGGAAACATCCGAGAAGCCCATGCTCATGGCTTAACACATTTAATTGCGGGAAGGGATAAGACTACATGAATGGCTTGAATGAAACATTATTTACAATGAAATTGACAAATGGAAGGTTAACAAAATCAGATAATTACTTTTTATTAAAGTAGGGAGAAGAATGGCTGAGTAACCCAAGTATATGCTGTATTAGATTGTGCTAAGGCTCTGAAGGACAGGGACAGTGAACTAGACAAAGAAATAGAAAATGTCTTGATAAAAGTGTATGTCCCCAACTTATGAAGATGCTGCATTCCAAAAATTCTCCATATTTTCATGGCCTACTAAGTACTAGCTTACTGCAGTCTAGCTTTTATCTTCATGATGCTACAGCAGAAATGCTCTTGCTGCAGTCACCAATGAGCTCCTAATTACCAGTCAGCGGGCCTATTAAAATCAGTTGAAATACTACTTGACTTCATTTTGGTCTGTAGCATTATTAGACATTTTCTTCCTTAAAGTCTTTTTATTCTTACTGTCCTATTCTGTTTCTTATTTTTTTTTTCAATGTTTGTTTATTTTTGAGAGACAGAGACGGAGCGTGAACAGGGAAGGGGGAGGGCCAGAGAGAGAGGGAGACACAGAATCTGAAGTAGGCTCCAGGCTCTGAGTTGTCAGCACAGAGCCCGATGCGGGGCTCGAACTCACAAACCGTGAGATCATGACCTGAGCCAAAGTCGGACACTTCACCAACTGAGTCACACACGTGCCCCATCTTATTAAAAATGTATTACATTATTATAAATGTATTGTAAAATATTGTAAGTAACAAAAAGAATTCTTTGTTACCCACATTTAATATATTAACATTTCTCTATTTGCTTTACGTTTCTTTCAAGAAAGAAAAAAATTGCAACAGGTACAATTGAAACCTCCCAATCCATTCCACTCTCTCGATGTTCTTTTCCAACCATGTTTTTATATTTATGGAAGTACTCCCAGCTCTAATTGTTGCTTCCTAATTTTTTTGCCTATTTATTCCCTATATGTAGGTATCCTGTACCGTTATATGAATTCTTCAAACCCCTGCAAATCTTTCCTTGTGAAAATATTTTTGTTTACTCTTTCTCTGGTTTCTGCCTTTTTCCCTAAGTTTTAGACATATTATCAATCCTCTACTAGATGTTTTCAACATGATGCCCCAAAGGCACCTAAAACTAACATCTGAATGAACTCCTGTGTCCAGAAAAACCTCTTTCTCTTCTAATTTAGTTATGGTATTACTCTGCACCCAGTTCAAACTAGAAATCTTGGAGTCATCTATTCCATAACACACATATCATTAACTATTTTAGTGTTTGGTAAATACTGGCAAGTGAATAAATAACTCCTTTTTCTTCATATCTCCTCTACCTATATCCAACTGATCATCTACACTTCATATTCTACTTAATATTTACTTCGTTAGTGTTTTCCTCTCATCTCTGGCCCCATAGTGTTTCTGCTTCTGTCCCTTATCACATGGGGCATTGCAGTAGGTTTATAGCTTGGCTGTCATCATTTCTTTCTTTGCGCTCTTTAATTCATACTTCTACCATAGTTATTTTTAAACACATATTGTCGCCTGCTGTTCACCTTTTTAAAAGTCTTGAATAACTTCCCAGTGCTCCCTGGATAAAGTCTGAAATAATTCCCTTCATGTGTAAATTGTCCTCTACCTTTAGCCTCTGTCCCACCATCTCATAGACACCCCCATATACTCCTGTCACAGAGATGTTTTCTTCCCTAAACACCATGCTTTTCAAACGTCTGAGCCATTCTGCACTTTTCATTATTCCTGGAATAACCTATTTCCTCTTTCCCAAATCTCCAGCTCTCAAGACCCAGGTCACATTCCCCTTTTTCAAAATTTTCTTTCCCAAGCACTCTGGACAGAGCTTATAACTTACTTTGTAGTCTCGTGGTGTTTTATACATACTTCGCCTCCACCATTTTTCACATTTTACAATACTGTACTTGTTTCCTATACTTATTTGTTACCTTTTTTTTTTTAAAGGGACCATTTCTTGACATTTCCAGCTCTTTATAGTGTTTAATAAGTATGTATGTGTATGTTAGCAGTGTGGAACTTGAAGAGGCTTTCCCATATAACTGTTCTAAATGATGCTATGTTTCTAGGACACCCCATAAAAATCTGTTTAACTCATGTTGCACCTGAAGTTTAAAAATGTAAATCATATCCTACATTTTTATAATCCTGTTTCTAAAGGAGATGGGAAGCAGTAATAACTCCTTTGTGTTCATACTGGGGTGCTGGACCAAAAATGAGTCTATCCAGGCATCTATTGGAAAGGGCAAATTGGTAGAAGTGAGAAGTTGGACCAAAGACTCTGGATTAAGAAAAAAGGCCGGAGGACAGTTAAGAGTAGTAATGGAAGACTGGAAGCAGGGGGAGGGGGGGAAAGTCTGACTCTGGAAGGAAGAAGGGTTAAGTCAGTGATGTTTTCCAGAGAGAAAAGGCCTAAGCAACAATTGCAGATAAAGAAAAAGATGAAAATGAGGAATTAAGGGAGCTGGGAATACAAAAGGAGGTGGGTGAATAATTATGGTAATTGCAGTTATGAATCGATATATTTCAGTTGGCCTGTTTTGTGAATATATATTGATTGTTGGTTAAAATCCTCCCTTCATCTTTGAGTATTGAGTCAAAATTTGCCAATCTGATAAGCAAGAAAGGTACCTTTTAAAATTTGCATTTATTAGAGGACTGGAAAGGTCGGACATCTCCTTATACTGCTTATTGGCCTTTCATATTTCATTTGTAAATTATCTCTTGATAGGCTTCCCTGTTTTTTTGAGGGGCTGTCTTTTTTTTTTAACATGTAAAATGTCAACCAGTTTTCATATGTGTACATTTCTGTGTTAGACTGAGTAAGAACATGAGCAAGTACAAAGATACTTTCCCTTTGCTCATATCTTTAACTTTGCTTAAGACTTTTTTGTCCCTACTCCTGTTCCCCACACAGAAGTTAGATAATCATGCATCTAGGCTTTTCTTTTAAGGTTTCTACTTTTACATTATGCTTTAAAACACTTTTCCAACTAGATTATGAAACATGGTGAGTTTCTTCTAATACTTTTAGAGGCAGATACCTTTTATGTAATTAGCTTATAGTTCCCTCAAAGTGTGTTCATTAGAAATTTAAATTTCCACTCCCAGTTATGTTTTGATGCTTATACTTAACTGTCACATCTTAAGAATATACTCATTTAAGATAATCTGAAAATCTTCCAGCTTTGAGGTTCTGAGAGTTTCTGTTTTCGTATTTATAGCTACATTTATTTTATAGTGCTTAATTTTTTTTTTTTTTGCATTTTTATTGTTTTAAGTAATTTACACCCAATGTGGTGGGTCCAAGATCCAAAGTTGCATGCTCTACCAACTGAGCTAGCCAGGTGCCCCTAGAATGTTTTTTAATTGAAGTATAAGTGGGGCGCCTGGGTGGCGCAGTCGGTTAAGCGTCCGACTTCAGCCAGGTCACGATCTCGCAGATCTCGCGGTCTGTGAGTTCGAGCCCCGCGTCAGGCTCTGGGCTGATGGCTCGGAGCCTGGAGCCTGTTTCCGATTCTGTGTCTCCCTCTCTCTCTGCCCCTCCCCCGTTCATGCTATGTCTCTCTCTGTCCCAAAAATAAATAAAAAAACGTTGAAAAAAAAATTTGAAGTATAATTAATATACAGTGTTAGATTTCAAGTATACAACACAGTGACTTGACAATTTCATACAATACTCGGTGTTTACCATGATAAGTGTAGTTGCTATCTGTCATCATACAATGTTATTACAATATTATTGACTGTATCCCTTATGCTGTACTTTTCATCTCTGTGACTTATTGTACCTCTTAATCTTCTTTACTTACCCCATCCCTCCACTCTGACAACTACCAGTTCTCTGTTTTTAAGAGTCTGGTTTTTTGTTTGTTTGTTTGTTTTTTAGATTCCACATATAAGTGAAATCATATGGTACTTGTCTTTCCCTGACTTATTTTACTTAGCATAATATCCTCTTGGTCCATCCATATTGTCACCTATGGCAAGATCTCATTTTTTTTTATAGCTGAATAATATTCCCATTATTTACACACATCCCACACATTTATCCATTCATCTATGTATAGACACTTGGATTGCTTCCATATGTTGGCTATTGTAAATAATCTTGCAGTTAACATGGGGGTGCATAGTGGAATTGCTGGATCATACGATATTTCTATTTTTGATTTTTTTTTAAGAACCTCAGTACTGTTCATTACCGTCAACAGTGCATGAAGTTTCCCTTTTATCCACATTCTTGCCAGTACTTGTTATTTCTTTTTGGTATTAACCATTCTGATAGGAGGTAATATCTCATTGTGGATTTGATTTGCATTTCTCTGGTGACTAATGATGTTGAGCATCTTTTCATGTCCTTTTATGTGTATGTCTTCTTTGGAAAAATGTTCAGTTCTTCTGCCCATTTGTCAATCATTATATGTTTTTTTGGTGTTTAATTGTATAAATTATTTTTTTTTTAATTTTTTTTAAAGTTTATTTATTTTTGACAGATTCAGAGTGCGAGCATGAGCTGGGGAGGGGCAGAGAGAGAGAGGGAGACACAGAATCCGAAGCAGGCTCCAGGCTCCAAGCTGTCAGCACAGAGCCTGATGCGGGGCTCGAACTCATGAACTGCAAGATCATGACCTGGGCTGAAGTCGGACGTTCAACCGACTGAGCCACCCAGGCTCCCCTAATTGTATAAATTCTTTATATATTTTGGATACTAACCTCTTATTGGACATATCAGTCGCAAATATCTTCTCCCATTTACTGAGTTGCTTTTTTGTTTTGTTGATGGTGTCCTTTGCTGTGCAAAAACTTTTTATTTTGGTGTAGTCACAATTGTTTATTTTTGTTTTTGTTTCCCTTGCCTGACAAGATCAAAAAATATGTTGCTAAGGCTGATGTCAGAAAGATTACTACTTAACATTTTGTTTTTCTTCTAGGAGTTTTATGGTTTCAGGTCTCACATTTGTGTTTTAATCCATTTTGAGTTTTTTTTTCTTTTCATTTTGAGTGTATTTTTGTGTATAGTATAGGAAAGTGGTCCAGTTTCATTCTTTTGCATGTAGTCATCCAGTTTCCCCAACACCATTTATTGAAAAGACTGTTTTTCCCCATTGTATATTCTTTCCTTTGTCGTAGATTAATTGACCATGTAAGCATGGGTTTATTTCTGGGCTCTCTATGCTGTTTCACTGACCTTTGGGTCTGGTTTTATGGCAGTACCATACTGTTTTGATTGATTACTATAACTGTAGTATATCTTGAAATGTATGATTATGATACTTCAGTTTTGTTCTTTCTCAAGTCTGCCTATCCTATTCATTTCCTGTGTGGTTCTATACAATTATTAGGATTATTTGTTCTACTTTTGTAGAAAATACTGTTGGTATTTTGATAGGGATTACATTGAATGTGTAGACTGTTTTGGTGTTATAAACATTTTAACGATATTAATTCTTCCAGTCTATGAGTATGGTATACCTTTACATTTGTGTTGTCTTCAACTTCTTTCATCAGTGTTTTATAGTTTTCAGTGTACAGGTCTTTAACCTCTTTAGTTAAATCCATTCCTAGCCTTTTCTTTTTTTTTTAGCGTAATTATAAATGGGATTGTTTTCTTAATTTCTCTTCTACTTTATTATTAGTGGGTAGAACTACAACAAATTTCTGTATATTAATTTTGTAGCTTCTAACTTTAGTGAATTCATTCATCAGTTCTAATAGTTTTTGGTGGAGTCTTTAGGTTCTCTGTATACTGTATTATGTCTCTGCAAATAGTGGCAATTTTACTTCTTCCTTACCAATTTGGTTGCCCTTTATTTCTTGTCTGATTACTGCAATATAGCTACATTTTAGATGTTATATAGCTAAGGTCATAAATATTCAGTCGTTGTGAATTCATGAGGCAATCATCTTAATCACTCACCTACTTCCTTTTGAATGCCATGTAAGAAAGGAAAAACTGTAAAATTAGAATGACCCTTAAAAGGAAGTGAATTAATGAAATCCCCATTAGTGCTCCCATAAGAAGTGAATAAAATAATGCAGATTTGTAATATTAGTAACCTATTATATGAGTCATGTTTGTAAGATGCACAAAGAGATGAGTAACTCTTGATTTTAAGAAATGTATTGCCAGTAATTTGGGGGTAGGGTGGGAATTACACCAGTAAGCAAAAAACAAGATACAAAATGGTAAGGTAAGCATTCCATATAAAAATCTCCCCAAAAGTACACTGGATGTTTTAAGGAAGACAATATTTTGCCATTTATGGGGAAAAGCCTGAATGCAAAAGTAGCATTTTTGGTGACATTCAGTGAATGGATAGAACTATAGCAGGTAGAGAAGTTTTAGATGTAAAAATCCCCACAAAATTGGGAAAGCACAGGGCATATGTATTGGGGAAACAGGAAAGTGTGTGTGTGTAGATAAGCATAAGGAAATAATAGGAGATAAAGTTGGAAAGATAGAGTGGGATTGGATTTGGTAAGCATTGGGAGTGTGACTGTAGATAAGGAAGAAAAAAGTTACAGAACTACCCTGTTCTATACGTGGTAGCTACTAGCCACATATAGACACTGAGCACTTGAAATGTACCTGGTCCAAATAGAAATGTACTATAAGTTTAAAATATATAACAGACTTCTGAGACTTAGTACCAAAAAAAAAAAATGTAAACTCTGTCATTAAAAATTTTTTTATTGATATGTTGAAATAATTGTATTTTATATGCAGTAGATTAAATAAAATATATCATTTAAATAAATTTTATTTTTTATTAAAAAATTTGTTTATTGTTTATTTATTTTGGGAGAGAAAGTATGCACACGTGCTCACGCATGAGCGGGAAGGGGCTGAAAGAGAGGGAAAGAGAGAATCCCAGGCAGTAACCGTGAGATCATGATCTGAGTCGAAATAGAGTCCACCGCTTAACCAACTGAACCACACAGGCGCCCCTTCTTTTTATATTTTTTAACTTGGCTGCTAGAAGATTGAAAATTATATATGTGGCTCAGATTATATTTCTATTACAGAGGGCTTTTATAGATAGAAAGAATATAGCTGGTATTTGCTAGTACTTACTATGTGCCACATATTGTTTGGAACCTGTAATAAACTTAAGTTAATCCTCATAGAAAACTTTATGAAGTGATGTTATTATTATCCCTCTTTTTCATGTAAGGGTAAGGTGCAGACAGGTTGGGCAGCATACTCCGCTAGTATGTAGAAAGCCAGGATTCAAATGTAGGCGCCTCTGGCTTCAAAGCCAGTGGCTTTCCCAGCACACTATGGCATGTTGTCATTGGACCATTAAAGGTGGTTGAGTTGGAGAATGATATGATTGGAATGATGCCTCAGCAGACTTGTAATAAAGATAAGTAAGGAGAAGAAACTCCATTTTTAGTTGTCTAGTTTTTTATTTTGTTAATGTTACTTTTTTGTGGAAGAACAATTCCTTTATTAAAGTGAAGTTTTAAATTGAGTTTTTTTGAAGTATCCTTTATATTAACCGCTTCTCAAAATATTTGCCTTACCGCCTTTGTAGATTTGATAATGGGCTGCATTAAAAGTAAAGAGAACAAAAGTCCAACCATTAAATATAGAACTGAAAGCACTCCAGAGCCTGTCAGTGCAAGTGTCAGCCATTATGGAGCAGAACACACTGCAGTGGCCCCATCGTCTTCAACAAAGGGAGCATCTGTGAATTTTAACAGTCTTTCCATGACACCATTTGGAGGATCCTCAGGGGTGACACCTTTTGGAGGAGCATCTTCTTCATTCGCAGTGGTGCCAAGTTCGTATCCTGCTGGTTTAACAGGTGAGATTTAAATGGACAGTTCTGTTGTCTGTTTGGGAATGTGACCTTAGGCAGTACATTCAAAGAAAGATAACTGCTTGTAAGAAAGGTAAGTTCCTGGGGGACTTAATAAGTTTATGTGAAAATTAAACTTCTAACGTAAAAATTAAAGTGTTATTGTATACATAGATATTGTTCTGGAAAATTTGGTGATTATCGACTGGTTACACCATTATTTCATTTTTCATTTTTCAAGTAATTATGAAGTGCCTGCTATGTGGCAGGTACTGGGGTTATAAAAATTAAAAACATGTACCCCTCCCTCAAGAATGTTATAAGTTTTCAGGTTTATAATGTACTATCCAGTATTAAAATATTATAGTAGTTACTTAATATTAAATGGTAATGTAGTGATGATGGTATTTTTTTTTTTATCAGATACTGATTGATTTTAAAAAGAAAAGTCCTAAGGATCAGAGTTAAATGATTTTTTTTTTCAGAGCCAGAGATAAGCAAGAGAGACAAGGTTTAATGTTCTGTTCCAGAACTCCATTTATTACTTTATGATTTACTTTCAGAGAACAGGAAGAAGTGACAGCTGACAACCTTTCATGGAGCCAGAAATGCTCTAAAAAATTAGTTAGAAACTTTAAAAAGATTTCTTTTGTGGAAGGTTTCCACATCAGGATACTTTTTCCCTTGAGTAACAAAACATAACTGGTTTTAAAAAGGTAGAGTGAGCTCTAGGATTCCTTGATATAACAGTAGTTTTTTAATGTCATCAAGGACTCGAGTCCTTGATCTCTTTCCAGTAGCCCTTAGAGTTTCTGCTTTAACCTTAGGCTTGGCAAAACAGCTGCTAGCATCAAATTGAGCAGCAACATGTGTCCTTACTTAACCATCAGAGGGGGCAAAAGTGGAATCTGTTCTATAAGCTTGGACTATAAATTTGTCCCTTCAGTCTGCTTACCTCTAAACCAATAATAGTGCCAGAGGAATGCCATAAGTGAATTCTATGAGACTGTTCGTTTTGAGGAGTTGTGGACATCAAAGGGTCAGTTATAGTTTAATTCCCAACTCCCTAGCTCTAAATACCTCAGTAACGGATCGCCATGATGGTGTTCTCAGTTATCATCAAAAGTTCAAGTTATTTTCAGAATTATATGTTTGGGAAAGACAGTAGTCCAGAATGGTTCAAGTAAATGTTGATCCTTAAGGACATAGTTTAGTTACCTAAGCACTTTACTTATGTCCATTTAATAAAGGTGAAAGCCCTTTAGCTGATCAAGGAAAGCAGTCTTGAGATATCATTTGATCTGAGTTTTGATTGATGAGAATGACCTAAATATGTGCAGAGCTGGAAAAAGAGCTTTCTGGGGAAGAGAGAACAACAGCAGAGTTTAGGAGGTACAGATGAACCTGGCAGTTTTGAGGACCAATGAGGACAACAGAGAGTAGAATTGATTACTGTAAGATTGAAGGGTTAGGATTACTCAGGACCTCAAAGACTCTGGTAAGAAGTTTGGATTTTATTCAAAAACCAAGAAAAAGCAGTTGAAGAAATTTAAATAGAGGATTTGCATAATTGAATTTACTTTTTTTAAAAACCACTGTGGCAACTAACTGTGTGGAGAATGTATATAAGAAGTGGGTTAGGAGGCTACTTCTCTCAAGAGTCCTAGCAGAGATAACAAGGGTTTGGATGAAGGTGGCAGCAGTGGAAATGGAAAAGAAAGTAGATAAGAGGTATTTTAGAGGTAGAGCTAACAGTGCTAGTATAGGGACTTGGCTGACTACCTGATCAGATAGTGCCATTTGCTTAGGCATTCAAGTAGACATGTCAGATAGGCAGTTAATACATGACTGGAGCTCAGGGCAGAAGAGTAAATCAATCCATTCTATTCTTCTGTTTGCAGGTAATGGTTTAGTTGTGTAGTGTCCTGATCTGTTAAGCATTTGTGTACAGTGCTCTGTATGACAGTTATTTTTGGAATTTATAATTCATATCAGTCATATCACTTAATTTCTAAGAAAAACAAGCCATTTTTAACTTTTAAGTGTTCAGTATACTAACTAATCTTACTAAATCCCTAGCTGTTACTAGGAAGGATCAGTCTTACAGATGGAAATGTTCACCCATTGTTTATCAGAAATTGAGATGATCAGTGCCAGTAATTTGCAGTACTTGTTAATGCTTTTTCTGCCAAAGAATTAATTTGAACTTTGACTGTCTTTCCAAGTCAGAGACCTTGCTACTATGAGCCAGAGTTAAATTTGTTTCTGTAGGTGTATAGAATTTTAGAATTTGTAGCTTACAGTAGTTTCATGGGAAGTCTTAAGAGAGCATCTTTTTAACTAAGCTCTAGCTGCCCAAGTCTCCATTTAAAAATAGATTCTGGAGACTAGGAAGAAAATTATGCTTAGCTTTTTTGCTGACAATTTTTTTTCTCTATTTTACTTTATCCATATAATTACCTTGGTTGTTTTTTTGTTTTTGTCTTTGTTTTTGGCTCCGATAGGTGGTGTTACTATATTTGTGGCCTTATATGATTATGAAGCTAGAACTACAGAAGACCTTTCATTCAAGAAGGGTGAACGGTTTCAAATAATTAACAACACGTAAGTGTTGGGAATGTTTTGTGAGGGAGAAGTACTGACAGAAACCTAGTCTTCATGCCGAAACCACTTAACTGGTTGATTTCTGAATCATGAGAGTGGTGAGGCATGGGTCTCTGCCCACTGGGTTGGATGATGCATTTAGTTTCTTGAGACACATGGCATAATAACTACTGCTGTAGCCAGAAGTTATTACTTCTACAAATTGTGCTGCAGTGTGTGTTTTGCCATGAACAGTAGAGATTAAAGA
Organism: Panthera leo; assembly: GCF_018350215.1. Taxonomy (NCBI): domain Eukaryota; kingdom Metazoa; phylum Chordata; class Mammalia; order Carnivora; family Felidae; genus Panthera; species Panthera leo. The sequence continues at coordinate 43,415,628 of NC_056690.1, forward strand.
GTGAAGAATGAGGGAGTAGATGCAAGTAAGTACATTACTTAAAAAAAAAAAGAAGTCTATAGAATTCTATGTTCCTGTTTAAGTATAAGATGATTTAAGGATCTTAATTCTTTCTCTTAAAAAGACAAAGGAAAAAGTTCAGGGAGGGAACCCCAGCATCCCGAACTGATCACATTAAGTTGCTTTTGTTCTTAGGTGATTCTTAGACATTCAGTGTCCCATTAAGAATTCAACGCTTGAATTGAAAATTCAATTCTTTGGGGGTGCCTGGGTTACACAGTTCATCTCCCCCCACCCTCCCCGACTTGCACGCACTCTCTCTCTCTCAAATAAAAAGAAAATAAAATTAAAAAAAAGAAAATTCAGTGCTTGTTATGGAAAATAAATCCCATAATTTCATTAGCAGGCATAACAACCAGCTCATAACTTATCAAAATATATATTATGGTCTCTTTACTTCCAGTCATATTTCCAAACTTTCTTGTTCCCATTTGTTATCTATTATTGTTCCAGAATATAAAATATGATCATGTCTCTCTGCTTTAAAATCCTACAGTAGCTCCCAGTTGCTGTCAAGATAAAAGGAGTAACAATGATAGACGTGAGTCATGGAGCTGCTTCCCCTTCTTCACTTAACTGCGCAGCCATAGTAAATTGCTTATAATTGTATGAATACACTGGGGTTTCTCACCTTTCTTTTTCTTTTTCTTTTTTTTAAGTTTATTTATTTTGAGGGAGGCAGGAGAGAGGTAGAGAGGGAGGGAGAGAGTGAATCCCACGCAGGCACCGTATTGTCAGCTCAGAGCCCATGTGGGGTTCAGTCTCATGAACCGTGAGATCATGACCTGAGTGGGAATCAAGAGTCAGATGCTTAACCAACTGAGCCACCCAGGTGCCCCCTCACCTTTCCATGCCTTCACACGTAGTTTCTTTTTTCTGGAATGGGTCTTTCTGTCTCTCCAATTTTTTTTTTTTCTTTTGTCTGGCCAACCCTGCTCATCCTTCAAAACATATATTCCTGTATCATTTCTCAAGGATGCCTTTCTTGACACTCTTCCTCTGCTATTGGCCCACACCCCATCTCCTGCTGGATTCAGTGTCTGCCTTACTGGTTGAGGTGGCACCATCTACAAACCTCAATCATAGCTGCCATCACTACTTTGGATTATAATGTATCATGTGCTTTTCATTCTTCTAGACCAGTGGTTCTCACCTTGGGGAAAAATTGTCCAGGGACATTTGGCAATATCTGGAGACATTTTTAGTTGTTATAGTCAGGGTCCCTCTACTATCTTCTAGTGGGTAGAGGCCAGGGGTATTGCTGAACATCCTACAATGCACAGAACAGCCCCAACAACAAAGAATTATCCAGCACAAAGAGTCAGTAGTGCCAAGGTTGAGAAATTCTTCTCAGGCTGAGTTTCTGGAGGGTACAGACTGTCTTTTTACTTCTGTTTCCAGCATACCTTCTCATAAAGTCTGTCACTTAAAGGGTATTCAGTAAATGTTTGAATGAATCATGAGTGGTTAGTACAAATGCAAACTTTGCAGTTTGTGTGTCTGAAAGTGCCTAATACATACGAGGAAACTACAAACTAAGCTTATGAGTTCGTCAGTACTTGAAATGCCAAAGGATTTTTCATCTCATTTTTTAGAGAACAAATTCTCCTCAGTCATTTATAAAATTTCAATTTAGATAAAATATTTTCATTACTTCTCTCTGGCAAAGCAAAACATGCATTTAATTTTTAGTGGCAGAACCCACTTATATCTTCCTCATTAGAGACTGATAATATTTGCTTTTATGTTAATTTTGGAAAAGTCAAGTCTCATGTATTGCAAGCTAAATATAATTCTCATGTTCTGAATTGATTTTAGTGTTACTTAGATATTTATGGCTAACATTTTGTAAATATACTTTATTCTCAGAGTTAAATTTTTTATTGTTCTTGCCTGTTGCCTACAGGAGTTCTAAGGCATCCTGATTTTTTTTCCCCTACAATGACTAAAAAGGAACATTCTGATTTTATGTACTGTTGAAAGCATTTGACAGTAAAAAAGAACGAAATACTGATAACATGCTATAACATAGATGAACCTTGAAAAAAATTATGCTAAGTGAAAAAAGCCAGTCCAAAAGACCACGCCACATATTGTATAATTCCATTTATATGAAATGCCCATAAACGCATGTCCATAGGAACAGAAAGTGGATTTAGTGTTTGGCAGTGTGGGGGGAGGCTTGGGGAGGAGTAGGGAATGACTGTTAATGGGTACAGAGTTTCTTTGCTGGAGGGGTGGGGGGGTGACGAAATATTCTAAAATTGATTATGGTAATGGTTGCACAACTCTGAATATATTAAAACCCATGACATCTTAAAGGGGGAATTTTTGGTGTGTAAATTATATGTGAATAAAGCTTTTAAAAAAGAAAACATTGAGTTGAAACTGAGTAATTTGAAAGATTTACCTCCCAAATTGTTTTAGTCAGTATAGTTTATTGTTTTAGGTTGTAAGAATTGTGTAAAAAAAGGGATCTTATAACTAAAATCAAACTAACTTTTGTTTGGAGGAGAAAGACGCAGTTGTGCTTTTGCTTTTAGCCTTATTCGTTTAATTCATGTAACCTATTTTTGAGTATTCTTTTGAGTTTAATTCTTGATCAAATGAATGCATTAAAAAATGGAAGTAATACCTCTTTCCTACATATATACAAGGCAACGCTGTAATAAATTGTGTCCTGAGCAGTTGTCTACCTTGGGTAATTGTTGTTTTATGTATTACAGGGAAGGAGACTGGTGGGAAGCACGATCAATTGCTACAGGAAAGAACGGCTATATCCCTAGCAATTATGTAGCCCCTGCAGATTCCATTCAGGCAGAAGAGTATGGCCCTACTTCATATTTTATTAATTACTTTGATTTTAGAAAATGTTTTAGTGCACATTCTACTTAGCCACAATTTTACACACATACAATTACATACCAGCCTTAATACAGCTAATACATCATATTAATAGGAGATGTTACTTGAAAATTAATAATTAATGCCATAGTATTTGCTTACAGTAGGATCATAAATAATCTGCATTAATCATACTATAATGCCTAGTCTGTATCCTTTATATTTTCTCTTTAAAAACATCATATTAACTCTTTATATTCTGCAAACTCTCTCACTTCAAAATTTACCCTCAGTTGATAGTGTTGTATCAGTGTTAATTTCTTGACTTATGTGCTTGGTCTGTGATTATGTAGGAGAATATCCTTGAGAAGTACACACTGAAGTATTTAGGATAATGATTCAGAATGTTTGCAACTTACTCTAAATTGGTTCAGAAAAAGTACACAGAGTAAGAGAATATGACAAAGTAAAATTTTAACATTTAGGAAATCTGGGTAAGGAGTATATGAGTGTTGTATGTGCTATTCTCACAACTTTTAAAAAATTAAAATTCACCTTCAGTGACATAATATTTTTAGATCAAACCAAGAATGTCTGGGATTTGTAATAATACTATTTTGTTTTCGTAACACAACACGTAACACAGTGCCTTGCACAGAGTAGGTGCTCTATCAGTGTTTGTTTTTATTGCTTTTACAATATGTAATCTGTCTCTGTAACTCTGTTCTGCTTGACACTTGTTACTTCTTGTTTTATTCTGTGAGCTTCTCCACAGCAGAGACTTATTTTTATTCACAAATCTGTATTAAATCAAACCCACGCTAATTTAGAGTTGCTAGTAATTTGGATATAGTTTACTTGCATTTTACTGAATACAGATGATCACACTGTTACCAGGGAGCCACTTCTGTTCTTCCTACTGCACTCTTCGTATTTCCATCTGTCAGGGACCTAGAGGTTCTCTCTGTCATTATTGTCTTTACTTCTCTGATCCTGTGACTTCCGGGTGAAGTTTAAGAGACTGGTTGAATAGTCAGTACCTGGAAATACTAGGACAGTATGTTCTGACAGTAGTATTTGTAATACTTCTATTTAGAAAAGATCTTTTATTGTGTTTGCTGTGTTTTTAAGCTGTCTTCTGAAGCTCTTTGTTGTCACCCCTCCCCTCCACTCGAATCTTACTGATACTTATGTAAATCTTTCCAACCCTTACACATTTCTAACTTAAAACACTGTTTTTTCCCAGGTGGTATTTTGGCAAAATGGGGAGAAAAGATGCTGAAAGATTACTTCTGAATCCTGGGAATCAACGAGGTATTTTCTTAGTACGAGAGAGTGAAACTACTAAAGGTAATTATAATGTAATGTAAGTATAAAAGTTTTCTTGGACCGTATTTTGAGAAAGATACAGAAAAAGTATTTGTTTCCCTCCTTAGGTGCTTATTCTCTCTCTATTCGTGATTGGGATGAGGTAAGAGGTGACAATGTGAAACACTACAAAATTAGGAAACTTGACAACGGTGGATACTATATCACAACCAGAGCACAATTTGATACCCTGCAGAAGTTGGTAAAACACTACACAGGTATGTGACGATTTCACATGTGAAAACTATTTTTAAATGTTGTATATTATGAGGACAGAATCTCTGTTTTCATTTCTTGTAAGGTTTAGCTCAGTACTTTACACAAAGAGTGTGTTCTATAGATGTTGTTGTATTGTAGTTTTAAAATGAAGAACAGGTAATACTTATTACCTGAATTAGGTTCTTAGATATGGTAAAATTCGACTACCATTATTTGAATCCTTGTATCTAACTGGAGTAATATTTACATTGGGGTTTTGTTTCATAACAGCTAAAAACCAAGATAGATTGTGACAATAAATAAAAAAGCATAAAAGCAAAAAATTTTTAAGGAACATTTATTAAGTAGGTAAAACTAAATACTTAAAAAGCCATATCAGATGTCTTTTCAGGTTACATTCCTCTGTATGGGCTGGACCACATAAAACTTCCTAAAATATAAATCCAGTGAAATTTAATTCTGCAGATGCATTTTTCTTTTCCTGGAAAACTAACCTATAGCAACTATAGACATTCTTTTGGTTTTTCAAGGACCTTTGAAAGATATTCGGTATCAGATTCTTCTGTCTCAAAATTTTGCATTGCTGATTTAATACATGAATGCATCTGAAAGTTTTTAAATTCTTAATACTAGAGGTAAGGGAGTTCCCATGGCAATCTCTTCTTCAGTGACAGCTAGCTACAAACAGCCTACCAAGTCAACCACCAATCTTGACATTGAAGAAACATGTTAGTGAGCAGTTGTAATTGCACTGGTTAGTATGTGGATTTTTGTGGTTACTTATTGAAAATGGGAGGCAACGTGTCTTATATTCAACAAAAGATTGGATAAGCAAGATTCACAAGTCAAGCCATTGTGAATTTGGGATTCCCTGTTTAACAGTTAATGGTAGCATTCTCCTTAGGACGAAGTAAAGCACAGTGGTCAAAAACATAACTTTGGAGGTAACCAGAACTAGGGTTTGAATCCCATCTCCATCACTTACTAACTGGGTGACGTTAAGAAAGTCACTTAAGCTTTTCAAGACTTACTTATATGAGATATTTATAAAGTTCTGAATTAGTACAATAGCTGAGACATAAGTATTCAATAAATTATAACCTTAAAAAGGTATTTAACAAAAAATGTTTTGCTTTTTGTATGTTTTGTTTCTTATATATGTACAACTCCCTTTTTTGTGTCTGTGGTTTTAGCATAAAACTGATAAATCATTATGTTTTTGTTTTCTTTAATTTAAACAATTTAAAAACATTGATATACTATATATACCTTAATTTTTGTAATTAATTCATTTTACAGTGTAGTTTATTCATTTATCTAGAACATGCTGATGGTTTATGCCATAAGTTAACAACCGTGTGTCCAACTGTGAAACCCCAGACGCAAGGTCTAGCAAAAGATGCTTGGGAAATCCCTCGAGAATCTTTGCGACTAGAGGTTAAATTAGGACAAGGATGTTTTGGTGAAGTATGGATGGGTAAGAAATCTGAACTTCTGGTTTTTTTGTCATTTGTTTAGCAGTAGATTAAAGCACCACAACTTATGATAAGATATACTAAAATATTTAAGGTAACTGCTCAGTGCTGCTCACTGAGGTTTGACTTAAAATCTCTTAATAAATAGATTAAAATAGTAAAATATGTTGTTTCTCTAGGAACATGGAATGGAACCACAAAAGTAGCAATCAAAACACTAAAACCAGGTACAATGATGCCAGAAGCTTTTCTTCAAGAAGCTCAGATAATGAAAAAGTTAAGACATGATAAACTAGTTCCTCTATATGCTGTTGTTTCTGAAGAGCCCATTTACATTGTCACTGAATTCATGTCAAAAGGTATGTATATATTAGTTTATTTTTAGAGTATTCAGGTTGATAAATTTTTTAAAAAACAAGTCTTCATTTCTATTTTTATGCATACAAATTTTTTTAATGTGTCGTGTTCTCTAAGATTTTTATGTAGACATTTGAAAAGAGAAAATCTAACATTTTGTTTAATGGAGTAGTGATTAGTTCCAGTTATTCCAAAGGAGAGTACAAAGTTTAAGAGGAAAATCAGGCCAGCCCAATTTATGTTGAAAGTAAGTAGTCTTTCATTCCATTTGGCTAAAGGAAATGGGATAGCTAGGAAAGGGAAAAAAAATATTTCTATCAATTAAAATAATGCAGTTAGATATTTATATCTTTAGTCCTAAAGCAAAGAAATCAGGTGAAATTAAGGAAATTAATTTTATCTTATTTTAGTGTAAACACAGTCTCTGTATTCAGGATTCCTAGAAACTTTTCCCCACTATTGTTCACTAACATTTCTCCATTCTCCCAAACTCTAGACCCAAAGGTGGGATCTTTAGTAACAGGGTTGTTTGGGGCCAAGATAAAGAGAAGGGACAGATGATGCTTTAAAAGAGGAACCAGTAAGTACTAAATATGTTGCCGGTCCCACTTTTACCCTCTTGAATTTTATCTTTTTTTTTTTTTTTTTTCTTCCTCTTAATGAGTCACTCATCCATAATTAAAGCTACTGGTTATGTCATCTCTCTTCAGTAGTCCATCTTGGCCAACAATGTAGTTCCATCTAGTGGTGACAGGGCCAACTACAAGCTGCATATTTGCTGTAGGAAATCTACCCCCCACCTCCCAAAGGAATAGCAAGACCAAAAATTAAGAACTGATGTAACCTACTAATTGATAGCCAAAACTTACCTAATACCCTGAAGGCACATGGCACTTTTTGGAAAGAATCTCTACTGCAAACAACTGCCAAATAACCCCTTTCAGAGTGCATTGGATGCATTGTATAAGGAAGAGAGAAAAGGGACAAGGAGGAAGTTTAAATCAAGATATTGATAGCATAAGAATGTAATGGAGGTAAAGCTAATGGTCCATTTAGCTTTGCATATTGATTTCAAGAATTATTTGGGGCGCCTGGGTGGCTCAGTTAGTTGAGCGCCTGACTTTGGTTCAGGTCACAATCTCACGGCTCTGTGGTTCGTGCCCTGCGTTGGGCTCTCTGCTGACAGCTCAGAGCCTGGATCTTGCTTTGGATTCTGTGTCTCCCTCTCTCTCTGCTCCTCCCCCACTCATGCTCTGTCTGTCTCTGTCTCTCAAAAATAAATAAACATTAAAAAAAGAAAATTAAGAAAAAAAGAATTATTTAACTGGGGGGACACGATAGACTTCTATGTTGTCAGATTGCTAGGTTAGGATTATTTCTAGATGGGAGATTTAGAATGCAAGATCACAGATGACCCTTCCGGTTTTAAAACTCTATAATTCCCCATCTTGTTTCAGGTACTTAGCAATTGACCCTCTGTAATCCATTCAAACTCATTGCCTCATGTACTCCCACATAAACCCACTTTCCTGGTTAGAGAGGTCTTCTTACTGCTTTTGTTTTCCATGATTCTGTTCAAATTCCTTCATCTGGAATTTGGTTTCCTTGTCTCTCAACCAGTCCATCAATCATTCTTCCTTCAGATTATCTTAGGTCAAGTGTTAGAAGCCTTCCATTAATACCCATATGTGTCATGATCATTATATCCTATGAAATGTTTGTAATCAGACTACTCTATAAACATTAACAACCAAAATGTATTGAATACTTCAAATATACAGGGCACTCTGCTAGTCATTATAAGGTATCAAAGAAATAAAGCCACCCAAATAACTTATATTGAATTTAGAGAGCAAAGATCCAACCTTCTGAAAAGTTAATTTTCAGTATAAAAGTAAATAATAGCTCACTGTAAACAAACAAGCTCCAGGCCAAAGCATAATGAATTTCCACGTGTTTAACATATTCAGTAAGTGTAGAAATGAAGAAGAGATCACATAGACTGGAATAAACTGAGAATTATTAGTAGAAAAGACAAGTCTTAAATTGCCCTTCAAAATTATGAAGGCTGTGGATGGGTAAAGAGAAAGGTATGGGTATCTTTGCAGAGCTAAGAGGATAGGAGGTAATGGAGACAAAACCATAGGAAGTGGAAAGTACAGAAGGCAGCTAGTTGGAAATAAGGATGGATGGAGAGGTATGTGAGACAAACTTAAGGACTCCTTTGAATTGATTTCACGATTACTTAGTGAGTACCTCCTCTGCTAAAATCTTGAATGAGTTTCAAAGGATCCATCAACTTCCCCTGAAGTTATGTGAAGTTATGTTTATATATGTATGTATGTTTTCGTAGGAAGAGAGTCCATCATTTTTGTCAGTTTCAAAGCAACCCATGAACATAAAAAGGGTTAAGGACCACTGATAAGACCCAAAACGTTCTGTGTTGTCAGAGAAAAGGAATTGACCAAATGATACCAATTGCAGTTCATTTCTATGCACTGCATTTTTGCATGATTTTAACAATTATCTATTATTATGCTGAATAATGTTCTACTTAATGTATTGATCATGGTACCTTATTTAGATTCTTTATTCTGAAACAACTGTGTCTTCTGTTTCTTTCTGTATACGTTGTTATGTGGAGTATTTATATGATGTCAGTTTATCTTTTTATTTTAATGTTTATTTTTGAGAGACAGTGCGAGTGGGGGAGGGGCAGAGAGAGAGAGGGAGACACAGAATCTGAAGCAGGCTCCAGGTTCTGAGCTGTCAGCACAGAGCCCAATGCAGGGCTCGAACTCACGAACCGTGAGATCATGACCTGAGCCAAAGTCAGATGTTTAACCGACTGAGCCACCCAGGCACCCCTGATGTCAGTTTATCCTACAGGTTAAGGAAAGAAGTGTCCCTTCCTCTGTTTAAGGACAATTTCTTTACCTGTGTTTTTGATCCTTCTTACATCTAAAAAGAAAACCCTCTCTTGGTGTCAACATCTGCTTTTCACCTACCGGTCTACTTTTTGCTTCCCTTCACAGCCAAGATTTTTTTAAAGAATACTCTGTCTTCACTTTGTAACCAGCCATGCACTCTTTTTAAAAACTATTTAAGTTTATTTAATGTCAACACTTTTCATAGACTTTTTTAAAAAATTGTGGATATTTCAGACATACAGAGAATACCATAACAACCATGTCCCTACCATCCAAATATAACTAATGTTTACACTTTGCCATATTTGCTTCAGATCTTTCTACTAAGGAAACAAAACATTACAGATCTAATTGCATCTTTGTTTTTACTCCTCCTTGAGCCTGTTCATGTCTGAGCCCTTCCTCCAGGCTCCTTTGGGCCTGTTTCCCTTGCAGAGGTAACCTCAGTTTTGAAGTTGGTGCTTAGCTTTTCCATCTGTGTCTTTCATATTGATATATATTCATTGATATATATTGACCTATTAGCATTTGTATGTTTTTAACTTATGTAAATATTACTAGCTTCATTTTCATTCATTGTTAATGCTCTTGAGATTTACTTATTCATATGGATAAGAGAAGATCTAACTTGTGTACTTGTAACTGTTGAATGAGATTCTGTACAAGTATACCTTTGTTTATTCATTCCTTTCCCAGTGAACATTTAGGTTGGCTTCTAGTTTGTCACTGTGACAAACAGTGCTGCGGTGAATGTCCTTGTCTTTTCTTGCCCATATGTAAGAGTCTGTAGTGTGTTGGATGGCAGCAACATTAGCATCAGGAAACTCAGAGATGCACATTCTGGGGATGGGGCCCAACAACCTCACTTTCCCACCCCCCTGTGTAATAATAATCCATTCGATGCCATTGATCCCATTAACCACATCTCTCTGGAAAATTTCCCCTTCTCTGTATTCCCACTGTCATTGCTAGATTTTAACATAATAGTCTCGCTTTCCTAGACTATCACAGGAACTTTTAAACTTAATCTTTTTGTGCAGTTTTGGCCGAATTTCATTTTTCATATTATAATTGGAGTGATTTACTTTTTTTTGTTTGTTTGTTTTTTGTTTTTTGAGAGTACCAGAGTGTGTGAGCAGCGGAGAGGGGCAGAGGGAGAAAGAGAATTTTAAGCAGGCTCCCACTCTAGCTCCAGGACAGATGAATGTATGTTCAGGACTTTAATCCAGAGCAGTCCCTCTCTTAGTCTTTCTTGTCTTTCATGACATTATTATTTTTGAAGAGAACAGTGTAGTTGTTTTAAAAATGTACCTTAATTTTGGTTCATCTGGTTTTTTGTTTTTTTGTGTTTTTTTTTTTTTTTTTTTTTTTTTTTTTTTTTTTTTTTTATTAAATTCAGGTACATGGTAGGTTTTTAACCAGTAATACAGGAATAACAACCAGACTTTTGTAGCCTTTCTGTCGGCTGTTATTCATAGTACTTTGCTGTTTTGTGGTATTTTCTGCTAAAAGTGAGAGAAGTTCATTAGACAAGCAATTCCATATCAAGTCAGTCACCTAGGTCTGGTTTTAAGTACCCCAGGATATTCCTAGTTGTCTGTGTTCTTGATTCAGATTGACTTAAAAATATACAGGTATCTAATACTGCTTATTGGCTCAAAATTGGGATTTGTTGATCTTGATCAAAACAAGGAAGGAATGCCTACAATCTAGTGAGATGATTAAATTTTCCATGTTTTCCAAGATGTTTTTAAAATTTCAGTTTAGGGACCTCTTCTAGAATATTAAAGATAATTATTCAGAAATTCCAAAGCTGCAAAAAATATTAAAGAATGAAAAGCTTAAGTTTTATATTGTGATGTGGTGATTTGGAGGTAGGGGAATGTTTGTTACAGTCCTAATTTAAAATTTATTTTCCATAACATTTTTCTGTTTCTTACAGGGAGCTTATTGGATTTCCTGAAGGAAGGAGATGGAAAATATTTGAAGCTCCCACAACTGGTTGATATGGCTGCTCAGGTATTTATCTGTACATGTATCAATTTGAATTGAAAGTGTACATAAAAATATAATCTTAGTAGAAGACTGTTGTTTGTATAATGAAATCATGGAATTTTAGAGTTGAAAGGAACATTAGGGATAATCCAATCTGATTTATGTTACAGATGGTGTCTGAAGACCTGTGGTATCTAACATTCATATAACGTACTAATATTAGAAATAAGCATGTAATTCTCAGTACTTAGTGCTGTCCTGTATCTTACAGCCTTTCAGAAACATATGCATTTACAAATATGAAATCTAGATGTATTTGTATTTAGCAGATAAATTTTAAGATAATGAGTGATTGCTATTCCAAAGAAAATATTGGAAATCTAAACGATGTGCTGAACTTTTTATATAATATAATCCAAAACAAGAATGAAGATGGCAGTATATACTTTAAAATGGGATAGTTTTACTCTTCTGAATTTTTGTGTTTGTTTTTAAATTTTATTACCATGTATATTTTAAAAAGTTTTGTTTCTATTTAACTGAAGTTAACCCTATGTTACATTAGTTTTAAGTATATAGCATAGTAATAGAAGTCTGTACCTTATACTGTGTTCACCACAAGGGTAGCTACCATTTGTCACCTTAGGATGCTATTACAACAGCATTGACTATATTCCATATGCTGTGCTTTTTATTCCCATGAATCTTTGTTTTTAAATATGAGTGAAAACTATTAGAAGTTTCTATTCAGGGGTTCCTGGGTGGCTCAGTCAGTTAAGCGTGACTCTTGATTTCAGCTCGGGTCTTGATTCATGGTTCGTGAGTTCGAGCCCTGCATTGGGCTCTGCACTGACAGTACAGAGAGCCTGCTTGGTATTCTCTCACCACCCCGCCCCTCCCCTGCTCTCTTTCTCTCTCCCTCTCAAAAATGAATAGACATTAAAAAAAAATGGTGGGAAAAAAAGTTTTTATTCAGCTATGTGGTGAGGGTTCTAGTTGACATGTTGGTTATAAGACCCCTTTCTCGGTGAGCATCCAGATGTCCACAGTATCTGACAGTTTAGAGAAACTATACAAAGAAATTGTCCGTGTGTGGCGTTAGCATATGCTAAGTCTAGTCCATGGTCCTGTGTTCAAGGTTCTTAGATACGGTAGTAGGGGTCAGCAAACCCTTTTTGTAAAGGGCCAGATGAATGTTTTAGGTTTTGTGGGCCACACACATCTGCAGTTTATTCTCCTGCTCTCCCTTTTCTGACTCCCCCTCTCTGTCCCCTTTATATCATACATCTTTTTCTTTTCCTTTTCAAGATTGCTGATGGTATGGCATATATTGAAAGAATGAATTATATTCATCGAGATCTTCGGGCTGCTAATATTCTTGTGGGAGAAAATCTTGTGTGCAAAATAGCAGATTTTGGTTTAGCAAGGTTAATTGAAGACAATGAATATACAGCAAGACAAGGTAAAATTACTTTTTAATAAACCCTTGTAACCTAAAGTTCATTGGATTTTCTTACCATTCTTTGGAATATTCAGGGTTTTGTAGAATAAGAATAGCTCTAGGTCTGCTCAGAAGAGTCAAAGAAACATTGATTTTATTCATAAAATTCTATACATGATGCCATGACTTTCTGATGTTGTTTCCCTCAAGAAAGAACTTGACTTGGTGTTCTTTACATTATAAATATAGCGAGCAGCACACTCCTTTTTTTACTACTTTTGTCATGTCAACAAATAAGAAACAGTTTAAAATTCCTTTTTTGACAAGCTTCCAGAAGCATCCAGATTTTACTACACTAAGGATCAGAAGAGGTGTTTTTGAAGTTAATAAATTGAGAAATGGCGTACAGTTTTGTAAAGGCCTTGGAAACCATTTCTACACTAAATTTACAGTAATTATTATATATAATGTGATAAATAAAAACGTTTGGAAGGTTAACACTGTACAGAGGGAAGAGAACTTGTAGAAATTAATATAAGGTTGATTCTTCTGTTTTGTGTCTGTCTTTCTAAACTTTCACTAAGTACACACTTAGTGAACATACAGTAGATGCATATGGAAAGAGTGTGTGTTTTTGAATCCCAATTCCGTCTCTTATTACCCAGAGATTTCAACCAAGTTTCTAACCTTTTTGACTATGTCTCAGTCTCCTTACATATAAAGACCAGACGGTAATACCTGCTCTGTAAGATTGTTGTGAAACTTCAGTGAAAGAAAGTATTGTGCCTGACATTACATAACATAGTAGATGCTCAGTAAATGAGAGTTCATATTTTAATAGGCTAAGTAGACATATATAAATAACTATAAAGCAAATTGTTATGTAATTAATGTCAAGAGAATATATGGAAAGTAGTGTGGGAAAAGAAAAAAAGCTTCTATACCTTTGTGCAGTTCCCTCCAGCTAGAATACCTTCCTATTTTTCTATAATCCTTACCTATAAAAATTCTAACCATTCTTTAAAATTTAACTAGCTGCTACTTTTTAAATGAAACTTTTTATGACTGCTAGTGAAAATTAATCTTCTGTTTTTCTGAATATCTAAAGAACTATTTTATATTTTACAACATTGAGTATATACATAGGTATGTAAGATACCTGTAATCTTATTTCCACACTAAGTGTCTAAGATTCACAAAGGCTGTGTTTTTATGTCTCCCATAATGATTAGCAAATGTCTTGTGCATAAAAAGCATATTCTAAATATATGAATAAATTAATACAGGGTTTTAAAATTAGAACCCAACAGAATATGCCTTCATCAACAGTCAGCTACAGCTACTAGGTGCTAGATGTGCTAAAAAGTTATAGATCCTATAATTATGTTTTTAGTTGCTTGTAAGAGTTTCCACCTCTATTTTCTTGAACATTCAATCCCTACCAACATTTCTCTTTTTTATGTTACTGATTTATCAGGAGGAAATGTGATTTATTTTAATATAAATTTTATAAGAATTTTTCCCACATATCTTGTACTTTTGAAGAATTTGACGCTGATGACACATACAATAAAGATATTGACAGAACATCAACCCTGCTTATGCTCTATTTACACAAGAAGATTTTTAGAAACAATTTACTTAAGCAAGATTGTCAATGTTGTTTTAGGTGCAAAGTTTCCGATCAAATGGACAGCTCCTGAGGCTGCACTGTATGGTCGATTTACTATAAAGTCTGATGTATGGTCATTTGGAATTCTGCAGACAGAACTGGTAACAAAAGGCAGAGTGCCATATCCAGGTAAGCTGGCATTTCATTTAGCTCTTGGTTATGCCAACATACTTAACTGGAGTTTATTAGCAAAAAAATTGTTAAGGGGAAGAAAGGCATTTATTTCTTCTCTCTTTTCTCCCTTTCCTCTCTCACCCCCTCTCTCCCTCACTCCTTTTCTACTTTCCCTCCTTCCCTTTCTTTCTCCCTTTCTTCTCTTCCTCTTTATTTTGTCATTGGATGGACAGCATCCTATGTGAATCACAATCCGTGAGATCAGGCAAATGCACAAGTTGTGTCCTGCATTCACCTCATCTTTCTCTGTTAGGACATTTTCCAAAAGGGCCTTTTATCTCTACTATTCTCTCAGATAATAAGCATATTTTAAATATCCTGGGTCATCTCACACTACTCCCACACCTCCAATAATTTAAGGTATGCAAAAAAATAAAAATAAAAAAATAATTTAAGGTATGCTTACTTAGCCTGTCATAACACAAGGTGAGCTACTGATGGGGGCAGGATTCCAAAAGAATACAAGAAGGGAATTGTGTATAATAACTTGAAGAAAGGCAAACAGGTGATACTAGATAAGGAAACTGTTTCAAGGAAGTGCATCGATATAGTTACATGGTTAATATATTTGGCAGAATCAGCACTAGAACATTAGTTCTTCTGAAATTGTTCTGAAAATTTCTTCTGAATTTCTGTTTGGAAGTTCTCTTAGACATTATCTTGCCACTGACCCTCACTAACCCAAATTTGGTCTTTGTTGACTCTTAATATCTGAAAGTATTGGTACTTCGAAGTAGCACTCTAAATTCTTATTAATCAAGTGGGGTTGGCTTTTGAAGGCATTAGTGTTAAAAGTAAGATTTTAGGTGGAATGAAAAAAATGAGACCTGTTGGAACAGGTTAGCATTTTCTGAGCTCTTCTTGATATAGTTGACATTTAAAATTTACTTTACTTCTTTGTTGAAAGAATCGTTTCACTAAATAAACTTCCTATACCTTGGATCAGTTAGTGGCTAGGGGATTTGTTCTGTTTTGCTAGTGGGGTTTGGGATCACTCTTTTTAATGTTTGAATCTTCTGTGCTAGGTATGGTAAACCGTGAAGTGCTAGAACAGGTGGAACGAGGATACAGGATGCCTTGCCCTCAGGGCTGCCCAGAATCCCTACATGAATTGATGAATCTTTGTTGGAAGAAGGACCCTGATGAAAGACCAACGTTTGAATATATTCAGTCCTTCTTGGAAGACTACTTCACTGCTACAGAGCCACAGTACCAGCCAGGAGAAAATTTATAATCCACGTAGCCTTTTATATGCGTAAATCTGCCAAAATGTAAAGAACCTGTGTAGACTTCTTTACTTTACCTACAGGAATCAAAAGAAGAAAGTCTTCATTCTGCATGTTTTTAATGGTAAACTGGAATTCCAGATATGGTTGCACAAACCACTTTTTTTTTTTTTTTTCTCAAGTGTTAAACTCTAAAGTACCAATGACTCTAAACTCTAAAGTTCCAACTTATTTCAGGGTCCAAAGAAGTATAGTTGTGATATTGATGATAGTGTGAGGAGAGCATAACAGTGAAGAGCAACAGGGCTACTTCTTTATAAACCACTTCATTTCTTTTATTCCCCAAACTCAGAATTGCTAAGAGAAAATTATATATCGTAATAGACAAAACTTGGGAGATAAAATCAGTTCTACCATAATAAAATCTAAAGTTAAGCAGCTTCATGGGACCAAACAATTCCATTCCAGTTTTTAAAGATTTCTTGCATTCATTGTTCTCACAAGTTTTTTCTAAGTTGAACTGTTAATATGCAGTCTTAATACCTGCCTTCTTTTGCATGGAAATGGGCCAGGTTTTTAGAAGCAAAAAGGAATATAAACAGCCTCTGAAACTTGATGAAATGTTAGACCACAGTAGTGGCATTTGAAAATGTAATGCACTATGTTAATACTCATGGAACTGGAAAGTAGAAGATTTTTACTTTAGTCATTTTCTGAATAGCTCAGTTTAGAGTAATGGTAACTAGGAAGTGAGTTAATCTTTTACAATGTTGCATTGATCCAAGGGGAAAGCTTTTAAACTTTAGATAGCATCAAAAAATAAGACCTGGCATATAAACAGTCCTTTTTAAAAAGTAGACTGGTACTGTGAGATATTTCTAATATTACTTATGGTGATGGGTGCCACGAATATAAAATATCACTAGATCAGGGACTTAAATGCACTTTTGCTTTTATTGAATATAGATTGACAGAGAGGAAAATATTTAAAGAAATATGAGAAAAGAAAATGTGAAAATTTTACAGATGGGATGTTATGCTTAATATTAAGGAGTGACAAAATTGCTTTGCTGGCACTCACAGCTCCTCACTTCTCTGTTTTCTGAGATTTTAAGAGTTACAAGGTATGACTAAAACTAATCTTTTTTTAACATAAACACTAAATGAGTGTTACAGCCTCAAATAGTTAATTTAAGGCTTCCCACTAATTCCAATGATACAGCCTTTATGCGAAACAATTTTAGAACTCGTTTTCAAATCCATGTTTAAATCTGCACTAACTTTTTAAATGTACTTAATGGTGATCTTTTTTTCCCTTTTAGAATTTAGTTGACTTGGGGAGGAGAACTTATTGAGAATAACAACAGTGGTGAAAAGGGGGGACAGTTTTTGCCCATCCAAAATGTAGAAATAAAACTCAAGAGTTTTATGATCGACTCAAAAAGAAACTCCAAAATATAAATTTGAATAGCAGCATTATTGGTTCAAGTGTCTAGCAAAGGAACTGAATCTGATGAACAAAAGTCTGGTATTTTTGTTTTTGTTTTGGTATTTATGTTTTAAAATATTCTCCTTTATAGTCACACTTCTAATGCAGTGCATCGGGTTTCCATATTTTAGAATTCTTTTTTTCTCCTGATCAACATTCATTTAAGAAAATGGTTGAATCTTAGTAAGAACAGTGAGCTTTGTCGTGTTTTACTTGCCCTGTTCACAACTCCTACCCGCCAGCTCCACGGTAACCCTGAAAACCTAACAGTCCCTAGTTGGTTTTACCTACAGTCACTTAATTGATTTAATCATTAAGTTTAAAATTGTGTGCCATGATAACTGTGTTGAAATTCAGACCATTTTAAAATGTGACAAATGAGCTTCATGCAAGTTGGTAACAGTTTTGGTACTAAAAATTGTGGAGGTTTCTAATGTTTACGTAACCTGTTTAGTATTGAATCCCTCTTCCAAGAGGGTCTTCTAGAAGACTGCTGTCATTTACCCTGAACATCTACATCCTGGGACATCAGATTTTTAAAGGGCTTTATGTGAACTATGATATTATAATTTTTCTAAGCTTTTTAAAAAAGATAACAAAATTATGTTTATGTACTAATTGTGTTCAGAAAAGTCAGGAAAAGTTGGTGGTATTCATTAGGTTTTAACTAAATGGAGCAGTTCCTTATGATATCAACTGTATAGTAAGGAAATAAAACACTAACTTAATGTGTATTCAGTTTAAATGGTTATGTATTTTTAAATTGCCAAGAAAAATAAAACAACTTTGTACATTTGAAGATTTTTTTCCAGCAGCTTTTCGTCTTCAGTGTCTTATTGTGGAATTTAACCCTCACCAGAAAAGGAAGTTGGCAAAAACAACCTCCTAGCACACTTTTTTAAATGAATAATGGTAGCCTAAAACTTAGTATTTTTATAAGGTATTATAATATCGTTTTGTGGATAATTGAAATAAAAATTCTCATTGAATGCACCCACTTATCTTTTTAGCCACTATTCATATTTTCTCAGTTTCTTTTTTAAATTGGTATTTAAAGCATATTCTGAATTTGTTCTTCCTGTTAGAAAAACGGTCAGTTATAACTCTTGAGAGAGTTAGATCTATCCTTCATTAAATTCAGGTAATTTTAGAATTCATTCTATCTGTTTAATTTTCCATGTCAGGTGAGTGACATTTTTACAAGTTGTTTTGTTTTGTTTTAATTATACCAGTTAATGAGTCATACAGCAAAACCTAGGTAATCTGAGTGAAGCTATTCACAGTGAACCTGTGTGAAGGATAGGAAATAAAATGATTTTTACCCTAAGGGACTTAATTTTCTAAAAATGAAAAATATGTGAGTCTTACTTTTGTGTGTGTTTTACTCTTCCTTTATAGGTATAATGAAAATAAAATTACACTAAATTATGAATGGCCAATCTAAAGTGTTTATTTTCAATAAGGTAATATTGTTATCTTTTGCTATTATCCAAAATAATTACCTTTGTTTTTCCCTAATGGTTTCAGAACAGTAACATTTAATCAACGAACACATCATTTAATAAACATTTATTAAATGTTTTTATACAGTATAGTAATATTTCATTTTAAGAATGTTTTTCTAGTTTGCCGTTTGTCCTTTAATTTTGCATGTAATTTTTTCACATTTGAGTTACACATTATGTATGCTGTAAAATCTCTATTATGCTTAAAAAGTCCTTTGCATCCCAAGATTAAATATTCATCTCATCTATCATATTTTATGCTTTTCTTTTTTACATTTCTCTTTAATTGATTTGGAAGTTGTTTGGGCATAAAATGTGATTTAAGGATCTGGCATGATTTTGTCCTACATAGTAAATTTTCCCAGCACCATTTATTGGTTAATCCATTCCCATCCCTTTAGTTTGTGTCCTTTATTATGCACATACCTACACACATCTGTTTTGTTCAGTTAACTTTCCATTCTTCTTTTTTTTTCTTTTTTTAATTTTGTTGTTGTTGTTGTTTATTTAGTTTTGAGAGACAGAGCATGAGCGGGGGAGGGGCAGAGAGAGAGGGAGACACAGAATCCGAAGCAGGCTCCAGGCTCTGAGCTGTCAGCACAGAGCCCGACGCGGGGCTCGAACCCATGAACTGAGGGATCATGACCTGAGTCAAAGTCAGATGCTCAACCGACTGAGCCACCCAGGGGGCCCTTTAACTTGCCATTCTTCTATCAACATAACAGCTTTAATTCTAATCATTTGATACACAATTTAATAATTGAACAAGTTACCTTTGCTATTCCTTTTTTTTTTTTTTTTTTAATCTTGGTATCCTAGCAAATTCTTGATGAAGTTTAGACTTTATTTTTTATATTCCCCAAAAATTTAAGTGACATTTTGGTTAGGATTACATTATGCTAATAATTTGGTAAGAATTAACATCTTTCAAATCAGTCTTCCTAGCCCGTTTGTGCAGATCATCATATCTCTTAGTAAAGTTCTTCTCTAAGACTTTTCTCTGAGATGTTGGAAGCTGAGTCTCATTTCGTCTCATTATACTGCTCTAGAGATACCACCCCAGTGCTGCTGAAGACCGAGTCCCCACTTTGTTACAAAAGAAACCAACATGCAAGGAGGAGGAAGATTATACCTCAGTAGCATTTGTTTCCACAAATTCAGCTCTTCTCTAGCCCTTTCCCTAGTTTTTTTCCTCTTTTTGTCTTTGTTTTTGTTTTTGTTTCAATGACATCAAGTTGAGTTTCTGTCACCAGCAATTAATTAATGTTCATTTTGTCAGTACAGAAAGGAGTACTTCTGATTAAAGTAAGCAACACATGCCTGGCATCATCTGTTTGCCCTTCCATATCCACTCTGCTGGAAGGCCAACCTGTACTCATCATTGGGTCCCCTCACTCTGGATTCTTGTCGGGGTAAACCTTTAAGGAGCTCTAGCAGAAGATGGGAGGAAACCTAAAAGGTCAAGATACTTATTTCCCAATTTCCTCCTCCTGAGTTTGGGCTGGCTATGTCCTATGATCAAAGGTTCCTTTCAAATGGCCTTTTAGAGAGTGACAACCCCATCCCTTGTCTTTTTCTGTCTTAGGGGTAGAGTGCTTCTAATTTTCGTTACTGCATTAATCTTGTGATTCTCTATTCAGCCTGCCCCTTTGTAAACATCCTTGGTTCATCTTAATTTGAGCGTGCTGTTTCCAGTTGAGACCCTGACTGATAATTCCTCATACTAATAACGGTATAGTACAAAATAGGAAGCTTACATTACAACCTTAAAGCAACAGTTTGTACAAAATAGTAACATATTTGGTAACAGTCACGACATACAATATTAAATGCAAAATTGCAATAAGACATTAACTGGAGAGAACATACTAAATTTTAAAGTTGAGGTACAATTGACATACAACATTATGTTAGTTTCAGCTGTGCAATATGATTTGGTACTTGTATATATTGTGAAATGATCACCATTAACATCTGTCACCATAGTTACAGAATTTTTTTTTCTTCTGATGAGAACTTTGAAGATCTCTTAGCAATGCTCAAATATGCAGTATGGTACTAGTAATTATAGTTGCCAAGGCTCCCTTCACCCACTTCCACCCCCACCTCTGGCAACCACCAGTTTGTTCTCTGTATCTGTGAGCCTGGTTTATTTATTCATTTTATATCCACATATAAATAAGATCACAGTATTTAACTTTCTCTGACTTACCTGGAAAAATGTAATTCCTTTTTATGACAATAACATTCCATTCTATATACACATTTATTCATCTATCTATAGACATTTAGGTCGTTTCCACGTCTTAGGTATTCTAAATGTTACAACGAGGGGCACCTGGGTAGCTCAGTCAGTTAAGTGTCCAACTTTGGCTCAGGTCATTATCTTACGGTTCATGAGCATCACATTGGGCTCACTGCTCTCAGGTCAGAGCTGCTTCGGATCTTCTGTCCCCCCTCTCTTTGCCCCTCCCCTGCTCACGCACTCTCAAAAATGAATAAATATTAAAAAAATTTTTCATGTTTGTTTATTTTTGAGAGAGAGAAAGAGCATGAGCAAAGGAGGGGGTGGGGAGAGAGAGAGGGAGACACAATCTGAAGCAGGCTCCAGGCTCTGAGCTGTCAGCACAGAGCCCAACGCGGGCCTCAAACTCTGGGAACGGAGCAGAAGAATCCTGAGCAGAAGTCGGACACCCAACCAACTGAGCCACCCAGGTGCCCCCCCCCCCAAATTTTTTTAATGCTGCAATGAACATGGGGATGCATATACTTTTTTTTTTTTTTTTTTTCTGTTAATGCTTTCATTTTCTTCAGATAAATACCCAGAAGTGTAATTGCTGGATCATATGGTAGTTCTATTTTTAATTTTTTGAGGAACCTCCATACTGTTTTCCAGAGTGGCTGCACCAGTTTGCATTCCCACCAGCAGTGCAAAAGAGATCCTCTTTCTCCACATCCTCGCCAACATCTGTTGTTGCCTGAGTTGTTAATGTTAGCCATTCTGACAGATGTGAGGTGGTATCTCATTGTGGTTTTGATTTGTATTTCCCTGATGGTGAGTGATGTGGAGCATTTTTTCATGTGTCGGTTGGCCATCTGGATGTCTTCTTTGGAGAAGTGTCTTCTATTCATGTCTTTTGCCCATTTCTTCAATGGATTATTTGTTTTTTGGGTGTTGAGTTTGATAAATTCTTTATAGATATTGCATCCTACCCTTTATCTGATATGTCATTTGCAAATACCTTTCCCATTCCGTTGGTTGCCTTTTAGTTTTGCTGATTGTTTCCTTTGCTGTGCAGAAGCTTTTTATTTTGATGAGGTCCCAATAGTTCATTTTTGTTTTTGTTTCTCTTGCCTCTGGAGACATGTTGAGTAAGAAGTTGCTGTGGCCAAGACCAAAGAGGTTTTGCCTGCTTTCTCCTCAAGGATTTTGATGGCTTCCTATCTTACGTTTATGTCTTTCATCCACTTTGAGTTTATTTTTATGTATGGTGTAAGAAAGTGGGCCAGGTTCATTCTTCTGCATGTTGCTGTCCAGTTTTCCCGGCACCGTTTGCTGAAGAGACTGTCTTTATTCCATTGGATATTCTTTCCTTCTTTGTCAAAGATTAGTTGGCCATATGTTTGTGGGTCCATTTCTGGGTTCTCTGTTCTGTTGATCTGAGGTGTGTTTTTGTGCTACAAACATTTTAATGTTTGTAGGATCTGTATGGATATATCCCTGATTTGGTAATTTGTATCTTCCCCCTTTTTCTCATTAGCTAGTGGTTTATCAGGTTTAGTGATTTTTCTCAAAGAACCAGCATTTTGTTTCGTTCATTTGCTCTACATGTGTTTGTGTGTGTGTGTGCACTCATGAGCACACATGAGTGTGTTCTATTTCATTGATTTCTGATCCTTACTAATCCATCCTGGGTTTTATTTGCTTTGTTATTTTTGTGTTACAGTTCTTCTTCTTTTTCTAGGTTTTTTGTTTGTTTGTTTTTTTGTTGTTGTTTTAGATGGAAGCTTAGATTGATTTGCAATTTTTCATCTTTTCTGATCTGAGCATTTAATGCAATAAATTTTCTTTTAAATACTGCTTTACATCCCACATATTTTGATACGTTGTGTTTTTATCATTGTTTAGTTCGAAATCTTTTCTAATTTCCCTTTGATTTCCTTTTTGTCCCATGTGTTTATTTATGTGTGTGCTGTTTAGTTGTTATATATTTGGGAATTTTCCAGATATTTTTCTTTTATTAATTATAGTTTATTTCTGTTTTGGTCAAAGAACATACTTTGTATAATTTCAAACTTCTTAAATGTATTAACTGTATTAAAATTCTGTTTTGTGGCCAAGAATATTCTACCTTAATGAATGTTCTATGACTACTTGAAAATATTACCCATCTTGCTTTTGTTAGCTGGAGTTTTCAGTAAGTGTCAAATTAGTCAAGTTGATTGATAGTGTTGCTTAAGCTTATTCATGTTGCTTTTCTGTACGTTTTTTCCATCAATTACTGAGAGGAATGTTGGAATCCTCAACTATAATTGCAGACTTTTCTATTTTTCCTTTTAGTTCTGTCTTTGTTTATGTATTATGAAGCTCTTATTAGGTACATATACATTTAGGATTGTTGTGCTTCATGATAAATTGACCACTTTATCATTATTAAGTGTCTCGAGACATTTATCCCTGGTAATCTTCCTTGGCTACAGACAGATTTCCATCTGGTATCATCACCCTTCTCCTTGAAGAGCTTTTAATATTTCTTCTTGCGCAGATCTAATAGCGTTGCATTTAAAAGTTTTTGTTTGACTTCCTTTTTGAAATGTGTTTTAGCTCAGTTAAGAATTCTTGATTGACCATTTTCTGCAGTACTTTACCAAGTCTCTTCACTGTCTTCTAACTTGCATTTTTTTCTGACAAAAAGTCTGTTTCCTCAGCTTTACTCTTTTACATATGAAGGATCCCTTTTCCCCCCTCTGAATTTTAAAATATAATCTATTTATTCTTGGTTTTCAGCTATTTATTTATGATGTGCCTTTGCATGACTTTTTTTTATTTTTTTTTTATTTTTTTTATTTTTTTTATTTTTTTTTTTTAAATCTTTTTTTTTAACGTTTATTTATTTTTGAGACAGAGAGAGACAGAGCATGAACGGGGGAGGGGCAGAGAGAGAGGGAGACAGAATCAGAAGCAGGCTCCAGGCTCTGAGCCATCAGCCCAGAGCCAGACGCGGGGCTCGAACTCACGGACCGCGAGATCGTGACCTGAGCTGAAGTTGGACACTTAACCGACTGAGCCACCCAGGCGCCCCGGCATGACTTTTTTTTAAAGTTTATTTATTTTGAGAGAGAGTAAGCATGAGTGGGGGAGGGGCAGATAGAGGGAGAAAGAATCCCAAGCAGGCTCCATCCTGTCAGCACAGAGCCCGATGAAGGGCTTGAACCCACAAACTACGAAATCATGACCTGACCTCAAGTCAGACGCTTAACCAACTGAGCCACCCAGGCACCCCTTGCATGACTTTCTTAAAGGTTATTCTACCTGGGGTTCTTTGAGATTCTTAGTTCATTGGGTTCATAGTTTTATCAAAGTTGGAAAATTTGGGGCTATTATTTTCAACTTACTCATTTCTTCCGGGACTTCAATTACATGTATGTTGCGCTGTTTAATACTGTCTCACGGGTCACTAATGCTTTGTTCTTTTTTCTGTTTAATCTTTGTGCTTTGTTTTTGATCATTTCTTTTGCTTCGTCTTCATTTTCACTAATCTTTTCTTTGCAGGGTCTGTTCTGCTTTCCATCCCACAGTATATGGTTTTCATCTCAGAAATTCTAGCTCTTCTTTTTTATATCTTTCATACCTCTTCATTATGCTTACATTTTCATTTTTCATCCTGAGGGTTTTTATCTGGATATTAGGACTATTGGATCTGTTTCTATTAAACTTTCTCCTGTTTATGAACTATATGTTCCTACTTTTATATATGCCCAGTAATTTTGGTTGGGTGGTAAACACCATAAAGTATAGTTTTGGGTTGCTGGAGTTGTTTTAATCTTCTTTTCAGTAATGTTGAATGTTGATGTCATGGGTAGGAATTATTCTAAGCCCTGTGCAACCTCTAGGGATTGTTTTTGTCTATTCTTTACTTGGAATCAGTTGAATCCTTTCAAGGTTTACATTAAAGCTCTGTTAGATCCAGAGCAATCTTTAGTCTTGAAAGATTTTATCTCTACCCTTCTGAGGATTTTACCTAATGCTCCATGTATTATTGCCGAATCTTTTCTATCAGGAATAAGTACTATTCCCAACCCTGTGCAACCGCCAATAATTTTCATGCCTGTTTCTTTCTAGTGGCTCTTTGTCAAATTTGAGTAGTTTCTCTCATTCATGTGCATATCAGTACCCAGCCAAAGATTAGAATGGGTCCTTCTGTTCTCTGCCTCTGAGACTATAGCTACATTGGCCTCCTCTAACATAAATAAACACTAATATTTGTCTCCTCAACTCAGTAACACTGCAGGGCTCTGTTTGGATCCCCCCTTTGTGCTGTAACCAGTGAGCTGGTACAATTATAGGGTGCTTTATTTCTCTTTTCTCCAATATCCAACTTGTTCCCCCTCTGGTCCAATGTCTGAAGTCCTTTCTTCTAAATACTCGAACTGGTTTTCTAGCTGTATAAGATGATAATATAAATCCTGTCCTTGTTACTTTATTTGTCCTAGAAGTAACGTGGCTATTAATTATAGTGATTTTTTTTAGGGTCATTAATAAGAGGGCAACATTTGGAATGGCTGGGTAGGCCTGGCTAGTATAATAAGCTGATAACAATACTAAAAGTTTTCCAAACAAAGTTCACAGTTTACCTGGGAGAGTCCTAGATGAAATCTAGGGCCTGGTGATGAAAGCAAGCAGATCCTAAAGTAAACCCTGATCACCACAAGGAAAATAAAATGGAGCATTTTATTCTGTTATTTCCCCCTCGCATCCCGCCCTGAATGTGACTCTGTGAAAGCTCAGAAGGGACGCAAGCCATCTCACCTAGAAAAAAAGCTATTTACATATCTGTATAGCCACATGTCTCCCTCCTGTGCAACCACCAGAGACAGGTCTTCAAGTACTAGCTTTACAGAAAGGCAAAATGTGGTTCTCAGCAACACATATTAATGGACATGAAAAAAAAAAAAAAAAGGACACATGAACACTTACGTGAAGAAAACCAGCACCTTAAAGGAAAAGAAACAACAACCAAGAAGTAACACTTGAGGAACCGAACTTAATAGAGGACACTAATGAAAACTTTGTTTTGAGAAGATATGGCCTCCATTTTTTCAAAGAGGGTGAAGGTGCACTAGTCTCCTTATCTCTGGTTTTGTTTTCCCTGATTTCAGTCACCTATGGTCAGCCTGCTGACCGGAAGCAGATCCTCCTGATGAATCCTCAGACAATCAATAGCCTAACAAACTGAAAATGCCTAGTCATTTACCTCACTTCATGTCATCATGTAGACATTTTATCATCTCACAGAATCACAAGGGTGAGTACAGTACCAAAAGATTTTTTGAGAGACCACATTCACATAACAATTCTATTTTATTACTATTGTTAATTTCTTACTGTGCCTAATTTATAAATTAAACTTTATCATAGGTATGTATGTATGTATAGAAAAAATATATAGTATATATAAGGTTCAGCACTAAATGTGGTTTCAGGCATCCACTGGGGTCTTGGAATGTGTCCCTGCTGATAAGAGAGGACAACTGTACTATGAAAAGAAAATTTTTGAAATTTAAAACTGAAGAAAAAAATCTAACACCAAGGGGAAAAAACAGGGTGCAAAAAGAAGGGAACACAGTTGAAGGTCAAATTTGAGTTGGAATATTAAGCCAAAGAATATGCCCAGAATTCACAAAAGAACAAAATTAAAAAAAAAAAAAAGCATGGCTAATAGATTCAGAGGTTTAATATTCCAATTAATTTCCAGATGAAGCAAATGAAAGAAGGAAGAAGAAGAACTAATGAAAGAAATAGAGAAAATTTTTCCAGAGAAATATATTGCTTCTGGTTGAAAGGATCCTTCAATTGTAGAACAGAATTAATTTTTAAATTAATCCTAAACACAAATGGTGATTTTTTTTTTAATTTTTAAAAATGTTCTTTACTTATTTTTGAGAGAGACAGAGCGTGAGCAGGGGAGGGGCAGTGAGAGAGAGAGAGAGAGAGAGAGATAGAGAATCTGAAGCAGGCTCCAGGCTCCAAGCTGTTAGCACAGAGCCTGATGCAGGGCTTGAACCCACGAACCGTGAGATCATGATGCTTAACCGACTGAGCCACTGCAGGCACCCCTCATATTTTAAAGCCATAAAACGAGAAAAACCCAAATGTTTTCTAGAGAGGTGGGGGGGAAACCCCAGCTTATTCTTTAAAGAATGGGACTTAACACTACTTTAAAAAGTATTAATTTGAACTAAGACTTTTATGCAATAAAACCAACATTCAAATTTGAAAGAAAAACAAAGATATCTTCAGAATACAAAGTACTCAATTTATTAACCAGGCCAACAGACCCATTCTGAAAAAGTGAACTGAGCATATATTCTGGCCACCCCTCCCCCCCCCCCAAAAAAAGTGGGTAGAGCAGGACAGGGAAAGAGGAAGTCTAGTTCCATATTAACATTTGAATTTCAGACTTCTCTTGGGAAATGAGCTCTAATTCCCACAGGACCACTGTAAGCTGGAGCTAACTGGCTACTTCTTTAAAAGAGCAAAGGTCGTTAGCTGCAGTCACAGTGGCCTATTGCCTCGCTCCTATTTGCTGTTGGTGCCCACCCCGCCTCCATAGGCATTTGAGTTGATCTAAGCCTTAAGCCAAAGGAATTCTTATCCAATAAGGTTATATGCATCCAGGGGTGACGTGGGCATCCTTGAAAATATCCCTGCCATACCCACAGAAACACAAATTAATAGAATGACATCTACAGCATTGCTTCCCAAACATTTAAATTATTCTCCAAAGCATTTCCCAAAGGTAGGAACTGACGGGCGGTGTGCTGTACTTGAAAGCCAAGGACCAGTGTGCTTTCTAAGCCACAGCTTTCATGTTCCCTTGCGAGTCCCTGCAATCCAGACAACAGAACCCAGGTTTGCAGCGAAGACACTCTCTGCCACTTAACTAGCTGTGTGGCCTCGAGCAAGTCACTTAATCTTTCTGAATCTCATTTCTTCACCAATAAAATGAAAATGACCTACAGAGCTAGACGGGATAAGAGGTAATGCATTTAAAACACTCTGCATCAGAAGGGGTGCAATAAATGGTGATCTGCTTCTTAATTTCTCAGGTGGCGAACGGGGGCTGAGGTCACTTAAAGACTCATCAGATTTTCTAGCGTCTCCCCTGGCTGGCCGGCATCTGCCCTCTGACTCAGGTCAGGCGTGGAGCCCGTGGCCCCAATGTGCTTCTAGGCGATCGCACTCTGGTCAGACCCTGCTCCTTCGTCTTGGGCGCCGCTCCCGAGAAGGTCACTTCGCTAGTTTCCCGACGCGGCGCGGGACGTCCTCCTAAGTCTCGGGTCCGCCGCGGCCCAGAGCGAATCGTCGCGAGCGCCGTGCGTGGCAGCACGGGGTTGCAGACGCGGCGGGAACCGCTCGGGCGTCCCGGGGAGCCCGGAACCGAGCCTGCCACTCGGGGCCGGCCAAGTTCTCTGTCGCGGCCGTGTGGCCAATCAGCGTCCGCCGGCCCGGGCTCTGCCCCTCCCTCCGCGCACGGGGTCTGAGGCGGAGTCGGCGGCGCGGCCAGCTCCGGGTGCTGGGCCGTGACATGGTGCGTGGCAGGATCTCCAGGCTCTCGGTGCGGGACGTGCGCTTCCCCACGTCGCTGGGGGGCCACGGCTCGGACGCCATGGTAAGCGCTGAGCGACCGCGGGTGCCCTCTCGCCGCGAGGACGCCCAGGCCCCGAGTAGGCGCGGGCAGTCCAGTGGGTCGCGGAGGTTCCCCACTTTGGAACTGTTGCTTTTGCAAAGGCGGAGGCCTGGAAGGGGAATAAAAGTAACCAGAAACTCTCCATCCCCCGGGGCTTTTTCTTTTTTCGCATTTTTTTTTCTTTTGACGTTTAATATTTCCTGTTTTTGCATTTACGATCCTCATTTTGCTGTAAATAGTAAAATGCCTAAATGCCTAATATGCCAACGACAGCAAAGTGGTTTTGTTGAATCCCCACCAACGAAACCCTAGAACACATTGCTGGCTTCTCTGTACTGAGAGGGGGAGTTCGTGGTGGGGTACTGGCTGTTTTGGGTGGTGATCCTGCCTCTTCCACAACTTGTGTGACGTGGGAAAGACGCTTAACCTCTCTGGGCATCTTGGCCCCATCTGTGAAATGGAGTCACACTGGCTAGGAAACCAAACAAGCTGGTAGTAACTCTGGGTCATGTGAGGGGGGGCTCTTATAAAATTACCGAAACATTGTTGTAAAGGATTTGCCACTCTAGAGAGTTATGCAAATTCCCGTCTTTGGAGATACAGTAAAGGCACAGGCTTTGACCTAAATACTGAAGGGCGTTTTTGCTTATTGAGAGTGTTTAGAGGGACTCCTCCCACCTACCACCGTCTAGTGCAGTGGTTTCCAAATACAGGAAGGCATTTACTGTAGAATAATTTAAGAAATGGAATTTGTCTCTGGGCCCCAGTGTTTTATGACCTCTGGGTCTCCCTGAGGATCCTCATGTGTGAACACATGCTGGGAATTGAGAAACACCCATGTTAGGATAATGGTTACTTGCTCCCTATGTGGAGGGAGAGGAATGAGTACCAGAAGACTCTAATTCATCCTATAATGTTGTGCTTCCTAAGTGGGCGGAGGGCAGGCTGATATCAGTACATGACCTATGCTCTTTGTGTACTGGAAATATTTTTAAAAAATAACTTTCTCATTAAAAAGTGCCAGCCAAAGTTCTGACATTTAAAAGAATATCTTTTAGGGATGCCTGAGTGACTCAGTTGGTTAAGCATCTGGCTTTTGATTTCGGCTCAAGGCATGATCTCATGGTTTGTGAGTTTGAACCCCACATCAGGCTTTGCACTGACAGCGTGGAGCATGCTTGGGATCCTCTGTCTTCTCTCTCTCTCTCAAAATAAAGAAATAAACTTAAAAAAAAGAATGTCATTTATTCTGAGATTAAGTTATTTCCACTTTTAAAAATCCTTATGTGTTCTTATATTATGGTAAATGACTTAAAAAAACACCCAGTTGGCAATCCTTGGTGGATCTCCAAATGCTTGACATTTCCCTGCCTTGTAAAATTCAAACACCTGAGCTAGTGCAACCACCTTTACCTCTCTGGGGTGTAGCAGCTGTGGGTAAACAACTCATTCTCTCTAAGCCTCGGCTATCTTCTCCATATGTGAGTATAATAGTATCTACTTTGTGCATTAAATGAGATGCCTGTAAAGTGCTTGACACAGAGTAAGCCATCAAAAAGTGTTGGCTGTAATTACTATTTACATATGAGGAAACTAAAGCAGAAAGGGGCTCTGGCCTAGATTTTTCTCTGCTTTGAATTTGTGAAGTGTTAAAGTAGCCTGGTGTACTGTAGAATAATTTAAGAAATGGAATTTGTCCCTGGGCCTGAGTGGTTTATGTCCTCTGGGTCAGGAGAGGTTATCTAATACCTGTATTGCAAACTCATAAATACTTAAGTATTTATCTTCCAGAGATATGGGGTGTGTTGTGTGCTGATTCTTAGGTGCCTTCTTAACAGAATGTGCTATTTTGCACTTCTTGGTGGTACTGCTTCCTGTGCCCTCGCAGCTTGCTGAACTCAGCAATTCAGCTGTGTTCAGCACTTAGCAGAGTGAGTCTTCCTAATCAGAAGTAGGATATATTCATGAAGTCCCCAAGTCTGTTAGAGGTAAGGGATTCCACTGTGATTTCTTTTTTTTTTTAATCTGCCTTTTAGGAAAAGTGGAGTGCTCAAGGCTGGGTGGTACTTACAAGTTGCTTGCTTGTCTAGGCACTCATCAAGTTTCCAGAAGCCCCGGGGCTATGGGCTCACAGCCCAGCTCCGGCTGACCCCACCACTTCCTAAGCATACTTTTCCTCTCCTTTCCCCATTATCTGCTGAGCTCCCTCGAGTGCCTGTGTCAGACCACTCCACTCTTTTGCTGCTCTGGCTCCTTTTCCTGCACCCCCAGCAGTTAGAAGACTGCCCACTGCATCACCCAGAAGACTGAAAACAAATGCACCCTTAACCCCATCTCCCCCCATTAGTCTCCAGACCAACCCTCTCGTCTTTCTTTCCCTTTATCCTGTAAGTCCTATCCTCCCAAACTAATCTATTCTGTGTCCCCATTCCCACCCCTTTTGACTCCCAAGGCCCCCATTCTTCTCCCCTCCCTCTCCATCCAGTATTTTCTTCTTTAGTCTCTTTTTCCAGTGGTTCCTTTTCTGTCCCACATAGACAGGGATTCCCATTTTGGAATCACCTTTCCTTGACCCTAACACCTCTACTTCGTTCTTTGTCTGCTCCTTTCCCACTACACGCTAAGTTACTGGTTCATTCCTGTTGGCCTCTGACCTTTACATTTACTTCCTCCTTCATCTGTAATCAACTTTTGTCTCCTTCCTTCTCTTGGGATTGACGTTATTTCTGCTTCCAGGGTCCTTACCCCTGGTCTGCATGTCATGTTGTCTGCTGAGCCTCCTCTTCCTGCCATCATTCTGCCCCCGGCTGGCTTCTGCTGCTTCCTGTACTGATCCCCTTCTTCCCTCTGCAAAGCTCAGGCTTCAAGGCTGCTCCCTGCTCCCTTCCCTCCACTCCCCCTCCACCCCTGTCTCATTGCACACTCCCAGTAAGACACCCCCCCCCCCCCCCCCGCTGTGTTGACGGGTTCAGTGCCCCCTTGTAGGCCAATGATTCCCGATCTCATTTCTGGATCTCCCCTCTCCAGAACCCAGTGGTCAAACCAGGGTGTCACCAATCCTGAAACACACTTCAGTCTTTCCCTTTTCTTTTCTTTTCTTTTCTTTAAAAAAATATTTTTTATTTGCAAGAGAAGAGAGTGCAAGTGGGAGAAGGGGCAGAGAGGGAGAGAGAGAGAGAGAGAGAGAGAGAGAGAGAGAGAGAATCCTAAGCAGGCTCTGCACCATTAGCTCAGAGCCCAGTACAGGGCTTCAACTCATGAACCGTGAGATCACAAACCTGAGCTGAAACCAAGAGTGGGACACTTACCCAACTGAGCCACCCAGGCACCCCAGTCTTTCCCTTTTTTGTCTCTTCACTGCCACTGTCACGCAAGTATTCTCTCCCGACTTGCAGGTCCTTCGTGCCCTCCCCCACTGCTGCAAAGCTCCCCATCCTCAACCTGCTGACTCAAGGTTCTATTTTCATCATAAAGCCTCCTCCAGCCTTGAGTGCATTCAGCTGATGGTGCTCTCTGCCTGGCTTCCTTAGTCTGCATTTCTCCCAGAGACTTATGTCCTGCCTCATGTTAGTAGAGTTTGCGTAACCCTGGCTTCTAAACTGTAACTTTCTTAAGGGCATACATGTCTGTGCCAGGTCAGCCCTCTGCACAGTCTCTGATACACAGCTCAGCAACCCTTCACACCCAGTGCCCCCCTCCGCACTAGGCTTTGATGCCAGACAAAGACCTCCTGTCCACTGTGTGTGCCTTCTCCCCTTCCCTGAATATGGGGATTTCAATTCTGCCTCTTTAAACTCAAGTTTCCTCATCTGTCAGGGATAATAGCACCTACTTTATAATATTGTTGTGAGGATTAAGTTAAGTGGCTTTTAAAACAGTGTGCCAGAACAACAAATGTTCTGTAATAATAACAATAATAATAATAAAAACAGTAATAAATTGTCATCGTCCAGTCTTCAGTAGTTGCACCGTGCATTCCTTTTTGATGCATTTGGATCTTCTGCCTGGCTTTGGGGGTCTCCATTATCTGCCCCCTCACCCCCTATGCAGGCTTGTCTCCATTCACTTGCCACCCAGTGCCTCAGGGGCCTTGTCCTCCTCTGTCTCCCAGGTTTTGGGGTTTCGTATTGCTCCCCCTTGCCCACATGCCTTCATCTGTCCCTTTGTCCATCCCATTGTCTTCATTCCCTGCTTCCCCTCCTCTTTCCCTCTTGCCCTTCTGTGGTACTTCTGGCTAACCACGTATTAGCACCTTACCTTGTACTGTCCTAGAACTGCCCTCGCCTGGTTCTTGTGTGTTGGCTTCTTCTCCTCACTCTGTGAGAGATTTCTAGAGACAGACTGATTTTTTTCACCTCTGCATCTCCCATATTGACAAGTAGTGTTGAGTTTCATAATAGTCTGTCAGTAAACACTTATCAAAATACCATTGTTAGTAGAAAGTTAAAAAACAAAGAACAGGCTAATTTGTTTTGAAGTTTTATTCTTTGTTTTCCCCCAGTGATTTCCTTGACCTGTGCCATTGTCTTTTCAGCCCTGCTGCAAATTGCAACAAAGATAAGCTCAATTTTCTGTGAGGCTTTCTGAAACCTTGGCTGCTTCCATTTGCAGCTACTTGTGGGGCTCAGTCAGTTGAGTGCCTCTTGATTTCAGCTGCGGTCATGATCTCAGGGTCTTGGATTGAGCCCCACATTGGTATGGAGGCTGCTCAAGATTCTCTTCCTCTTTCTCCCCCTTTGACCCTCTCCCCCACTTATGCTCTCTCAAAAAAAAAAACAAAACTAAACTAAACTAAACGAAAAAAACAACCCCAAGCAAAACAAAACAAAAACCTTGTGAATATAGCTCTGCTCAGACAGTTGA
This sequence comes from Panthera leo, assembly GCF_018350215.1. Classification (NCBI taxonomy): domain Eukaryota; kingdom Metazoa; phylum Chordata; class Mammalia; order Carnivora; family Felidae; genus Panthera; species Panthera leo. The sequence continues at coordinate 43,449,157 of NC_056690.1, forward strand.
GAGAGGTAGTTTAGGTGAAAACTCTGCATTAAAATCTAAGCTGATCATCAGAAAACTCCGGATTAAAATCTAAGCTGATCATTGCAAGTTTGCAATTTGTCTAATTGCAAACTGACACTAAAAATGGACATGTTGCCCTTGTTAAAATAATATGGATCTTTCAGAAGGACTTTCCCTTTGTCCATTTAGAACTCCTGCAGAAAATGGGGTACACCAAGGGGTCTATCGAATTGGAGCTCGTCTTGCATGTCCCCTGTTGCATTTTTAAAAAGTTTTTTGTTTATTTTTGAGAGAGATAGAGTGAGCAGGGGAGGGGCAGAGAGAGGGAGACACAGAATTTGAACCAGGCTCCACGCTCTGAGTTGTCAGCACAGAGCCCGACATGGAGCTTGAACTCACAAACCGTGAGATCATTCATGACCTGAGCCAAGGTCAGATGCTTAACCGACTGAGCTGCCCAGGCACCCCTCCTGTTGCATTTTCTATTCTTATGTGATGTTCTGAGGTGTACGTTTGGATTCCTCACATTTGCCTTGTGGGACGGGGTGCATTTTTCCTGCAGCACACAGACCCTGATTATTCGGCTGCGTATGTTGTCTTAGAGACCGATGCGGAAGACGGGCTCAAAGGGTATGGAATTACCTTCACTCTGGGAAAAGGCACGGAAGTTGGTGAGTTGACCCTTCTCTTAAGTTTCCAGAATGCTTAATTTGCACTTAGATTCCAGTGGTAACCTTACTTTTCTCTGTATGTACATTGCTCAAGGTGAGTAAAAACAGTGTTTCATAGTTTGTTTCATTGGGAGAAAAGGTGGCAGAACTTGGCCCTTCTCCTTGCAGTCATCGATGGACTGCGGGAATATCTGTGAATCTCAGCCTGTTTCTCTGTCTGAGCTAGGCCCGGGGGCGGGGGGTGATGGTGGCTGAGGGACACCAGAAGGACCAACGGGCATTCATGTGGAGAGGCTTATTGTGATGTGCACAGTGAGCCCCTCGTTCTTCAAAGTACTTCACACCAAGTGGTTTCAAGTTCACTGCTTTTCATGGCAGAAGGGCCTCTGGCTGCCTGGGTTCGGAGCTGTCATCTGGGGAAAGCTGGTTGTGCAGGAGGCACATTGAGCCACGAGTGAAGTCATTCTCTCAGAGCTGGAGAGAGCTCAGTGGTGGTCTTGAGGCCCCTCACATTTTAGAAATAAAGAAACAGAGACCCAGACAGCTGCTCAGCTAGCCCCACAGAACTCCTGACTGCCTAAAGTGCTTTCTTTCCACATTTAAATACCAGTTGTTTGTTTGATTTTTTTTTTTGAAGTACATAATCCACACACAAGGTACAAAATTCAAGAAGTAAAAAAAGATGACCTTTGCCAGTCAATTTCCATGGATCATTAGGATCTGAAACCAAATTATGATAGTTGATGAGTGAGGATCTAGGAAGGAAACAGATTCTCTAACTTTGGTGGTGATACGACAGCTCTTCCATGGGTACTTGCACTGTCGGCTGTCCCTACATGTAAAGTGGAAGACTTGCCCCACTGAAAGATTCTAATATTGTCAAGCAGATGAAAGGAGTGTGTGTGTGTGTGTGTGTGTGTGTGTGTGTGTGTGTGTGTGTGTGTAGGAAGGACAAGGGAACCTTTCTTGAACTTTAACAGAAACGATTGTGCAGTGAGGACAGTTCTTAACTTTTATTTTGTTTTATTTTTATTATTTTTTAAGTAGGCCCCATGTCCAGCATGGAGCCCAACATGAGGCTTGAACTCCTGACCCTGAGATAAAAACCTGAGCAGAGATCAAGAGTCTGACACTTAAACTGACTGAACCACCCAGCTGCCCCTAGGACACTTTTTTAAAACTTGGTGCAAGTTAGGGGTGCCTAGGGGCTCACTCGGTTAAGTGTTCATCTCAGGTCATGATCTCGCATTTCACATTTTGTGAGTTAGATTCTTGCCTTGGGCTCTGTCTTGACAGCTCAGAGCCTGGAGCCTGCAGCCTGCTTTGGATTCTTTGTCTTCCTCTCTCTCTCTGCCCCTCCCCCACTCATGCTTGAGCGCTCAAGCTCTCTCTCTCTCTCTCAAAAAGAAGTAAACATTAAAAAAAAAATAAAAGACTTGGTACAAGTTAAACAGAGAGAGGGTTAGTTCATTTTCCAGGAGGGCTGTGGGCAGCTTCAGAACAGAGGTGAGGCTTTGAGATTCGTCTTGAAGGGTAGCTAGGACTTTGCCAGGTAGCAGGAGACTCAGCAGTGATTTCCTGTCCCCCTCCCCATTAAGTCAACCATTTGCTGTTAATGTTTTTCCAAAGGCAGTGACCGCTGGCCACGATAGGTTTGTGAGCTGTGTGTCAGCTTTGCCCGCAACTTTAATGGTCTCTGGTGTAAGTTGAGTGCTTTATGAAGCTGTCTTCTCCATATTGCAGACCATATAGGGTGGCCCCCAAAGGTTGCGTAAAACTCAGCAAGCTTACAAAATATGTTATGGAATGGACCATTGGAACCACTCTGGTAATAGCCGAGACTTTGAACTTTGCTGACTGGGGCACACAGTATGGGGACCCTGCACGTGTTTTGTGCTCACTGGGACTTGATATAGGAGACAGGAGGCTCCCCCTCTCTGGTTGCTGAGCTCTGTGCTTTGGGCCTTCATGGACCTCTGCCTCCTCCATTCCCATCCCCTCCCAGCTGTCCTGATGGACATCTCAGCCAGGGAGATGCCATCTCTCTGTGTCTATAATAAATGCTTCTTTTGCGGTGATGTAGTTGGCTTCCGGAGCCTTTTTCAGACCACAATATGACAGAACACATTTTAACTTTATGGGCTTTTTAAAGTTTATTTATTTATTTAGAGAGAGGGAGAAAGGGGAGAGTTCACAAGAGAGGGGGAAGGGCAGAGAGAGAGAAAGAGAATTCCAAGGCTTTCTGCCAGCGCAGAGCCCCAACACAGGGCTCCAGCTCCTGAACTGCATGCGAGATGACGACCTGAACCAAAATCAAGAGTCGGACGCTTGATCAACTGAGCCACCCAGGTGCCCCCGTTTTAGCTTTAAACTTGCTCCCTATTTCAGGTGATTCATCGCAGTCTCACTGAATGTGTTACATGGCATTTGCATTCAAGTTGAAAAAACATTCAAACATTCCATTAGCACTTCACGGTTCTCCTGCACTTTTACCAGCTTACTTACCTGTGCATTCTTTTATGATTAGAAAAAGAGAAAAAATAGTGCTTTCCTCATTACTGTGAAGATAGTGCTTGTTTGCGTGTGTGAGAGAGACAGGAAGGGAGGGTTACAGTTATTTTTTTAATGTATAGAAGACACCAATATAGTTCTTAAAAAAATAGAAGAAAAAAAGATGAAGAAAGAAGAATTTCTAAAGAGACAAAAAACAGCCATAAGGGTTCACACCAGCCCTCAGGCTCAGACACCCATGGTCATCCATCGGCCTTACTGACTTGTCCTTTCTGTGCCAGAGGGTGGCAGGGAGTTAGTCAGCAAGACGTTCCTTCAGTGACCAGTTTTTTCCAGATGAATTTCCCACCCATGGCATCAAAGCAAACCTGAGGCAGACTGTCCTGTACACTGGATGACCACCCCTACCGAGATTTCTGTCGAATGCACCCAATTTTAGTTACTTTCTTGCAGTGCCCTCCTTTTGAGCAAGGAAAATCTGTGCTATAGATGAATACATTAGTGCTGCTTATGCATCTCTTAGAGCTGTGAAAGGTGAGCTCATCCTCAACTTTGTTAAGGGCATTTTCCATGTGGGGCAAACCAGAGGTATGCTTCATCAGTGGTTTCTAGCAGCTGTCTCATCAACGAGATGGAGGTTTTAACTAGATGATGGTATATACCTCTTTGTGAGTTGCTGACTGGCTCTTCAGATGTCTTTAATCCTAGAGCACCAACCATCAAGGTGTGAGGATTCTGTCTTCTCACAGTTCTAGGGAATGCATATCTGAACTGGAATGATTCTATAGCCCTTAACAGAAGCCCTAGAGAACATGCAATGGTTGCTCCAGCCCTAATGCTACATTTGAGAGCAGGTGTGCATTCATGTATGAACACTGTTCCACATAGAAGCCGGGCGCATCCTGACAGCTTGTTTCAGATATGTCAGAGGTCTTTCTCCTAGGATCTGGAGGATAGTAAAACTGCACCAGTAGTTAGTAGAACAGCTATCCTATGAAATGACCTGAGTAATAATCACAGAAATGGCAACACCAAACAACAAATTTATCAAAAAAAATTTATAACAAATTAATTGCTTTGGGGCTAGATGATTTGATTATTTTGGTCATTTATGTGTACTAATTGTTTTCTAGCATGACTGAAGGGTAGAAGGGTCTTTCCAATTCAATCTGTTACTTATTCTTCATCTGAAATAATACAATAAAGCCTTTTTAAGTAAAATACGAAAAAAAAAAAGGATGGTAATTCTGAGCCAAATTAAATTTGACCTTCAAATTACTTAAGAAAACATATAGTGGGGTTCCTGGGTAGCTCAGTAGGTTAAACATCCGACTCTTGATTCAGCTCAGGTCATGGTCAAACAGTTCATGAGATCTAGCCCCATGTTGAGCTCTGAGCTGATAGCCCGGAGCCTGCTTGGGATTTCACACTCCCTGTCTCTCTGACCCTCTCCTGCTCATACTCATTCTCAAAATAAATAAACTTTTTCTCTCTCTTTCTCAAAATAAATAAACTTAAAGCATAGTATATCATAAATCAATAGGAAAAATTAAATCTTTAAGAAAAGTGTTTTCATGTACTTTAACATTTTACTGTTAAGTATTGTTTATTTCAAATTCGTTTCATCTTTAGTAGTGTGTTATAGTGTGACTTCAAGATATTTTCTATGCTTGACAATAATTGGAAAGTACCTCTTTTTTTTTACTTTTATTTTTTTTAACTTTAGAGAAAGAGCATGCCAGAGGGGCAGAGAGAGAGAGAGAGAGAGTTTCTCATCCAAGCAGGCCCCAAGCTCAGCACAGAACCTGATGCCAGAGCTCAATCCCAGGACCCTGGGATCATGACCTGAGCCAAAATCAAGAGTTAGATGCTTAACCAACTGAGCCACTCAGGCGCTTCCCCCCACTGCTTTTTTTTTTTTTAATTTGATAAATCAGTCTCTTTATTCCTTAGGAACAATGAAATAGAGAAGTTTGATTTTGAAAATGACTGGACACTTTATAAAGTGAACAAGAAAATATATTGGGAATAGGATTTAAATTTTCATATCAAAAAATAAAATAAACTTTCATACCTATGGTTCAGTTTTTCAAATGGCAACCATTCAAAATGTGTTTGCTCTACTCAGATATTAAGCTCAGTGTATGGATTAACAGCTGTATTATATATGTGGTATTATTTATGACAAACCCAAAAGACATATTTGAGGCAGTATTTAAAAACATGTACCTTTAGGGGCACCTGGGTGGCTCAGTCAGCTCAGGTCATTATTCTTACGGTTTGTGGGATCGAGCCCAGCGTCAAGCTCTGTGCTGGCAGTGGGGAGCCTGCTTGAGATTCTCTCTCTCTCCCTCTCTCTGCCCCTCCACTGCTCTCACTCACTCTGTCTCTCTCTGTCTCACTCTCAAAATAAATGAACTTTAAAAACAAAACAAAACATGTACCTTTTGTATTTAAAGTTTCTTTCATAAAATCCCACAGTAGTTGTGGTGTTTTCACGTCTTAATTTATTGGCATCATACCAAGACATACCCAAGAATTGAATCCTTATTTAATAGTTGCCTGTGCTGTGAATGCCCTCGCCCACCATGTGCTTAACAAGGACCTCGGGGACATCGTTGGTGACTTCAGAGGCTTCTACAGGCAGCTCACCAGTGATGGGCAGCTCAGATGGGTAAAGGACCTAATTTTTAAAATGTTCTTACAAGTAATATTACTAAGGTCTAAGATGTGCTTTGATTGCAACAAATGTGAAAACAGAGACAGGCTTACAATTTTAAGGTAAAACACTATTAAATTAGGGCTTCAGCCATTTAGACAATCAGTGTTTTGAGGTAGTTGATATTCCTTTCTGTAAGACTTGAATCTGGATATATTTGGATCCTGAGAGCTATCTCTGCCCTATGGACCTCATCTCTACTCCTTGAATGGAAGAAGTGTTCTAGACACTCTAGAAGATAAAGTACTGAATAGGCATCCTTTCTGGGTCAGAGGTAATGTGGGTGGCATTAGAGTTGGGGGAGGAAGTTATTAAAGCCAGAAACATAAGAGAAGAGCAAAGTTAAAAAGATGGAGATCGGAGCACTTTTACATGTATAGGTCTATATTTTGAGCCCTAAGTTCAAGGCATGAGAAGAGTGAGGCTCTAGAGAAAGGATTCTGTCACAGTAAGATCAGTCCAATAACTGGGACCTTGCCCTTGTCTCCCAACATCAGCTCTATTTTTTATTAACTCTGCTCAGTTTCTCATCTATGCACATAGAAAGGCACAGGGAAGGCATTCTGTGTTGCCTTGGATTTCATTTTTAACTTTCTGCAAAGCAAGTTGAACTTACTTTTAAAGGCATTCCCTTGAAGAAGTCCCCACTGGCCAAATCTGGGACAATTCAAGGATCAAAATAAATTTGTTAGTAATGGCTTATAGCTCATTGAATAACATAAGAATCCATGAGTGCATTCAGGTAGTAAACAAGCAGCTAGGGAAAGCCTGTCATTATAATAGAACAGAAGAACGTAAAAGGAATGATAACGTTTGACAATCACTGTATTGCAAACATTGTAGCCATAGCTCATTGAGGCAAGAATGATCAATGGATGCCCCAATTTGGGGACAATAGTAATCTTACACTGTGAGGTTACCATTTTCCCTAAGTAAGAGCCCAGTGGACACTGACTTACCTAAGTGCTAAAAGATACTAGCCCTAATAAAAAACCAAAAGGACATTATTGCTTACTTAGAATTTGTGCCAAAAAAGTATGACCTGAATCCCAGTCTGAGGAACACTGTTACAAGTCAACCAGCCCATGTGCTTTAAAAATGTCAACAGCATCTTGACAGCATTCTTAAAGAACAGCATTCTTAAAAAAATAAGAAAAACGTTTCCAGATAAAGGGGGACTGAAGAGACAGAACAACCAAATGCAATGTTAATAAAATAAAGTACGTTATTGAGACAATTGGCAGAATTTGATTATGGACTGTTTTAGGCAATAGTATTCTTATCAATGTTATATTCCCTGAATCTGATCATTGTACTGTGGTTATGTGAGAAAATGTCCTTGTTTTTATGACCTACACACAGAAGTATTTAGGGTTCCAGGAGCATGATATTTGCAACTTAAATGGTTCAGTAAAATCAATTGTGTATATATATTATGTGTGTGTGTGTGCACACACACACACAATATATATATATATATATAATATTTGTCTGTATATGCATACACAGAAAGAGAGTTGGGGGTAATATACAGGAGTTTTTTGTACTGTTCTTGCAACTTTTCTATAGGTTAGAAACTATTAAAAAAAAAAAAAAAAAAAAGCATGGGGCACCTGGGTGTCTCAGTCAGTTGAGCACCTGACTCTTGGTTTTGGCTCTGGTCATGATCCCATGATTGTGAGATCGGGCTTCATGCTCAGCGTGGAGCCTGCTTGGGATTCTCTCTCAATCCCTCTGCTCCTCTCCCCACCCTGCCCCCAACCTCTAAAATTTAAAAAAAAAAAAAAGTTTTTTATAGTATATTAAAAAAGCTTAACCTCTTTGTGAGCTTTTATTGATGGCTTTTAACTCTTGAAATGTGTCCCTGGCTAGGAGACCTAACTATCTCTTTCATGTCTAAGAATTGCTGGTGTATTTTGCTTCCTAACCAGATTGGTCCTGAGAAAGGTGTTGTGCATCTGGCGACCGCGGCTGTTCTCAACGCTGTGTGGGACCTGTGGGCCAAGCAGGAGGGAAAGGTAACTCACTGGAGGAGCACTTGCAGGAGCTCTGTGGAATAATCCAACACGTGGCAGAGGACTAAATAGTTCCTCTACGAGCAGCCTTCTAAAGACCAAAGACGCAGGCCTCCAAAAGCAATGTGGAAATTTGTTTGATGTGTTTTCTCCGTGGCAGTAGTTAGGAAACCATAGGAGTAGGTTAGAAAGGGCTGAGAAAGAAATGCGAGAGCAGCAGAGGTGAGGAGTCAGGAGGCAGCATTAGAGATCCGGGTGTGCCCATGGGCTGGTGGGCAGGTGTTTGAAAGTGAGAGTTTGAGTTTACTTTCAGGGGAAAAAGTGGGCACTTTACACATGATTTAAAATTCTTTTTTTTTCCCCAAGCCTCTGTGGAAGTTACTTGTTGACATGGTAAGTAAATTCTTTAACATTATAACGTTAAACAATTATAATAGTGTTGCAGTATAAATGAGATGGATTTCGTGGATTACTTGCCTTTTGTAAAGCAGCAAATATATTCAGAATTGTCTGTGGATCGCCATAGTGATGGTAAAGTAAAACCCCAGTAAACCCTAATATTTCTTTTCTGGTATTTGAGGTAACAGCTGGGTGTGCCCACACACAGTGGTCCATGGGAAGCACTGAGTTTGGGTCCTGCCTCCCCCACTGTGGAGGTTTCACATGTAATGCAAATTCTCTGAGCCTCTGTTTCCCAATTATGAAAAGGGATAATCATCACTTCTCTGAGAACCTAATAGAATTGGTTGAAAGACCAAATGATAAAAGTGTTTCACAAACTCTGAAGAGCAAGATGTTATTATTAAGATGTCATCTGGTCACTTTGAATTTAGAGTGTTGTGGTCTCCATTATCTGATTCCGGAAGAGAAGGAGCCAAACGCTGAAGATAGGTACCTCTGTGTTTCCTTCTTCCTTGTCCTGTTTGTGGCAGGGAAGAGTGCCTGCCAGGGGAGGAGGAAAAAAAGCTGGGCAATGGGCAAGTTAAGGAGGGTGACCTTCAGACCCAGGCAGACCTGGCTTTGAATGTGGGCTCCTCTACTTTCTGGCAGGTTGACCTGAGGCATGTCACTTAATCTCTTTGAGCATCAGCTGCCTTAGGGTGATGTCTTATGTGGTCACTAAAATCCTGGTAGCCAGCAGATGAAGGCCCTGTTATTATTTGACATCACCATTTGGGAAAAACAAAGAACACCTTGGCTTTGAAGACTGTTGGTCAGCAGACATCGTCTCTTCTCTGGGAGAAAGTAAAGACAGGTGGATATCACACCATCGACATGATTGCAGGTGGCCTGGGGGCCCCATCTGAAGGGGAAGGACATGAGCCACCCTCTAGACTTAAGGTTAGGCTTTCAGGGGGTGTAGGAGGCGACTCCCCAAACTGAATGAGTTGAGAGGCACCAGAGAGGTGTGACTTCATTCTTATGGATTCTATTTCCTGTTTCAGTAGTGGCCGATAGTCTTAAAAGAGGCAGAACCTCAGCGTTGAGTTTTTTTTACAATTTTTTAAAATGTTTATTTTGAGAGAGGGAGAGTGCATGTGCAGGTGACTGAGCGAGGGGCGGGGGGTGGGGAGAGAGAGAGAGAGTGAGAGAATCCCAGGCAAGCTCCATGCCCATTGCAGAACCCATCACAAGGCTCGATCACACAACCGAGAGATCATGACCTGAGCCGAAATCAAGAGTAGGACACTTAACTGACTGAGCCACCCAGGTGCCCTGAGCTTTTACAATTTTTGACTAGTGGAGGACTGTTGGTCAGAGTAAAACCTGAGAGGGAGTGAAGCTACTGGTTGCTTCCCAACTGTTAGACTGAGATGGGGAGGGGTCTCAACCAGAGGCCCAGCTGAGATGTTGGCCTTGCCAGTGTGGCCAGAGCAGTGAGCATGGGGCAGGAAGAGGCGGGGAGAGAACAGCCAGTGATGGTTCAGGGTGGCCTCCCATGTTTAATCCATTCTGTACCTGTTGGTGAAGTGAATTACCCAATTTGACAAGAGAAAAAATTGACCACAGTCATGCTGCTAATAAATAGTGGGCATAGGGTTGACCCGGGGAGCCTGGCTCTGATACCAGCCTTCTTTCCTCTCCTGCTGAGCTGCACCAGTATCCCAGTCAGCCCTGATGTGTAGAGCAATGATGTCTAGAGAGATACCAGGCGCTCATCTATCCACTTACTCATGCTGAGTGCTTGCCTCATGCCGGATCCTCTTTCCAGAAGCCATGTTAGTTGGGATGGTTGGAGCCTAGGTGTCAGGAGAGGGAAGGGACGGGGAGGGAGGAGGGGGTTGCAGCGGGAGCACCTGAGGATGTCTTTGGGAGTCAGCCCTGACCCTCTGAAGGGCTCTACACCAAGGAATGACAGCATCAAACAATTTAACACAAATCCCAAAGGTCCTTTCCTGGAAAGGGTAATCCCACGTATCAGTGTAAGCACATCCTTAGAAACATAAGCCATTTGTGAATTGATTTGGGCCTTTCCCCTCTCCTGTCACACTGCCAGGACTCCAGGATGCTGTTATCCTGCATAGATTTCAGGTACATCACAGACGTCCTGACTGAGGAGGAAGCCTATGGTGAGTCATACTCAAGTGACAGAACTGAAGTTTCCTGGTACCACTGATGTGGCATACCATACCTACCATATAGCATGCATGCTTTGTTGTCTAAAAAAGTGATGATACTTTTTTTTTTTCCCCCAGGAATACTGCAGAAAGGTCAAATTGGCAAAAAAGAGAGAGGTGGGTGGTGAGGAAATTTCCTTCATTGTTTTTGCTGTCACTGTCCTTTTGAATGTCCCTTTCGTCTGGGGGTTCATATCGTCTTCCCAAATGCCTCGTGCCCAGCAGCCAGGCCCTCTGATGGGCGGTTGCGTCTGGATGTGTCCTGGGTGTGACAGGAAGACCTGGGGTAGTTTGACAGCCTTGGTATTTGCATGATTGTGAATGTGACCAAAGGCTGGGTTTGGGGCTGGGTGCATGTGAAAGGCAGGGTCAGAAGGAGAACTGCTGGATTCTCTGGGGGCAGCAGCTTAGCTACAGGCAATTCTAATCCTGAAGGTCCCTGGAAAGCACAAATGTTGACAAGCTCTGTGTTTCCACAGAAAGGCAAATGCTGATGCATGGCTACCCTGCCTACACGACATCATGCGCCTGGCTGGGGTACTCGGATGACACGCTGAAGCAGGTGGGCATCCGAAGCTGGTTTTGTAGACAGGTTTTATATTCCTGGCTTTCTGGAGTTTTCTTGTTAGCCCTTCTAGATCATTGTGGATCCAAGGCCTCATTCTGAAAGCACTTCTACTGGAGCAAAAGTGAAGCCACTCATATTGTGGGCATGGGACTCTGTGACCTTGTATGTCCCACCATGGGTTCTGGAAGGGGACAGTCCGGGATTTGACCCCAGGCAGAGACAGCAGTGTAGTGTCGTGCAGTGTTACACCTAACCATGCTGAGCCTCGGTTTCCTCACTGTGAAATGGGGAAATAATACGGGTCTTGTGGGTGGTTTGGAGGCTCCAGATAAAAGCTGTGAGTTGTGTGACGCTTGTGGCCCCGTGGCTGGTACTTGGCTGCAGTCAGTGCGAGGTTGATCCCACTGCACTGTACCTGCAGCTGAGAGAAAGACTAGCTTCTGTTTGTTACCCTCACATCCATTAGTTCTCTGGATGCTGCAGGATATCCTAGCTTTAACAAGAGGGATATCAATGCTCCATTGCCCTTTGTGGAGTGTGAACAATTAAAGACATTGTTCCCATAGAGATGAGGAAAGAAAGTCATCCTATGGGTACAAAGAGTTATGGTCTGTTGGCTAAACTGTGCTCTTAATGCATCAACACATAGCTGTTCCTCCGGTTCCCGCTGCTGCCGTAAGTGCATATGAAACCAGATCAGGGACAACTGGGGTCCTCATTAGACCAAGGGGAGCTCTGCGGTGTGTGATGCTGGCTGTGCTCCTCTCCCCGCAGCTCTGCACCGAGGCCCTGCAGGACGGCTGGACCAGGTAACTTGTTTGCGTGGTAACAAGCTTCACTGCCCCAGTTAGCAGCATGATGGGCCAGGAACAAAAGGCACCAGGGCGGCCCAGATTCGTCCAGGAGCAGTCTCACATGGAGGATACATAGGAGAAGTCTCACTGTAGACCAGGCTTTCTCCAAAGATGAGATGTGAGTCCTAATTACAACCCTAAGACCTTGGAGAAACAGACCTTGGAGATCATCAATTTCAAACACCAGTCCAGAATAGAAATCAACTCTTGAAAAAAAAATTTTTTTTTAAGTTTACTTATTTATTTTTGAGAGGGGGGAGGGAGAGAGAGAATCCTAAGCACACTCTGTACCATCAACACAGAGCCTGATATGGAGCTTGAATCCACGAAATGTGAGACCATGACCTGGGCTGAAACCAAGACCTGGATGCTCAACCCACTGAACCACCCAGGCGCCCGAGAAGTCCACTCTTTTGCTATCAGTAATAAGCATTGACTCAGCTTCCACTTGAAAACCTGCAGAGGCAGTGAGCCTAACTTGCAAGGAGCTTTTGCATTGTTTGAGGGCTCCGTGTGTTAGAAAGAGTCCCAAAATGTATCGAGTCCTTCACTTTCTTGTAACTTCCAGCTACTGGTTCCAGTTCTCTGCAGAGTCTCCAAGCGTCTCCTCTTCCCCTGGAGTGGTGGCCCTTCTCCTCCCCAGGCTGCTTCTCTCCAGACCAACTGTTGGCGCTTCTCTGCTTGTCTCTGCTGGGCAGATATGGACCCCTGGGCATCCTAGGGTTTTCCTCTGGATACATTGTGGCTGTCAGTGGTCCCAAAACCTAACATAATGCAGGACATAGAGGGACCATCATCTCGTGATGTGGTCACCATGAGTCTACCAGTTTAGCGCACAGTGGCACATTCTGTAATAGGTTCCTGGGCTCCCTGCGTGACTCTCAGTCTGGCCACGGGCCCCCTGCTGCTGCCAGTGTGGTCTGGAGCAGGAGCATCAGCATTTCCTGAGAGCTTGTCAGAAATGGCAGTCCAGCCTCTTCCCAGACGAGCTGCTCAGGAATCTGCATTTTAACAAGATCCCATGTCAAAGGGTGACTTGTGTGCACGCTAAAGTTTGGGAGGCACTGAATTCTTGTTAACTCCTCAGCTAAATGAAGGGTTGGAAAGTGAGAATTTGAACAAGGCAGCATGAAGCATTGGAAGGAGGCTTGGGATATGATGGATTTGGAATCAGCCTCTTGCCTTTTCCCCTCATCCCCTACAGGTACTTGCTGTGTGATAATGGGCAAATGGCCCGACCTGTCTGAACCTTATTTTCTTTCTCTATAAAATGGGAATAATATTAACTCGTGATTCTCCTCAAAGTAGCGGTATCTGAAAAGGATCAGCACAATGGGAGTCATAGCAGGCGCTCAGGAAGTGCCGGCACCTTCCCTCTTTCTGCATACCTAGGGAAGGCTGACCTTTCACTGCATTGATTCAGGATGAAGCCCTTGTATAAACCTCTGCACAGCTGGAGGTATTTTATCAGTCATACTCTTTTTTTTTTTTTTAATTTTTTTTAATGTTTATTTTTGAGAGAGCACGTGCAAGCAGGGTAGGGGCAGAGAGAGAGGGAAACACAGAATCTGAGGCAGGCTCCAGGCTCTGAGCTGTCAGCACAGAGCTGGATGCAGGGCTCGAACCCTCAAACTGTGAGATCATGACCTAAGCCAAAGACGGATGCTTAACCGACTGAGCCACCCAGGCACCCCTATCAATCATACTCTTTACGTTCAGGATGTGACAGGCACTTCTCTTTAATTCCAATTCTGGCTTTTGTTCTTAATTCCTTGTCATGGCACAGTAAAAACTCAGTGTTATTAAAAATCTGACTGCTCTCCTAGTTCTTAGACTTTGGGTCAGCGGGTGGTTTAGCCTTATTGCCCTGATACATTTGCCAGATTATTTTCAAGTGACTTGTCTGGGACTGACCAGGAAAGGGCAAAAGGTTATTAGAAGATATGACCTGTGAATTATTGACAGAGGCGGCTGCTTCTGCAGAAAATCCACGTGTCTTTGTCACGTCAGGACACGTCCAAACTACCAAACCGCATTTATTTTACAGGTTTAAGGTAAAAGTGGGTGCTGATCTCCAGGATGACATCCGTAGGTGCCGACTCATCAGAAACATGATTGGACCCGAGAAGACGTTGGTAAATGTCCTCCCCTACCGTTGAGAAGCCTTGCGTGAAGCCTGTGTCTTGGGCCAAAATGCAACTCATTTCAAGCAAGGATTAAGGACTGTTGGGAATTTTATTTTATTTTTTAGAGTTTATTTATTTTGAAACAGAGAGAGAGCATGCTGAAGGGGCAGAGAAAGAGGGAGAGAGGGAGAATCCCAAGCAGGCTCCACACCATCAGCACAGAGCCAGATGTGGGACTTGAACCATGAGATGATGACCTGACCCAAAGTCAGATGCTTACGCAATTGAGCCACCCAGGTGCCCCAAAGAACACTGGGAATTTTAAAGCTGAGTGAGAGAGGAAGTACAGATTTGTGTGAGCTGATAGTTTAAAATGTCTGTTCTGCAGAACTGCTCGCGTAAGATCAGGCTTAGGGATTATTCCTGCTTGCTGGCACAGAAGCGCCTGAGCAAGCAGGTCTCCCCTTGGAGCCCCAGTGTGCCATTCTTTGACTCCCCCGAAAAAATACGTCCCGCCTGGTCCATCAGGTCGGCCAGTCTCAGGGAGCCAATGTTGAAGAGATGCCAGACTTTGCTGAGATAAATGTAAGGATCAGTCATTCCTGACTATTTTTATAAGAGATTTCTTATTACATGTAAAATATTTTTATAAAGTCACAGGATGTTTTTGTGGAGTTTGGGAGGCATGTTTCCTAAGTTAACTAAAATAGGAATTGGGTCCTTGACCTAGGATAAGAAGTATCACTATTTATACATGAGTTAATGCTACTTTTAAGGGGCCATCCTTCTCCAAGTAATTTGTGGTACAATTGATTCTAGGTGTCCTATCATCTGGTTTTCATAGTGCCCCCTGTGGAAACTCTTACCACTCAGCACTTTCTACTAGAGATACCCACCTCCGTGTCTGTCTTCTCAAAGCGTGATAATGTCAGGGTTGGGGAGGCCCTGTCTTAGTCTCTGCATACCCAGCACCTGACTTCCAGGCAGGATCTCCACATGCAGAGAGCCAGGGCCTGGGAGTTAAAGAGGCCTGGATCTGAACTAGCTATTTACGTGGCTAATTGTTCTTGGCAAGTTCCTTAACTTCTCTGCATGTCAGTTTTCTTTTCTGTAAACTGAGTTAATATGAACTGCGTCATAAAATACCCAGTTGAGTAGGTACTTCATAAATGGTAGAGTTTGGGTTATTTATTATTGTGCCAGACTTATAGTTGGCAATAGTCAATAAATGACTAGTGAACAAATTTAGAATTGACGATGAATGACTCAGAATGTGATAAAGTAGTTTCCAGAACAATGAATACTGCAAGACAGGTGTACTTCCAAGCCCTAAATGCAGATCGGGCCAGAGCTCCAGGGCCAGCAAGCACTTCTCCTGAGCCTAGCCCAGGACACTTCCAGACATCACAGTGGCTCTGTGAGTTGCATTTCCTCTAGAAGACGCATCTAGAACTACAGTGCCTGTCTTGGTGGCTGTTCTTTGGCTCCTTTTGTAACGGCTGCATGCTGATCCTCCACAGAGGAGATGTCAGGCTCCCTCTGGAAGTCTTGCTCAGCAGTTGGTGGCACTGAGTGACAGCATTTCCTCCCTCAGAGCTGCAGTCCTGTCACAAGTCAGTACCAGGCAGACCTCATGGTGAAAGATCTCTCTCTCTCCCTCTCTCTCTCCCTCTCTCTCTCTCTGCAGATGATGGATGCCAACCAGCGCTGGGATGTGCCCGAGGCAATAGAGTGGATGTCAAAGCTGGCTGAGTTCAAGCCACTGTGGATTGAAGAACCCACCTCCCCTGATGACATTCTGGGACATGCCACCATTTCCAAGGTAGAAAAGCCGCTCGTGCCTCTGTCACTACTGCCATGTATTTTTGTTTGTGGATTTGGTCTGACAGATCCCAAAATCCCGTTGCTTCTTCCCTTTTACATTTTTACATATTTTAGAGACAGTACATTGCTAAAAGTTGAAAGGCTGCCAACAAACCAAAGGTTAATAGACATGGCTCCAGACTTTGTAAATATAGAAATCTGACTGATACTAAAATATTTTACTCCCCCAGAACGAAACAAAAGTGCAGATTCCTCTGGTGGACTCAAAATACAAGGTTTACTTAGCTAATGCCTAGGTCAGGCCTGCCCAGGAGAAGGCTACCTGGAGCCCTCGCACCAACACACTTCCTGCACCGATCCACCCGGCTTCCCTTCCTCTTGGGTTTAGGGACACCCTGATATGTCAGAGCATCTGAGAACATCCTTTCTCTCAGGGGGTGTCTCCCTTTAGGCAGGTGTCCAGCACGGATATATATAAAGCCAGAATGCCAGGTAGTTAATTTATAAGGAGAACTCCCAACTTCTGGGAGCACTAGAGTTTTGTATCCTCTGACCAGAGCAAGCTCCACGAGGAGCCACATTAAACCAGAGGCTGTTGGGTGAGTGAAAAATCAGGACAGGAACTGGTGGTGCGATTTAAATATGAGACGGTGTCAGTCCAGTGTGGCCCCGCGCATCTCCCCACAGTGCATGGATGTGCCTGCTTCTGGCACCAGGCATGTTGAGTCTTAAGCCTCACCCCTCCCCTGGCAGTGCCTGCCTGCCCAGCCCTGGTCAGCACTCACCCCTACTCCCCTTTTACGTTTTCCTCTGATAACCCTTCCTCCCCAACATTAGGTTCGTAGGTTCGCTTGCTTTACAGTCCATTCCTGCCTGCCAGGGAGATTTTTTTCCCCTGGTGTGACTTTGCATTGCTATACTCTCCCCTAATCTGAAAATTGTCACTGTGAGGACAGTCAGTTCCAAGTTCTGGGAAAGATACCTCAGTGTGTCCTACATGAAGTCATAGGTCCTACTGGAGCCATTCTGCTCCATTTCTCTCAGTAAATGAACATATGAGCTTCTTATGTGGGACACTCCACAGAAGCCTGTGTTTGAGGGATGCCCTCCCACTCTCCCCACTTTCACAGCCTAGCTGGAGAGAAGAAGGTAAGACATGGGGGCATGCTGGGTGGGGCCCTGAGCACTGAGGACAGTAGAAAGAAGGTCACTGAAGGGAGAGACAGGCGTGGGCTGGGATGGTGGAGTGGCCTTGTGGAGGTAAGACAAGAGCTGACCCTGAGGAAAGCTGTACTGCAGGTGGGGGAGACGTGAGCAGCAGTCGTGGGGTGACTGTGTTGATTTAAACAGAACTGAAAGCTGAGGAGGAGTCCAGTGACAGGCCATGGTTCGAGAAACAAGACGTTTGCCTCAGGGTTCTTATGGGGGTAGCCATGCCCTAGTGCTGCCCGCTTGCCTACACAGGGACTCGCTGCCCACCTGGAGGGTCTCCTCAGAAGCTCTTCTGGGTTTCAGCCATCTGAGGTCTTGTTTACATGGGGAAGGCCATCCACTCAGGAGGCATCCCATGAAGTGGGCGCAGACAGACCAAGGCCGGGGAAGCCACAGAAACAGCAGGCCCTGGAGATCCCCAGCACAGCGGCTGTGGGGAAGATGGGTCCATGGGGCCAGACAGCAGGTCCGTCTGTGCAGAAGATGTGGCCCAACACAGTGAGCCACCATAGTGTCTTGAAGGAGAGAATAGGATTAAGGAAGATTTCACTGGGAAAAAACATGTAGGATGGATTGAGACACGGGGTACAGGGCAGGTGTGGAACAGACAGAAAGAAACTGGAGGCAGAGAGCAGAGCTAGGAGGCTTTCCCAGTAACCTAGGAGGCCAGGTGATGAAGGGAGAGGGCAGCTAGAATAGAGCAGGTTCAGGAAATGATTAAAAGGAAGAAATAAACATTGGTACCTATTTAGTGTCAGAAACATATTCTTTAAAATGGTAGAGTGAGGGGCGCCTGGGTGGCGCAGTCGGTTAAGCGTCCGACTTCAGCCAGGTCACGATCTCACGGTCCGTGAGTTCGAGCCCCGCGTCAGGCTCTGGGCTGATGGCTCAGAGCCTGGAGCCTGTTTCCGATTCTGTGTCTCCCTCTCTCTCTGCCCCTCTCCCATTCATGCTCTGTCTCTCTCTCTCCCAAAAATAAATAAACGTTGAAAAAAAAAAAAATAAATAAAAAAAAAAAAATTAAAATGGTAGAGTGAATGACTTTCCCCCTTCTCTACTACTTTTCCCCACTCTGTTTTTTTTGTTTTGAGATAAAGAACCGAGAACATTTAAATTAGAAGTTCCCGAAAGCATAAACAAGGAAGCTAGAAGGTGCCTCAGCGACCATCTGCTCTAACTTTTGACCTGGAGACGAGGAGGCCGAGGCTTCTGGTTTTCCATGAATCATCCATGTCCACATATTCCATTAGAGGCGGGACAGCTAGCAGGATTGGGGATACCTGGCTCCTAAATGAAAGGTTATCTATTTATTAGAGAGAGAGAGAATGCAAGCAGTGGAGAGAGAATCTCAAGCAGGCCCTATAGTCAGCATGGAGTCGAATGCGGGGTTCAATCCCACAACCCTGGGATCGTGACCTGAGCCGAAACCAAGAGTTGGACACTCAACCGATTGAGCTACCCAGGTGCCCCTAGGGCTTTTCTGTAGAGGAGTGGTTCTGTCTAGTGGTTCAGATGTCTGCCCTGGCTCTGGAGCGGGCCTGGAGTTCAAGCCTGGGCTCTACCCCTTTCTAGCTTTGTCATCTGGGAACAGTTGCTAGCCCTGAACCTGTTTTGCCTCTGTGAAATGGGGATGATGATGATTCCTGTCCCAGTGGGCTGTGATGAGCAGTCATTTCAGTCACGGTTTCACACAGCACCACACAGTTGAGAGCACACCACGCTAGTAAGAGCTCAGTGTTAGCTATTGGTGCCACTGATACCTGAGGAGAGTACCTATGGCCTCGCAATCCCAGTGGGGGCAGGGGAGAGCAGCCTGGAGCCCAAGTGGAGGGAAGTGAGGTAGCTTCAGGCAGTAGGACTGAGAGAGCAGTGCTACGCTAAGAAGACTCCAGCACTTGCCAAGTGAGCATTTCACCAGGTTAGGAATGAGCTCACCCTGACCTGTAAAGTGGATCTAAGACCGCTTGCTGAGCTTGAAGGGAGAGGGCTCTAGAACAACTACTGAAGAGGGGGGTTGGGAGAATCTGCAGAACTGTAGCCGGGAAGGGAACTAACGGCAGCATATGAACTAGTGCTGACTGTATCCTCTGTAGGCACACACAGCCCCTCTTGTGTGCATACATCATCCCCTTGACCACCTTCTGCCATTCCTTAAACTTCACACGGCTCCACAGCAGGGACATTTCCTTCTTCAGCTCTAAGTAGTTAAACAACTGTAAATATTTTTAAACATTGGGAGTTTCAGTTTAAAGGTTTAGGAAAATAACATCAAGTTGCCTTATATTTTACAGGCATTGGTCCCACTAGGAATTGGTGTCGCCACAGGAGAGCAGGTAAATGACATCTCCTTGGGGACAGTACACACTGGCCAGCCACTGAGGACACTGGCATACATTAGGTTACATCACCTGTGTTATTTTGAGTTTGGAAGCTTTCTTTTTCTTTTTTTTTTTTTTAATGCTTGTTTACTTGGAGCGAACATGAGTCGGGGAGGGGCAGAGAGAGAGAGACAGAGAGAGAGAGAGGAACCCAACCAGGCTCCATGCTCAGCACAGGGCCTGATGTGGGGCTGGATCCCACGACCATGAGATCATGACCTGAGCCAAAATCAAGAGTCAGACACTTAATCAACTGAGCCACCCAGGTGCCCCCGAGTTGGGGAGTTTTAATTTCAGAAATGGGGAAATTTCTGAATATTTTACAGCACGTCCAGTAGAGCCTGGAGTCAGATACAGTCAAAAGTTTGTCTCTTTTCCCACAATTTGTATGACTAAGGCCATTTATCTTCTTCAAAGTATCTAATCAAAATTCACAAGGCGGCAATTTAAAGCTGCTCATGCAAGGGCATAAGATGCACTGTATGGTTTTAAGAAAGCCAGCTTCCAAACGGAGTAAACATTATTGCGTTCATTCTTTGTGCTTATAAAACGAAGCACAAATGCCTGCCAAAACCTGCGGCAGTCCACCCACGAGCAGAGCAGTGTGAAGGAACAGATTCTCAGTTTTCCCAGCAAAAGGAGCAATGCTGTTTAGCCGTGTTTTTTGTCATCCAAACCACCTGCTCATCGCCATCACCATATTTCATCCTGATGTTTGCTTCACTTCCCATTTGCCAGTCACTATGACAGCATTTCCTTACTAGATGTCAAGCTGATGTGACTTTAGCATGACCGTGGTGTGACCATTCCACTAACGGATTTATAAAGCAGTGAGCAGCGAGGTCCCTAGCTTGTATTATCAGGGCTTGCTTCACGCAGGTGAAAACAAAGACTAGATACAGTCCAGGCTTCCAGAGGCCGCTGAGGAGTGACTTGGAATTGGCGCATTGCCAGGTGTAGATACCCTAATGGCCAAAGCTGACTCTTCTAATTAGTTTTATTTTAAACAGTTTTTTTTTTTTAATGTTTATTTATTTTGGAGGGAGTGCAAGCGGTGGAAGGGCAGAGAAAGGGGACAGAGGGTCCGAAACAGGCTGTGCGCTGACAGGCTGACCACAGTGAGCCTGATGTGGGGCTCAGACTCACGAACCGCAAGATCATGACCTGAGCTGAAGTCGGACGCTCAACGACTGAGCCACCCAGGTGCCCCATTCCGTTGGTTTTATTTTAATTCTATTTCCAGTGCCACAATAGAGTCATATTTAAGCAGCTTCTCCAAGCGAAAGCCCTGCAGTTTCTCCAGATTGACAGCTGCAGGCTGGGAAGTGTCAATGAAAACCTCTCAGTGTTGCTGATGGCCAAAAAGTTTGAAAGTAAGGGCACCCTGGAGCTGCGCACCAAACCTCCATTTCCTGCCCACCACACACTCATGGGGCCCTCCGTAGGGACTCTTTTCGGCTTAATCAAGGGTTCTTTGACGATTTTTATCCTGGAGTTTCATCCCTGTATACTAATGAATGACATAATCACCTGTGGGCAATGAGAAAACCTGGAGGTTCTCTTTCATCCCCACCCCCACCCTACCTGGCATTAAGTAGAAATCTGTCTTTATTGTAGTTCCCGTTTGCCCCCATGCTGGTGGAGTTGGCCTCTGTGAATTGGTACAGCACCTGATTATATTTGACTTCATATCAGTTTCTGCAAGCCTTAAAAACAGGTCAGTAACGTGGAGTTAGCTTCAGTAGTGTCCCTCGGTCCAGGCCAGACCTTTTAAAATTCTGCTCTGGCGACCAGAGGCGCTAAGAACTCTGTCCATTGCCACATCCTATATAACTCAAAGGCCAAGTTGGTTTTGCTTCCTCTTCTTCACATGCAGCAATTAAACTGGAGCCCCAGCAGTGGACAGAGCTCTTTTTCTTTTATGGGGGTGGGGTTTTGGTAGCTGCCTTTGTTTTCTAAGTATGTGATGGGTGGGTGGGTGGGGGTTGCAACCAGGTGGAAACCAGAACCGCTTCCTTTTTAAAGCCTTGCTTTCATCATGTGTGTATTCTCTGCTTCTGCACAATCTCCTGGTCTCAACACTGTAGTCTTCTGTAATCTGGCTGCATCTGGTTCCATCTTGTTTCTCAACACATCCCAGGTGAACTTTAAGACAGTCTTCCGATCATCTGCACACATACGGCTTTACTATGCATTTCTTTCCTCTTGGAATTAAATGTGGTATCGCCGAAAGATCACTAGAGATGATCTTTATATGGCAGAAGCATAGAAAACGTGCATGGGAACGGTAAACACCAAATGCAGGACCATGAGAGAGAAATGGGATCCGTGAGGGTTTAGACTGGGCTTCAGTGATATAGTACCTGTCTCATGTCAGGTGGTGAGTAGACAGATGCTGCCTTTTATGTCTGAAATATTTTGTTCGATAAGAAGTGAACATTCCTGGGCTATTCTGCTTTTGCCCCTCTCATTTCTGTTCTGAGGGTGGGACCAAGGGGAGGTCAACTTTGAAAGGTCCTGCCAATCTGGAGGGCCGAGAGGAGGAGGGTGAGCCCCGAGAGCAGTGCGCTGCGACCACCCAGGAGTGGGCAGAAGTGCCTGGTGCCACCCTCCTGAAGCACACCTCGCTGCCGGGATGCTGCTGTGCATGCAGAGCAGCCGCAAGGCGCAGGCGCAGCTCAGCACCCCTGCTTTACGACTGCGTGGAACACCCATTCCCTGCTCATCCTTCAAGGCCAGAACATCCTCTCCCATGGGGCTCATTCTTCATCTGTAGCCTGTTCTTTATAGATTACACATAGTGCATATTCTAGTCAGTAACTTAGTCTCTGTGTCCACTGAAACCATGAGGCCCTGTCTCACCAGGTCCTTTGTGAATTCCCAGCACCGGGCACACGGGCTGGCTATCGTGGCTGTTCATTAACCTGTGGCTAAAGCAAGGTGGCAGAGTTAGGTTACTTGCCCCAAGTCACAAAACTAGAAGGTAGCTGACCTCAAATCTGAACACAGACCAGTCTGGTAGTAAAACCTGTGCTCTTCTTCTAAATCGTGTGTAGCTGGATGGGATCTCATTTGGTGACTTTAGTCTATTCATCTAACTTTTGGCTAAAGGCACCCAAATAATCCCAGATACTTACAGAGTCTAAACTGATGGGAGTCATAAAACCTTTACAGATCTGGGGCGCCTGGGTGGCGCAGTCGGTTGAGCGTCCGACTTCAGCCAGGTCACGATCTCGCGGTCCGTGAGTTCGAGCCCCGCGTCAGGCTCTGGGCTGATGGCTCGGAGCCTGGAGCCTGTTTCCGATTCTGTGTCTCCCTCTCTCTCTGCCCCTCCCCCGTTCATGCTCTGTCTCTCTCTGTCCCAAAAATAAATAAATAAAAATAAAAAAAATAAAAAAAACCTTTACAGATCTTTCTTGGCTGAAGATGGCTTAACATTCTGACAAATCCAGCATAACATATTGATTACTAATATATAGTAATAGATTGTTATCAATTATTGATAAATATTAACATTAAAAATACATTTAAAAATGCATTTAATACACCTAACCTACTGAACATCATAGATTAGGCTAGCTTACCTTGAACATGCTCAGAACACCTGTATCAGCCTAAAGTTGGACAAAATCATCTGACACAAAGCCTGTATTATAATGAAGTGTTGAATAGCTCATGCAGTTTATTGAATACTGTGCTGAAAGTGTTAGAGAGGTTGTATGGGTACAAACAGTTGTCAGTATACTGGTTGTTGACCCTCATGATGGCGTGGCTGACTGGGGTCTGCTGTGCCATAGCCCAGCATCATGAGAGAGGATCGTGTCACACATCACGAACCCAGAAAAAGATCCAAACTCAAAATTTGAAATACAGTTCTCCTGAACACGTATGGTTTTTGCACCATCGTGAAGTCAAAAAATCTTAAGTCAGACCATCCTAAGTCAGGGACCATCCGTAGTTACAAGAGACTTTTGGTACCCACATGAGGAGACTTCAACCAAGCCCTCATATTACTTTATTTCGCACATGGGAAGGACCTGAGGCAGAGGTTGAAAGATTTGCATGGAAACCTGTGCCAGATCAAGTCCACCCTCTTTAGTGGTACTCACCCCTTTGCTTGGACAGTTAGTACCACATAAATGATCTAACGCAAGGCATTATTGCCCCAATCTGATTCCTTCCTCCTAGGATGTGCGAATATGTCGACCACCTGCATGAACATTTCAGGTATCCAGTGACGATCAAGAAGGCTTCCTACATGCCTCCTAAGGTGAGCTCGGCCAGAGAGGCCTCCCTGAGGAAGCACTGCCAGCCCCTGGTAGACTTGTTCTTGTGGGTTAGACCCTGGAGCACAAAGCTCTGTCTCCTTAGAGTTTATTTTCAGTATCTAAAAATTACAAATGGCTCCTTAGTTAGCAATATCAAATTCCCAAGGCCCAAAGGTCAGGAGTTGAGGGTGAAACTGCTCCGACAAGGCTTCTCTAATGCAGGCCTTTCTTCCCGACACCAGCTGAGACCTTAAAATGCATTTCTTGTGCAAAAACAAACCAACCAAAAGAACAAAAAACAAACATGGCACCACCTGGAGGTTAGTGAACTGAAACGTTGAGACTGTGGTTGTGTTATCTGGACCATTAATCTTCACCATGTCCAAGACATTGGGGTTCGTTTTCACCAACAAGAGATTGAATTGTCAAAGGAAGTGTGATTAGTTTAATCCTGAGAAGCAGCCAGTAGTGTGTTCCTCATTTCAAACAATCTGAAAACAGCATCTCTACAGGCAGCAGAAATACATGTGAGTTTTGTTCTGGGTGGTAATTAACACTACTCTATTTTTTGTCTTTGATAGGATGCTGGTTATTCAACAGAAATGAAGGAGGAATCTGTAAAGAAACATCAATATCCAGATGGTGAAGTCTGGAAGAAACTTCTTGCTGCTCAAAATAATTAAATGTTCAGCCCCAGTACTCTTTCCTTTTTCAAGTAAAAAGGCTTAAAACTTTTTGGGTATGGTTTTACAAAAACGGGGGAAAAATCACCCTAGCAATCAAAACAAATTCAGCTGAAAGTCCTGTTGACCTCAGGAATCAGCTCAGTCATTATTACTTAATTCTTTTAGCAAATAAACATATATTCTCCTTATTAATCCTTAAACAAATTTAGATTTAACTCAAAATCCAGAAAGATGTTCTTACAAAATTTCTATCAAGTGCTGGTACCTAGACATTAAACTGCACTTTGAAAATAAGCAGCAGGTTATTTAATTGTTGGAACAATGCCTTATTCTATCTAACATCTGTCAGAAATTAGCAGGGTAAAAAAATAGCCCTGCAGTGCCATGTGTGTGTCACGAAGGTAACTGGTGTGTAACAAAGGTAAAAGGATTTCACAGATAAGCCCTGGAGTGGTTTAGCATTTCTATTCTTGCTCAGTCTAAATCTATCAGTAGAGGATTCACACGATACTGAAACTATGGCAGCAGTAATGAGCATGAAAATGGCATTTCATGTATTATTTTTCCATAACCCTTAAGTAAACCTTTATCCTAAATGGTCATTAAATGCTAATGATAAAATGCAGCCAGAATTAGATGAACTGCAGAAAAACAGGGCAAAATACAGTTTAGTCAGCATTTCTAAAATATACTAACCCTCTAAGCAGGATCCAAACGAGAATACAGCATATGTTTATTTAGGAGGGTTCAGTTAAATCTATTTTAGGCAAGCAGTGAGCAGAATGGCAATACAGAATAAAAAAAATTAAAAAACAAAACACCAGATGAATGCACAACACTCCTTTATTATAGCAATATATAAAGCAAGTAACTTTAAATGTTCCTAACTACAACTGTACATTATCATGCATGCTGGTGTTATTCAGCTTGCTCAAATCTGGGGGAATAGTTTTCATGTAATTGAAATGCACTGAGCTTCATAAAAATGTGGGATTGAAATGCAGGTACACATTTTAAGAGCATATAAATTTTTACTCTCCTTACTTTATCCCTAATCTTGGCAGTTTCACACATCCCCAGGGAGTTAACCAAACTCAAGGTCGTTTGTTAGTAAGAGAACTGTTGGCCAGTAGCAACATTCTCAAAAGCTAATCAAGTGTAACTGCCGGTCACCAATAGACTTCTGACCTAGTTCTTTCTTTCTTTAGGGTGAAATACCTTTCATCCGGGCATTCAGTCTAATCCCTCAAGAATCAGTATCTTTCTGATATCTCTCTTAATAGCATTTTAAACAGCCATTTCCATTTTAATAGTGGGGTGAGGATTGTACCCCTCAATCTGAAAGTCTTCGGCCTTGAAGTCATCAATTGTCTCAACTTTTCGAAGGATTCTGAGCTTTGGGAAAGGCCTTGGTTCTCGCTGGAGCTAAAAACAATAGGAAATCATTATTTTGCCATTATCAGTGCAAGCTGCTTTAATTCTGAGACAAGTACACAGTATTTTATCAACAAAATATTATTTCATAGGACTGTAATAGTATGGACACCTGTCCCTGCTTATGCAGCACTACTGGAATATAACTGATCCTCTCCCACAAGTGGGGACTGAAGGATATTATGTGGAATCACATCGGGTGGAGCCTTGTGGCTCATCTCATAATTGGCTGTTCTTGGTAAATTTATTAAGGACAGGATGCAATCTTTTACTTTCAAATCCATAACTACTCAGAAGTTATAGTGCTCAGTATGGGAGTAGGAGTCCCCAAATCCCTATCCCAACTGTCCTTGGCAGTGAGGGCAATGTAAGATGTGACATCTGACAACAGAAAGGGATGCAAGCTGGTGTTCCTGGCATGAACAGATGGTGGCACTGAGGGCAGGCACACGGGTTACAACCTCACGTTATTCTGTCCAGACTGGAGCAGACAGCCAGAGAGGCAACTGGGTAAACCCTGAAGTTACCCTCTAAACAAAAGCAGCTAAACTCCCTCAAAGGAGGAACTTTCAAAACCTGGATCTCACCTGGAAGGGGCTAAAAGGGTTTCGGTTCAAAATTTTTTTTCTTGGGGATCATTAAGCATTAGACTTATTTAATTTTATTTTCTTAGAGCACGTGTGGATGCAGGAGAGGGGCAGAGAGGAAGAATCCCTAGCAGGCTCCATGCCCCGCGCAGAGCCCCACTCAGGGCTCAATCCCATGACCATGAGATTACAACCTGAGCCGAAATCAAGAGTCAGATGCTCAGCCAACCAAGCCACCCAGGTACCCCTAGACACTCATTTTTTAATTGCCATTTAAAATCATTTGTTGGCTGCTATAACTCAGGATTTGAACAGACTTTTGAAAGTTAATACCTAAGTATGGTAGTTCATATGATGGGAAAACATCTGCATTTAAATTTTCCTTCAAGTAAAAATATGAGTTGAAAATGCTACCTCTGGGAAGGTCCCGAACCCACTGGTCCAAATATGGGATCTCCCTCTCTGGTCCCGGTATCTAGTACCTCCCAGCACTGTTAAGTGTCTGTGGGTGCTAAAATGTGTCCGTCTTGTCCCTGCCCACCACCATCCCTAAGCTGAAGCCCTGTAGTTGGAACAGGCCATCTTATCTGCCACAGCACAGAGCAGAAGGGCTGTTATATGAGGGATGTTCTAGAAGGCAGCCTTTTATCAAGAGAGGTTACCAAACTCCAAAGCATGACCGGTATCATTCTTACCTGCATTTTTAGCGGCTCAATGTGATTCAGGTAAATATGTGCATCTCCCAAAGTATGTATGAAGTCACCTGGCTAAATCGCACAGGAGCAAGCAAAATGGTAAATGTTTTTAGTTTCAATTCCTTTAAAACACATCATTTGAAAGCACATTACGTAGACTATGCAGACATTCCAAGGCTTTTTAGAAAAGAATTTCGCCAGTGTAGCTTTTGAGAAAAGGTGGTATTCATAA
Source organism: Panthera leo (assembly GCF_018350215.1). NCBI lineage: Eukaryota > Metazoa > Chordata > Mammalia > Carnivora > Felidae > Panthera > Panthera leo. Next base: position 43,476,555 of record NC_056690.1, read on the forward strand.
GAGTTGTCTTATATTATAAACTATATAAACCTGCTTGTTTATACAGACCACAAAGACAGGAAAGCTCCATGGGAGGCTGCAAGGTGAGCAAGGTCATTTCTTAATTACCTAGAGCACATTTTAAAAGTAATCAGACACTGAATACTCTGCAATTAATTTTTCCACGTTGAAGAATCTAAGAGCTCAATGCTTTAGGCTGGTAGCAATCATTCCTTCCAGAGAGCAGCTCACCTTCAGGCCTGTGATGTGTGCGATCATGTAGGTGAGCAGGGAGTAGCTGGCGATGTTGAAGGGCACACCCAGGCCCATGTCTCCTGACCTCTGGTACAACTGGCAGGACAGTTCACCGTTCACCACGTAGAACTGGCAAAGAGCATGGCACGGAGGTAGGGCCATCAGAGGAAGATCTGAGGAGCCAGCACAAAGGAAAATGAGGAGTTGGTGGTTTTAAAGAATGCAGCTATACACAGAGTAAAACAGGAGAGAAACAGAAGACAACTCACATGGGGGAGATCATGAGAAAAAGCCACTGGGCCAGTGACCCCCCACCATGACCCACACCTCCCCCTATGTCAAGAGCAGACCATTCCAATCCTGAGGATGGAACAACACCTACGGTGACCCATCCATCAACAGAAGACTTCTGCAGATGTCCATTTACAACTGAAGCAACACTCTTTGATCCAAGCTGAAATTACTTGTGCTACCTTCATGGCACCAAACTACAAGTACAGGAGGAATTCATTCATTTACAAGGACCACAGGTGTGCATCTCAGGCACACCCTCCTGTATTCAAAGTCTCTATTATAAAAGCAAATATTTGACTCTGGGTAATATTTGTTACATCTTGGTCAGTTTAATTTTATAATACAACTGTTAAAATGTTAACAGCCAGGTGGCAGGGACATGAAACTTCATCTGCCCCAATTTAAACTGTTAAAATCCTTGGTGTATTTTTATAGGTAATTTAAAGCCCTCTTTGGAGTAAGAATAAGTATAAATACACACATTAAAATCATCTGCATCCAACCCCATCATCTGAAAGTGAAAATGGGGCCAAGTGTGACCTGCCCAGGGTCATATCGGCCATGCAGCTGGGGGTGGTGGTTCCCAGGATCCAGCCTCCTCTCGGTAGCCTCTACATGGCTTCCCTTTGTGCTAATGTTACAGTTAGGACACAAGACAATAATTGGGATGCTTCCAACCTTTTGGATTCCAACCACACAGGATGATTCTTCTGTCATTGGGGTTGGTTTTGATTGTGTCAATCACCTTTTGCAGTTGGTCTACTCCTTGACCTGAATAATCTGTAGAATCATCAAAAAAGAGAAGACATGTCCACATATCAATCACAGGATCTTATGAGATGACCTTAGAGGCCATCCACCACTGTCCTACCACAGCCCCCCTGTGGCCACACTACAAGGTATCTAATCCACTCTACAAATTGCTCAGCTCTTGGGGCGCCTGGGTGGCGCAGTCGGTTGAGCGTCCGACTTCAGCCAGGTCACGATCTCGCGGTCCGTGAGTTCGAGCCCCGCGTCGGGCTCTGGGCTGATGGCTCGGAGCCTGGAGCCTGTTTCCGATTCTGTGTCTCCCTCTCTCTCTGCCCCTCCCCCGTTCATGCTCTGTCTCTCCCTGTCTCAAAAATAAATAAAAATAAAAAAAAATAAAACTTAAAAAAAAAAAAAAAAAAAAATTGCTCAGCTCTCGTGGGGTGATGTTGAGTTCAGGGCTCCTAGGTCTATTCTCTGGAGCCATAACAAAGTCTATTTTCTTTTCTATGAAAGAGTCTTTTAAATATTCGGTCTGTCATGGTGCAACCCCTCCCCTTCCTAACCTTCTCCAATCCCAGCAATCAGTTTCTTCCAGTGGTCCCACAGACTGTCTCTATAGCCATCAACCATTCTTGTCACACTTTGCTGCTGTGGAACATACTAACAAAAGACTATGGGTGGATTCCTCTCTGTGATCTAGCATTATTTACATCTAAAATTAAAATTTAGCAGCCAAACCCCTGCTGATCCATAAACATCAGGAAACCTCTTTAACTATTAGACCACCTTGTACTTTTCTCCCATTTCTGGTCTCTGGACTTTAATTCCTTGCCTTCTTCCTGAAATGGAACTGGAAGCTGAGAAGTCTGAGGAATGTGGAGCTTTATATTCACTCTGGTTAAACTTCCACTTATTGGTGTTAGACTACGTTCTGGTCTAGCAGCTCTTAATTTTGGAGAGAAGAAAGTTCTGTCACAATCACAGCTTCAGAAAAAGTAGTAACAAAGATTAAAAAGGGGCGCCTAGGTGGCTCCGTTGGTTGAGCTTCTGACTCTGGCTCAGGTTATGATCTCACGGTTAGTGAGTTCGAGCCCCACATTGGGCTCTGTGCTGACAGCTCAGAGCCTGGAGCCTGCTTTGGATTCTGTGTCTCCCTCTCTCTGTTCCTTCCCCTGCTCACTTACTCTCTCTCAAAAATAAATAAAAGATTAAAAAAAAAAAAGATGCACCATGATGGCACAGTTCTAGATTTTGGTTGTGGTACTTACATAAATCTACAGGTGCTGTCAATGGTTTCTGTCCAGCTAGCACACTATTACTTCCTATGTATGTGTACACACACACGCACGCACCCTGAGGAGGTAGGCATTTGCTTTTTCAACGCCTGGCCTATGGACAAGCAGGACAGGAAGGGTCAAAGGACTGGGGCAGGTGGTGCCACCAAATGACTGAGGAAGGTCACCATCCAGGAGTAAGATGTTTCATCTTCTTGTCCACCCCAGGAGGGCAGGGAGAAGAGGGTAACCCAACAAATGCTATTACATAAGCTCCACCTAAAGGGTGCTGGGTGGCTTAGTATCAAAAAGGGAGATCAAGCCACCACAAGGCGATCCTTGTTCTTTTTGTCCCCCAGATGAACTCCTACCTTCTTCCCCAACACAGCAACCAACTGACCGACCAGCAGACCAATATCTGCTAGCGAAACAAGCTACAGAAAGTACCAAGCACCCAATACAAACTAACAACCAAGAGTGGGATCTACCTGAATCTGAAACAGCCTCTCACAAGGTCAAAGTTCTATATACATCAGCTCCCCAGACTGGCTTCTTACAACCCCAACTTCACTAGAAACAATGGAGCAAACTCATGCTATACCAGATGCTCAGGAAATTAAGGCTTTGCTCTGTTTTCTCACCTGAATCCTTATCTTTGTATTCTGCCCCAAAATGCCTCCACTGAAAGCCATAAACTGGGCCTAAATCCCCTTCTTCTCTGTTGGAGAATCCTAGGCTGTCCAAGAAGTTTCGGGACCCATTGGCATCCCAGATTTTCACTCCCTTGGATGACAGTTCCTTAGCGTTTGTAGATCCCTGGAAGAGACAGGACAACAGAGAAGGCATCCAAGTGAACTGAGCCATAAGGAGTTGATAGCCCAAGAGCTTCCCACCAATTAGGCCTCTGGCCTGTGCTAACACACCAGGGACAGGCACTCACACGTCCTGCACAGCTGGACATCCCATCTTTAAAGGCCAGTCCCAGCTGACTTTTTGAGGGCCTCTAGGGCAGTTTTCTGGAATCACTTCCAGGACAGGTGATTCTTGGAATTATTACCCTTTCAAATCTTTTCTCCTATTCTTCTCAACTAAATGTTCTAGATTAAACACCTCCAAATCCTTTCATTATTCCCACCTCGCCTAACAGTTTTGTGCTTTTTAACAAAATGTGTGTCTAAGTGTGATCCCCCAAAATGCACTTAATGCCTCACCTGCAGTCTGTTCAGTGTATCTTAGACCTGGTTGGTACATAGGCTATTTCACTAATTGGTGTAATCGGTATCAGCTTTTCTTGCAAATCTATCATCCACATTATATGTGCCACTGTCGAGTTATGTTTACTCCAACCTGTATCTGCAGTTAAGGTGGTGTTTTGTTTTTTCCCAAGTACGAGCCCATGTTTATTTCTTATATTTAATCTCATCAGATGTGGCCCATATCATCCTAACCTATGTCCTGATTGTGCCTCCAGGTCACAGACAGATCTCAACGGCCTCTGGGTAGGACATGCTGTAATGGGGACAAGCAAGGCTGTGGTGCCACACACACACACCGGGGCTCTGTGCCTGCCCTCCACGACCCTTCTCTGACAGCTCCCTGACCCCCTGGCCTTGCTATCTCCATCCACAGAAGAGCTCAGTATTCCCCACACACAGTAGTGTGAGGGTAGAGGACACAAAGTGCTCAGTGCACCACAGATCCTAACTTCAGCACAGACCCCGTCTCTCCATCCTGCCCACGGATGCCAGCAGCAGTGCAGGTTCATTCTGACTCCTGTGTTTCATCCGGTCACCCAGGGAGCAACTCTATCAGAGGGGAGCCTGACACGTTCCTGGTAAAGGGTTCTTAGAATCCTGAATTCAAGCTAAATTAAAACAAGTGACTGCATTTTATTTCTGAGCATCTCGTTTCCTCCCTTCTGTTTTTGTTTATACTTTTTCCACCTCCAACATGTCATTTTTCTATCTTTCCCATATTGCTTCAAATGTCTCCCTTTTATATCCATTCAGACTGGGCACTAGATGGTTTATAAATGTCATCTTCTGAGATTTCTGATGATGTGCCTGGAACTAGACACTCACTGTCAGCTGAGAGAAGACAACACGGAAGAAAATACCTCAAGAATATAGAACTAAGCAGGGCCCCTGGGTGGCTCAGTCGGTTAAGCATCTGACCTCGGCTCAGAGGTCATGATCTCACACTTCGTGGGTTCGAGCCCTGCATCAGGCTCTGTGCTGACAGCTCAGAGCCTGGAGCCTGCTTTGGATTCTGTGTGTATGTGTGTGTGTGTGTCTGCCCCTTCCCCGCTTGTGCTCTGTCTCTCAAAAATAAATAAATGTTAAAAAAAAATTAAAAAAATTAAAAAAAAGAACATGGAACTAAGGAAGACTGGATTGGACCGAATTCTAAACCCTTTCTAAAATGCAGTAGGAAGTCTTGAGTTTGGTTTGGCCCAAGATCATACAAGCCACACAGAGTGCTCTGTAGAAGGGATCCCGGTTTCTACACAGCCCAGAACTGAGCCCATCTCCTCCGGCACCCTCTAACCAGCACTGGCCAGAATATTACCAGTCTGGACCAGGAGACAGAGCAAGAGGAAGCTGTCCATCATCACAGCACCTTAGCCCTTATCCAAGGTACCTACCTGGCTCTTTAGAAGAGGTATAGCTTGTTACTCAAGAGATCATTCTAGCTTATACAAATATGAGAACATGGTTGGGATCCATATTCAGTGATCAATCTATGTTGAGTATCTACTATATGGCAGGCTATGTTCTAGGCCCAGGGGATAAAAAGTGAACAGGAAAAAACAAATTCTCTGCCCTCATGGAGCTTCTAATACATTTTACTTGTTCATTTGTTGTCTACTTTCCCCCTTCCAGGGGGGAAAGGGGAGGACACACATCATACATCAGCTGATGACGTTTCTCTGCAGAGAAAACAAAGGAGGGTAGGAGAGGGTGTGTGTATGTCAGGGAGGGAAGGGGGATAATCAGTCTTAGATGGGAAGGCCCACCAAGCAAGAGACTTGAAGGAGGTGAGGGAGTGAGTCATGCTGCATGTAGGGGAAGGCTCCAGGAAACAGGACTGGCAAGTTCCAGAGCCCTAGGTGGCAATGTTCTGATGTGCTCAAAGTTTAGTAAGGAGGCCAGGTGGGTGGAGCAGAGTGAGCAGCAAGCCAGCTGAAGCCAGAGCTGGGACAGGGGCCCCTGGGTCTTACTGTGTGAAATGGGAGCCACTAAGGGCTATAGGTGAAGACTGACATGATCTGACTTTTTAAAGGATCTCGCTGGTGCTGGGTTGAGAACAGACTGTTGATTCCCAATAGCAGCAGCTTCTTTACCTTGATAAACCACAGCAACTCCTCCAAAACACCCTTCCAGAATACACGCTTGGTTGTCAGTAGAGGAAATTCATCTGAAAAACAGTTTGCCAGATAATTTCAAGATGGGAAAACAGAAGACACCATCCAACTTTCTCTGCAGAGGAAAACTGCCCCAGGACACAGGCCTTTGAGTGACCACAGGAGCAAGCAGGAAACTTTGACTCTAGTCACGTGAGCTCCAGACCAGGGTGGAGCTCACAGGATACAGCGAAGTCAGTGACCCAATTCAGAGGAGACTGCCCTCCTGAATCCCTTGACCACCACAGGAATTCCACACTGAGATGGAACACTGACCAGGCAGGATGCCCATGTGGACAGGGAAAGAACTACATCCACTTGCCAGCTAGTGTGAATCCTTCACAGAAGTGTGAAGACAACACACAAAATGTGCCCTAGGACAAAGGCTGAAGGCTCCCAGGGCTATTCCGTGATTATCCTGCCAGGGAAAACTTACTCAGTTCCAGGAGACAGTAGATATCACACTGGCCAAAGCTAAAGAATAGTTATTAATTATCTGCAAAGCAAATTAACCTCTATTATTTAAGTGTACCAAAAATAATAACTGTTTAAACACTTAATATGCATGACAAAACAACCTTGCTTGAGGCATCCTTAAGATCACCATTTTATAGGCACCAGGAGGGAATATACAAGCTTGCATCAAGCAACAGATCAAAATATAAAAGCTTATCTCTAAACGTGGTACCTATTCAGTTCACCTTATCAGTTGTATAGTTGCTATACATGTAAAAAGGACAGATTTTTTTTCAAGTACTTTTTATCAGTACTGCCTACTGAGCATGATTTCCTCCATTTTAAGTACAGGAGGAAGCTGAAGGAACTTGCAGAAGGGCTGGAGTAAAAGCTAGGTCTTTGGCTCACTGGAGGCCACTGTGCGGAGCGGCAGGAGGGTGGATTCCTCTGTAAGGCAGATCAGCCACTGCTGCCTGGGTATTTTCCAGTCTCTAAAATGGGTGTGGGGTTAAGTGTGGGTCCTCCCCTGCCCACCACAGTGCTTCACTAATAGGTCTCCCTACTTAAAACCATCTCCATACCTGTGTCAAGGATACCTGTCTTGTGCCCACCCCCACCCCACCCCTTTGTCCCCTGAAAGCCTGACTCTAACGACCCCCAAGAGGCACTTCCCAGGGGCCATCCTGTTTTGAAGGAAACAGGAATAAGAACTTCTTCTACCCGAACTCTTCGCTTCCCTGTTTCAACGTTTAAGAGGAAAGCTGGTTCGTTACGACTAGACCGGAAAAATGGTCAGGAACCACAAGTTCCCGCCCAGCTTCTGTATTCAGTCTCTCCTCTGGCCGCCTTTGACCCGCCCATATTCCTTCGCTCCAATTTTTTAAAACTGCAAAACCAAAGGGCCAACACAGGGGGTGGGGGCGGGGAGGGTACAAAAGAGGAGTCAAAAAGGGCAACCTCTAAGCCAAGTCCGTGGTCAAGCCCAGGCAAATCCTCTCCCATTTTCTGGTATGAGGTCAGTACTACCAGCCCGTGTCCGCTCTGGGGCAGAGAGCGTGACCGGAATGCGCAGGCCTTGGCGCCAAAGGACGTGGTTTTACCTCCCAATTCTGTCACTCCCGTCCGCGTGACTTTACGCAAATCATTTCTCCAACCCGAACCTCAGTTTTGGCGTCTGCAAAGCACGGGGGTTAACGAGCTCACAGGACCGAGGTTAGGACTAAAGGCTGGTGGCGGGACCCAGCCTCTCCCGGGCGCTCCTCCAGAGGCCGCTCGGAGCCCACCCGTGCGCACGCCCACTCGCCCGGCGCGCGCAGCGGTCACCTCTCAGGCTGTAGCGCGCCTGCATGCCGAACACCGACAGCGTGCCGGTGCCGGTGCGGTCATCCTTCTGGAACCCGCAGCGCAGGATGTGCTCCACCTGCCCCAGGTACTGCAGCTCCCCGTGGGGTGGCGGCTGCGACTGCGGCTGCGGCTGCGGCTGCGGTTCGGCGCCCCGCTTCTGCTCGGCGGGCTGCGCCGGCGGGCGCTGCAGCTCGGAGCCGGGAGCGGGCATGGCGCGGGCGCAGGCTGCGGGGTCTAGGGCGCGGACGGCGGCGAGCAGCGCACGACTGGCTAGTAGGTCCAGACCGTTCTGCGCGCTTTTTTTCCCGCCGCCGCTGCGGTGACTCCGCCCCTTCCTGCCTCGTGACGTTGGCCGACCCCGGGGCTCCCGGCGTCCCAACGGCGTGCAGAGCCACAAGTTGCCCGGAGCGCGCGCTCCGGGAAACGTGCCAGAAATCTGAAGCTGTGGTGTTTAGCGCCTTTAAATGTTAACAACCTAAGTCCTGGATCTTGGTGCATTGGCTGAAAAAGGCCACTCTGGTTAGAAAGTTTCGCGTTCACCGCGCCATTTATTTTTATCAAAAAAAAATTTTTAAATTAACATTTATTTAATTTTTGAGAGTCAGAGAGAGACTGAGCACGAGCAGGGGAGGTGCAGAGAGAAGGAGACACAGAATCGGAAGCAGGCTCCAGGCTCTGATCTGTCAGCACAGAGCCGGATGCGGGACTCGAACCCACGAACCGTGAGATCGTGATCCGAGGTGAAGTCAGTCGCCCAACCGACTGAGCCACCCAGGAGCCCCCACCGCGCCATTTAATACTAAGAGGAGCCTGGAACAGTCCTCACGTATTCATGAAATCAAAAACAAACAAAACCCTGTTATTTGACCAGGCTGTCAGGCGCTGTGCCTTCCCGTTTTTCCCTATCCTCACCGAAGGCCAGTAGCTGGAGGAAGTGGAATAGGCCCATTTTTTTACTTGATTAATGACAGCCAGCCATTCTCAAGTTTTTAACAGCAAAATTTCACTTACTGTGAAATGTTTCTAATGTAAACACTGTTGGGTAAGAGCAATTTGATAATTAGTTTAAAATGTAGGAGGGGTGCCTGGCTGGCTCAGTCAGCAGACCATGGATGGGACTCTTGATCTTAGGGTTGTTGGTTACAGCCCCATGTTGGGTGTGGAAATTACTTAAAAAGAAAATCTTTAAAAAAAATAAAATGTACTAATACATGGACATGCAATAAGCAGTCTTTAAAAAAAATTATTTATTTATTTATTTAATTTACATCCAGGTTAGTCAGCATATAGTGCAACAATGATTTCAGGAGTAGATTCCTTAATGCCCCTTACCCATTTAGCCAATCCCCCCTCCCATAACCCCTCCAGTAACTCTCTGTTTGTTCTCCATATTTAAGTCTCCTATATTTTTGTCCCCCTCCCTGTTTTTATGTTATTTTTGTTCCCATTCCCTTATGTTCATCTGTTTTGTCTCTTAAAGTCCTCATACGAGTGAAGTCATATGATATTTGTCTTTCTCTGACTAATTTCAACAAGCAGTCTTTTGAATCAACAACTGTTTTTTTTTTTAGCACATAGTAGATGCTGAATGTATTTTTTGTTGCTGGATCTGGGGTTATGAAGAGTAAGATGTTGGCACTGAATGAAACATACCAAACACTATTTCTTTCCATTCAATAAAGTCAACTTTTTTTCTTTTTTTTTTCTCCCCAGGTTATCTCAAATGTATTGGCTGTGCAAGATTCTCACATCTTTCTGCTAACATATGCCTCTCAAACTCAAGGTTAAAATTTTTGTAATTGAAACACAAGTTCTAGCAAGAGGTGAATATCTTTCATGTGCAGCTCTGCCTAATCCGCTCAGTGAAAACAATCTTGCATCCCTTTTTGTGGCACAAAGCCTATAAAGAATAAATCAAATCTCAAAGACAATTTAAAAAATACCTGGCCATTTGGGTTAATTGGAAGGAGGATAATACTATGAACAGACTAAGAAGTGCTTCAGGGAACATTTCACAAGACTTCTAGCTGGAAAGTCTCTGTTCTTGCCGTTTGGTTTTATGAGTGCTCACAAAGGCCACAATAAACAGAAATGCATTGGGTTACAGAACAGCAGATATTTTAAATCTATTTCATCCATCACAGTACTAGGCTGGCCTTTCCTAGGTCTGCATAGATTCATTTTCCCCTCCTACAGCACATTCCCCACCCCATCCCATGCGATATTTGAAAAAAAAAAAAATGTTTATTTATTTATTTTGAGAGACAGAGAGCGAGAGAATCCCAAGCAGGCTCTCAGCTGTCAGCATGGAGCCCAATGCAGGGCTCCATCTTTCAAACTGAGATCATGACCTGAGCTGAAATCAAGAGTAGGACACTTAACCGACTGAGCCACCCAGGTGTCCCCAACCCCAGCATAGTAATAGTTTTAAAGAGTCATCGGTCTCCTATTAGGAATGATAGCCCTCCTGTATTGTGTTGTACTATTTGGACAGGGTGGGTAGCACCAGATGCAGTGGGCATTCTTTTTGGTGGTCATTTGGGAGGAGACATGCTGGGTCAGAAAACCTTAACTCCGAAAACAGACTTCAGGCAGGAATGGGGACCCATGTTGTCTGTTCAGCTTGAGCATTGTCCTGGGTATAAGAAGCTAAGATGCCATGTGGAAGCATGTTCTGGGTGGGCCAGAACTGCAGAGTTCTTCACTGGGCAGGATCGTCCAGCATACTGCAGGGCTTTAGCGTGCCTGTGGAAAGCCAACTAAACGTACGTATTCCTCCAACCTCACCCCAACTGAAAAGTGTCTCCACACATTTCCAACCGCGGGGCGGATCCCAGGCAGGAAATAGCCTAGATTTTCCAGTTGTATGTTATCCTCTGTGTTTAGTTTCCTTTTGTCAGTTTGAGCTGAGTTTATTATTCTAGCCGAATATCAGTTATACCACAAAGAGAATCTCAAGGTAAAGAGCATAGGCTCCCCTGCCTGTGTGGAGATTCCTTTTCCACTGTGGTACTTGGAGGATCCTGGTTTGATGATAATAGAGAATGGTTCCTTTCCCAGTGGCTGCTCCATAAATGAACGATCATCATGATATGATGATGGCATAACTCAGTAAAGGGCTACTGCAGGTACAGAGAAATTACTTTATTTAATTAGTTTTAGTTTTAATTTTAATTCCAGTATAGTTAACATACCATGTTATATTAGGTTTAGGTATACAATACAGTGATTCAACAATCCTATTCATTACTCAGCACTCATCATGATAATTGTACAGAGGAACTACTTTAGGTCCTACCACCAGGCAAGACCTCCTTGAGAGAAGGAACATTCCAACCCCCACTGCATTTAGGCCAGTATGTTTCCTAGCACTTTTATCTATAAAAATAAAAAATAGGGATAGTATGGGTGCTGAATCCTATCTTACTCTAGGAAAGAACTGTATCAATGGATACATTAACTTATTGGGGGGAAAGCTCTTCCTTCTCATTAAGAGATCTATTTCTGTTAAATATTGCTAAATATTTATAATATATATAATTATATAGAGGGTAAAGGGAGAGAGAGAAGAGAATCTCAGGCAGGCGCCGCTGTCAGCACAGAGCCCAATGCAGGACTCAACCCCACATCCCATGACCCTGGGTTCATGACCTGAGCCAAAATCAAGAGTCAGACATTCAATTGACTGAGCCACCTACGTACCCCTATTTTATATTTTAATGGTCATAGATATGTATATTTGTTACTTTAATCAATATATACAAATAATAATTACAAATGATAACTGAGAATGAATATTTGATACCTAGATTTTTGTGCCCGGGCAGATTTTTTTTTTTTTTTTTAAGTAGACTCCATGCCCAGCATGGAGCCCAATGCAGGGCTTGAACTCACGACCCTGAGATGAAGACCTGAGCTGATATCTAGGGTTGGACGCTTAACCAAGTGAGCCACCCAGGTGCTCCTCTGGGCAGATTTTTGATTTTTAAAATCTAAATCGCACCTGGGTGGTTCAGTCAGTTAAGTAACTGACTCTTGATTTCGGATCAGGTCATGATCTTTTAGTTTTGTGGGTTAGAGCCCCTCATGGAGCTCTGCGCTGACAGTGCAGTCTGTTTGGGATTCTCCCTCTCTCTCTCTCCCTCCCCCATGCATGCTGTCTCTGTCTCTCTCAAAATAAATAAATAAATTTGGGGCTCCTGGGTTAAGCATCTGACTTCAGCTCAGGTCTGAAGTCATGGTTCATGAACCATGGTTCATCTCATGGTTTGTGTGTTTGAGCCCTGCACAGGGCTCATCTCCCTCTCTCTCTGCCCCGCCCCTGCTTGTGCTCTGTCTCTCTCTGAAAGAAACAAAGAAAGAAAGAAAGAAAGAAAGAAAGAAAGAAAGAAAGAAACTAAAAAACCTAAAAATGCTTACATTTTATTGATCAATAAAAGATGCTTAAACATAAAAATATATTACATTAGGATAAAATTCTTTGAAAAAAGGAGAATGAAAAGCAGAGTTTAAGGAGAAAATGGAAAGAAAATTTCTCATTGTTAAAGAATAACTTGTTTGTGTATTTGTTTAAGTGGATGATTCTGGGTATCAAATTTCCATGATATTTAGATTCCATTGGATATATTTTAAAGAGAGATGAAACCATTTTATGTTTGAAATGCTAATATTTACAATACATGGGAAAATAAAATTTTGCTATTCTTTCAACTTATGTTGAAAAATCACATACAAGAGCAAGTATAACTTTTTCATGTTCCTTTTAGGAAGTTTGAGAGCAAAAACATTTGAATATTACTGGTCTGAAGAAACCTTCTTTTCTTTACACAGCGAACTCAAAAATGTTGATATAATTAGGTAAAGAAGCAGGAAACGAACATTTTTGAAAGCCAACTGTGAGTCAGGCACTTGATAATAATATTACTTTATAATCAATGCTACCATTTATTAATGCTTATCATTATGGATTAATTCCTGTAGTTCTCACAACTATGCTATAAAACAAAAACTATTCCTTCTATTACTTTAAGGTAAAGATACTGAGGTTTAGAGACATTAAGCATCTTGCCTGAAGTCACACACCTAGGAAATACAGCAGTGGGGATTGGAATCTGGGTCAGCCTTGTCACAGAAGGTTTTCGAGACCTCTGCTTTCCACTTACCAACCCCTCTTCCTACTCCTCAGTCTACAAGTTTCCCATAGTTCATTGGCCCTTTAGAAAGGCGCTTAGAAAGTTTCCCTTTTTAACTTAATTTTTGGCACCTTGTCTGACAAATATACCAAATATGTGGTTGAAAAGGCTCTATTTATTTGAGACTTCAGTACATTAAGGAACCCAAGATTCTATCAATAGTGTCCTATCTTTTTTAATAGCCCTCACTTTTGATAGGACAAACTTTATAGTCATCTGAAGTGAATTATTTTCAACTGGCTGCCTCTGACTCGTCTAACTTTCTCTGACAAGACTTCCCATCAAGTAGAATATCAAGACTGTGTGGGAAATGCTTTAAAGGTTTTGAGTCCTCTCTTTCATTGTATTCCTCTTTATAACTTGAAAGACTGACTACAAATATATTTCCAATGTAATCTTTAGTGACATATACTAGCAAATGACTCTCTGATTATTATATTGCGCCAAGGTTCAAATTATGAGGTTAAGTAAGTGACATCTTGGATTTTCCATAAAATATGTATGGCCTTGTTCAAAGAGAGCCCTGTTATGGTAATTTTACAAAGAAACAATGAAGTACACTCATGCCTATAGCAACCTTATTCACAGCGGCTAAAAAGTGGAGGCAACCCAGGTGTCCATGGATGAATGAGTGAATAAACAAAAACGTGACACCCACACAAAGGAATAGTCTTCAGCCTTAAAAAGAAATTCCGACACCCGCTACAAAATGGATAAAACTTAAGGACATCATGCTAAGTAAAATAAGCCAGTCACAAAAGGACAAAGACTGCATTATTCCACTTATGTGAGGTGCCTAGAGGAGGCAAATTCATAGACACAGAAAGTAGAATGGTGCTTGCAAGGCACTGGTAGAAGAGAGAAATGGGGAGTTAGTGTTTAATGGGTATAGAGTTTAATTTGGGGAAGATGAAAAAAGTTCTGGTGATGGATGGGGGTGATGACTGCACAGTAATGTGAATTTAGTTAATGCTACTAAACTGTACACTTAAAAATGGTTAAAATAATACAGTTTGTTATATATATATATATATATATATATATATATATATATATATATTCACAATAAAAAAAGTCTAGATTTCTATAAACCCCAGAGCATGGTTCTGTCTACCAAGGCCAGGGTTGTGTGGAGATCCTGGATGCAGCCATAGCCACCATGTCTGACCAGGAAGCAAAACCTTCAACTAAGGACTTGGGGATATAAAAAGGAAGGAGAATACATTAAACTGAAAGTCATTGGACAGGATAGCAGTGAGATTCACTTCAAAGTGAAAATGACAATGCATCTCAAGAAACTCAAAGAATCATACTGTTAACGACAGGGGGTTTGATGAATTTGCTCAGGTTCCTCTTTGAAGGTGAGAGAATTGTGCATAATCACACTCCAAAAGAACTGGAGATGGAGGAAGAAAATGTGATTGAAGTTTATCAGGAACAAACGGGGTCATTCCAGGATTTAGATATTCTTTTTATTTTTTTCTTTGCCCTCAATCCTTTTTTATTTTTAAAAATAATTCATTAGTAATGTGATGTTCAAAACGGAATTGAAAACTGACACCCTATCTCTTTAAAACATTAATTTTGAATTCTAGTGCCCCTTATTCATTATCCCTTGTTTTCATTGTGCTGATTTTTGGTGATCAAACCTCAGCCCCTTTCATATTGCCCCTTCCTTTTTAAAAATTACATGTGTGCACAGAGATGCCACCTTTTCCAGGACTGTGCATTTTCAGGCTTGTGATAAATAAGATTGACCAATGCAAGTGTTCGTAATGACTTTCCAGAATTCTGAAGTTCTAATGTGTGATTGCTTCACCCCTGGACTATGACCTTCTGTGGGAGATGGAAGTTTTTCAGAGAACTGAGCTGTGGAAAGATGACCTTTCCTTAAGTGGAAGTTCCTTTTAAAATGTGAGGGATGGGGGCACCTGGGTGGCTCAGTCGGTTGAGTGTCTGACTTTTGATTTCGGCTCAGGTCATGATCTCATGGTCATGGGATCAAGCCCTGCTTTACAAAATGGATGAAACTTAAGGACATCATGCTAAGTAAAATAAGCCAGTCACACAAGGACAAAGGCTGTATGATTCCACTTATGTGAGGTGCCTAGAGGAGGCAAATTCATAGACACAGAAAGTAGAATGATGCTTGCAAGGCGCATTTAGCACAGAGCCTGCTTGGGATTCTCTCTCCTCTCTCTGCCCCTCCTTGGCTCACGTGCAAATGGACACACGCACACTCTCTCTCTCTCTCAAAATAAATACATAAACGAAAAAAAATTCAGGATCTTGACCAAAAGAAGAGAAATATCAGCCTGGAGTTGAGATGACAGAGATGGTGGGAGTAATGACTAACTCCAAAGGTGGCTTCACTGAAGAGAAAGCATTTTAAGATAAAAGTCTTGTTAGAAGATCCCAGAAAAGTTATAATTTTCATTAGCAGTTAATAAATTTATTCATGCAGAAGTGTATTCAACAGAAAAAATCTATACATAAGTTACAGGTTTTTACTAAACAAAGAAATGAATTATAGATTTTTTTTCAAAAAGCCAATTATTATATTATAAATTCAAGAGCAAATTGAAAGAAGTATCCTCCGTTAATTAGAAAGTTGTGTATTTGTAGTAGAAATGATAGAACAGAGACATCTTGGCAATTTAATATTTATTTAATATACAAGGAACTACTAATGTACCATAGAATTTAGTAATATGTACATGCGATTTTTTTAAAAAAGGTATTCTACTTTAAATCAGTTTGAATAGCTATTAATCTGTCATTCAACATAAAATTAATAGTACTTCATAATATAAAACTGACATGTTTTCCTGGTATTACGTTTATTACATTGTTTTATACATTTGGGATTTTCAGGTCTCAGAGGTACCTGAAGAGGTAATTCTACTTGCCAGGTGTACGATGAGTTAGGTCTTCTTACCTTTAAAAAAAAGCAGCAAGAATCAAAATATTAGTAAATAATTTTGGACAGTGTATTTTTTTCTTGGAATAAAGTTTCAGAATGTGGAATACAATAAATGCTCTTGGCTTTTGAAAAAAATAATGTATAATAAAATAATGGAAAACCATTTTTTTTTTTTTAAAGAAAAGAAGAGAGAAGAGAGGGTGGGAAGGAATGAGGGGAGGGAAAGAGCACAGGAAAGGGGATAGAAGGCCAGTGAGAAAGGAAGGTGAAAGAGGAAATATATCCAGCCAAGAAGTTTCTCCTTTTCTGGAAAGTAAAGTGTCCTCTCCTCAGTTCCCAAAGGCCCCCATCTTGGGACTGGCTATATGCCACCTTGTGTCATTGTTATATGTATGTTTTGTAAACTCCCACTCCATCCCCTGCTGGATAGAGAGCTCATTTGGGAAAGAATCTTGTCAAATTCATCATTTTCTCCTCCACAGTACCTGGGTTTGTGCCTTCACTTAGTAGATGCTAAAAAGATATTGATTGTTTGACTATTATAACTTGAAAAAAAGTTCTCCAAAACTTAAAGGGACAGGCAGCAAATCCTGTAATATCAAGCTTAATTATACACTGACCTGCTAACAATGTCCCTTATGAATGATAATTTAGAATTAAAATTTAATTATTCTTTAAGATTGATCATATTACCCAAAGAGAATGTTACATGCAGTTTTAATTGTGCCACTAATTTAGAAGATATTAAGCTACAACCTACTTAACCATTCTCTTGTTTTTAACCATTAAGATTGTTTTTAAATTTTTACTATTTTAAATAATTTTGCAAATACAGATTTGAAGGATGGGCAGGGGACTCTTTATTGTTATTTTTTTAAGTATGTATGTATGTATGTATGTATGTATGTATGTATTTAGAGAGAACAAGCAGGAGAGGGGCAGAGAGAAAGGGAGAGAGAGAATCCCAAGCAGTCTCTGTGCTGCTAGCCCAACTCGGGCTTGAACTCACAAAACCAGGAGATGGTGGAGCCGAAATCAAGAGTCAGCTGTTCAACCAACTGAGCCACCCAGGTGCCCCTCAAATAGCTTTTCCAAAAGCTATTTTCAAAAAGGCAACAACAGTTTGTGTTCTTGCTAATAACATATAAGAATTCCCATTTCATCACACTCCTATCACGATTTTGTATTTTTTAAAAAAATTTACATGTTTGATAGGCATATGATGCTATCGTGTCTTAATTTTTATGTCTTTGATTACCGATGAGGTTGAACATATTTTCCAAGTATTTTAAAACTAGTTTTGTTGTTTTTCTCTTTTATGAATCATCTATTCCTATCAACAAAGCATGTTTAACCTGGCACTCTGCTTACCAATTTTAAAAGTGTTTCTTAAAATGCTGCACAGCTTTTGCCAGCACGTAGCTAATGAAGTTAGAACTGTCATCGCTGTCTTCAGGAGGGATCTTGAGTGTGAAATTGGGAGAAGGCAGAATGCTCAAGTCTATCATTGTTTCATCTTGTTTGGGAAAATTCCCTTCGTGAACATCTGGAACCACCTAAGAAGAAGGATTATACAGTAAAAGATTACTAAACCCCAATGCACATTCAGGATTAACTTAATACCACATTCGTCAGGATAGGCTAGGTTATGCTGAGGTAACAGAGTAGCCCCAACATCCCAGTGGCTTCATACAACAAACATTTACTTCTTGCTCATGTTACATGTCCATTTCAGGGGCTCTGTATAGCCTCCAACATTCAGGACCCTGGATGACACTGGCAGGTCATCTCATGGCTGTAGCATGAGGAATGCATGGCTTTCTTTGTGCCCCTGGCAGACACGGAGAGTGTATAAGCCCTGCACTATCTCAGTCTAGAAATAACCCTTGTCAGTTTTCTTCACATTTCACTGGCCGGGACTTGCCACATGGCACCATTTAACAGCAGGAGGAGCTAGAAAATATGAGTGAGCAGACAGAATATTTGGGACAGAATATTTGGTGAGCGCTACCATCAGAGTCACAACTATTTATGTGACGCACCAAGTTTTATACTGTATTTTCCTAGGAAATTTACAATTTATGGTTGTTATGTGATTTTGGTGAGAACCAGTCTTCTGAAAGTCATGGCGGTTACTCTCAATGAATTCTCAAGTGCACATACTTTGATTTTAATAATTTAAATGAAACTGTACTGACATGCAACTTGATGTAACCTTAAGAGAACTATTTTTAAAACATTTTCAAATAACCTCCTTATCAAAAAAAAAAACTAAAGCAAAATCTTAAGAAGCTAAATAAAACTGATAATTTCTTAATTCTAGTATGTAAAGAAATAGCTAACATGATTTCTCCCAGCTCTTTTCCTTTTGGTGAATATAACCCACATAAAAACTGCATAAAGCATTTTTGTCTAGTTTAATAAATAATTATAAAGCTAACACCATGTAACTACAACCTAAAGGGCATAACTTTTTTTACTTGCCAGAAAGTTTACATACTTGTATATGCCTCTTCAGTACTTGCTGTGTTATGGGTTTGCACTTTCTGTTACTTGATGAAATAAGAGTTGTTTTGATAAAAATAACTTTTACGGGTAGTTCGGCAAAGTGGTTAAGTCCAGAAATTCTGGAGAAATGCTGCTTGGGTTTAACTCCCTGTTCTACCACTTGCTAGCAGTGTGACCTCAGACAAGTTGCTTAACTTCTCTGTGCCTCATCTGAAAAATGTGAAAAACAATACCTTATAGGATCACTGAGAGTATTAAACAATTTGGTGTATGGAAAAAGTCCTTAGAACATTGCCTGACACATAGTAAGTGCTCTTTAGTGACAATGACTATTAGAAGAATTATCACTGAAAACCATAATTTTATTTTATATGGAGATTTTTATATAGAACTGCTTTTGTTATCAATATAAAGAATTTTAGGTAAACCTATTAGTGTTACCCAGAGACACTAGAATGGAAACAAACTGCAGCATAGAATGGAAAATACTGACGATTATGAAAGCAATTAACTCTTGGCTGTAACTTTCTAAAGACTGAAAGCACTACTCAACTTTGTCTTCAGATTTTATTCTTCAAGACAAGACCTTTTCCTCATTAGCTGAAAGTGTGTGTTTGTAAGAATGATCAAGTATACTGAATTATTTTACTCCTCTAGAGTATAAACTAGCTGATGAAGGAAATAAGTCAGAGAATCAGCCGGGTTGGGAGAGTGACTTTCAGAACTGTTTGACTGTGGTCAACAGTTACAAATACATTTTTACATCATGACTCAAAAATACACACTATATATATATATATATATATATATATATATATACATATATATATATACATATATATATATATATATATATGCATACACTCATATTTACACACACACATACACACACATGTAATGGAAATGGAAGTTCCATGATATATGCATATGATTTGTTAAGTACACTGCACTCTTTCTCCTTAGTCTGCCCTATTCTGTTTTGTTTTGTTTGTTTAATGTACTGGATGTGACTCTCTAAAGCTATGTCTCAAAACATTCAGTTTGAAAGAGACAGATGTATTAGGACACAGAATGTCACATATGTCAGATTCTCTGGAAACAGAGCCTGAGACTCTGACAACAGCAATTTATTAAGGGTGCCTTCAGGTGAAACTTTTTGGGGGATTAGGCAAGCAACATAGACAAGAAGGAGAAGCTAATCTAGGATGTGGCTTCAGGTGACCTCTGGCCTCAGCCTGATGCAGCAGGGAGCTCTTAAATGGCCCCAAGGGCAACCCTTTGGAGAAGGGTTGAGGAGAGGGTGAACAGTTAGCAGCAGCACCAGCCAAAGTTGGTAAGAGGATCCGTGGCAATCTGAGTAACGCACTGACATTCCACACTGCACAAAATATTGCTTCTTCAGTTACTCTGCCCAGTGATTTTTGTATCCAGGTCTTTTTAGGAATCCACCGATACTAACCTCTTCGGGAGTCACTAGCCTTGTTTGTTAACCTAGTGTGGGTTGTGGGAGTGAGGGTAGGAGGAGTTGGTCAGAAGAGAAATTCAGTCACTGTTCTATGTTATGCAACAGGAGCTGTTGACTGAATGTGGGAAACATGGCATAAAGTGCAACTTCAGATGGCACTACGTTTTGATGTAAACATAACTCTCAAGGTAAGTCAGCAGCTTTTTGTTTCAAAAACTATTGAGAGCTAAATTTACAAAGCCCTTGCTTTGAGTAAGGAACCTATACTAACTGCCTTACAAACATCAGTTTTGAGTTAGCTGTTATTATTTCCATTTTTTCAAGTGGAAAAACAGACCTAGAAAAGGTATGGAACTTTCCCAAACTTACTCAGCTGCTAAGTATCAGGGTCAGCATTTGAACTCTTTGCTTTACCTGTAAGTCTTGTCTCTCCAAAACTGCACTGATCAGGTTTCTTCAAGGTTACTTGCATAAGTTAATTATATTCCTATAGCTTTAAGCAGAATTGGCCATGTCTGGATTAGAAGATATTTTCCATTTTAAATTGGTTTTCTTTATAGAATTTCTTATTTCTTTTTGTTTGTTTGTTTTTTAACTTGTTTTATTTTTTTATTTTTTAAAATTTACATCCAAATTAGTTAGCATATAGTGCAACAATGATTTCAGGAGTAGATGCCTTAGTGCCCCTTACCCATTTAGCCCATCCCCCCTCACATAACCCCTCCAGTAACCCTCAGTTTGTTCTCCATATTTATGAGTCTCTTCCGTTTTGTCTCCCTCCCTGTTTTTATATTTTTGTTTCCCTTCCCTTATGTTAATCTGTTTTGTCTCTTAAAGTCCTCATATGAATGAAGTCATATAATTTTTGTCTTTCTCTAATTTCACTTAGCATAATACCCTCCAGTTCCATCCACGTAGTTGCAAATGGCAAGATTTCATTCTTTTTGATTGCTGAGTAATACTCCACTGTGTGTGTGTGTGTGTGTGTGTAGTGTGTATATATATATATATATATACCACATCTTCTTTATTCATTCATCCATCGATGGACATTCTCTTTCCATACTTTGGCTATTGTTGATAGTGCTGCTATAAACATTAGGATGCATGTGTCCCTTCGAAACAGCACACCTGTATCCTGTGGATAAATGCCTAGTAGTGCAATTGCTGGGTCGTAGGGTAGTTCTATTTTTAGTTTTTTGAGGAACCTCCATACTGTTTTCCAGAGTGGCTGCACCAGCTTGCATTCCCAAGGAATTTCTTATTTCTAAGGACCATGCACTACATTGTAGCAGGTCAGCCTGAATACAATCATGATGGAAATATGAATATCCTCCTACAGCTTGTTTTCAAATGCAGATGTGCTTAATAAGTGAATTAACAGAAAAAATATCAATGTATGCACATGTAATCTCCGTATCTGTTCTTGGGTCTCTCCATTACCTTTATGGAGTTGAAGGTGCTCTCAGTTCCTGGGGTCTGGTTTGCCAGTTCAGTCACCCAGCCAAATTGCTCTCTCATCTTCTCCATCAGATATGTGGTGTCCTCCAGGTGATGCTGGGTCATCTGGAGAATCTGGGCATATTGCTCATGGGACACGTTGACCAATCTGAGGGCCTCATCTACTTTTGTGTGCAGTTCAGGTACATCGGGACAGTCTAGCAAAGAAGAACGTAACATGGTAAAGGAAAATGCCCATGAAATTTGGAGGTGGGTGATGTGGGTTTAAATCCCAGCCCTTAAGCTTTCTATTTCCAGGCTTTTGATCTTGAGTGAGTTTTCAATTAGGTAAAATGGTTATGAATGAAACAACACTGTAAAGTGCTTGATCACAAGACAGTCACATATTGGTGATTTAGCAAATGTTCCTTTTCCTTTTCCTCCTTTTGGTAATGTCTCTGAAGGTCATTTGGACGACTCACTGATATTCCGATTGGGACACATGGGAGACTGGGCCTCCCTGCCACCTTGAAGTTGAGTGTGGCCATCTTCAAAGTGATGTGTCTCACTTCTGGAGGAAGCCTAAAGAACAGTTAAGGATTTATCATGTTCCCCTTCCCCTGATGGCAGAACTAGTTCTCTTCCATATAGTGGAGGTATCAGGCCTTCCACTCAAACTGTAATTGACACAGCACAGAGTGAGAAATAAACCTTTGTGCTTACAAGCCACTGAGATTCTGCAGCTCTGTGCTATATTGCACAACAGCCCATCTGAACTGAAACAGGATTATAGGAATTAACATAGCTGTGCTGATGAGCAACTTGTTTGATATTGTGTAAAGATTATCTGCAGACTATGGATGAGTCTGTGTTAGGGCATTTGGGACCGTAAGAGGTTGTTGTTATGGAGAAAGACCACAGACTTTCTACACTGTGTCTTTTCCTGTTTACTAAAAAGCCATGCCTTCAGGAAAATAGGGATAGGAGAGAATTCACCAACCAGAGCTGGGTGACTACCTCATCTGAGGTCTTATACATCAATTTGTAGGTTTCTTTTTGATACTTAAAATATAACCCGAGATTCCCTCGCGTCTCATACTTTTTCAGAAATCATTTTGAGATCTTTAGGAGAAGGAGACCCTTGTACTTATAAGGAAACCGACTTGTAACAGCATACTTTTGAAAAGTGATTCATGAAAACATTTTGAAAACAAAGGGAGTTACAGTTAAGATATAGTATACATTTGAAAGGAGATTCAGATATTCTTTTAAAATGTCTTCATGTGCAACTTCAGAGTTGTTAACTTTTAGAATAGTAATATAAATATATAGATTTTAATTATGGGGGAAGAAGGTGGTGATTTTCCTCATGATTTAGGCAAGCAGAATTCTACAAGGGACACTCATTTCCTCTTTAAGAGATCACCAGGAAAAAAGATTCTCATGGAACAAAGGTGAAACTTCATGCAAAATACAATCACACAGGAAAGGAAAAAGTAAAACTATATTCACAGATGACATGATCTTGTATGTAGAAAGTCCTAGGAATACATACATACACACAGAAAACTATAAAAACTAATAAACAGTTCAGCAAGGTTGCAGAATACAAGATCAATATATAAAAATCAGTTGTATTTCTATATACTATGAACAAACCAAAACTGAAATTAAGAAAACAACTGCATTCACAATAGCATCAAAAAGAACAAATTGCTTATGAAAAAAATTTTTTTTAATTTTTTAATGTTTATTTTTGAGAGAGAAAGACAGAGAGAGACAGAGCATGAGCAGGGGAGGGCAGAAAGGGAGACACAGAATCTGAAGTAGGCTCCAGGCTGAGCTGTTAGCTCAAAGCCTGATGTGGGGCTCAAACTCATGAACGGTGAGATCATGACCTGAGCCCAAGTCGGACACGTAACCCACTGAGCCACCCAGGCACCCCCCCACCCTTTTTAATGTGTATTTATTTTTCAGAGAGACACACACACAGAGGATGAGCGGGGGAGGCCAGAGAGAGAGGGAATGCTCATGAAAAAAATTTTAAGTGGAGGACTTGTAACTGAAAACTAAAAAACATCTTTGAAAGAAATTAGAGAAGATTTAAATAAATGGAAAGGCACGCTGATGGATTGGAAGACTTAATATTATTAGAACGGCAATACTCCACAAATTGATCTATCGATTGCCGAATTTCCTTTCTGCAGAAATTGGCAAGCTGATCCCAAAATTTATATAGAAAGGCAAAGGGCCCAGGATAACCAAAAGAATCTTGAAAACGAAGAACAAAGTTGGACCATCACACTTCCTAATTTCAAAACTTCCTACACAGTACAACTGTCAAGACAGTGTGGTATTGGCTTTGGACAGACATGTGGATCAATGGAATAGAATTGAGAGTCCAGAAATAAACCCTACATTTGCTGTCAATGGATTTTCAACAAAGATGCCAAGATAATTCTATGGGGAAAAGAACAGTCTTTTCAAGAAGTAGAACTGAGATAACTGGATATCCAACTGTGAAAGAAAGAAGTTAGACTCCTCCCTCACACCATATACAAAAACGAACTCAAAATGTATCAGAGGGGCGCCTGGGTGGCTCAGTTGGTTGAGCGTCCGACTTCAGCTCAGGTCATGATCTCACAGTTTGTGAGTTTGAGTCCCGCATGGGGCTCTGTGCTGACAGCTCAGAGCCTGGAGCCTGCTTCGGATTCTGTGTCTCCCTCTCTCTCTGCCCCTTCCCTGCTCATGCTCTGTCTCTCTCTGACTCTCAAAAATGAATAAACGTTAAAAAAAAAAAAGTATCAGACACCTAAACATATGAACTAAATATATAAGTCTGTTAGGTGAAACTTAAGTATAAATCTATGGGATCTTGGATTAGGCAATGGTTTCTTAGATATGGCATCAAAATACAAAAATAGAAAAAAAGAAATAGACAAATTAGACTTTATCAAAACAATATTATCGTATTTCAAAGGGCACCATTCCAAAAGTAAAAAGGCAGCACATGGGAGAAAATATTTGTGAATAATATATCTGATATGGGTTTAGTATCTAGAATATATTAAGAACTCTTACAACTCAACAATAAAAAAAAATAATAACATGGGGCAACTGGGTGGCTCTGTTGGTTAAGTGGCCAACTCTTGATTTCGGTTCAGCTCGTGATCTCACAGTTTGCATCCAGCTCTGCACTGACAGCATGGAGCCTGCTTGGGATTCTGTCTCTCCCTTTCTCTCTGCCCTTCCCCCAATCATGTTCTCTCTCTCTCTCTCTCTCTCTCTCTCTCTCTCTCTCTCTGTCTCTCTTCCTCTCTTTTCCTCTTTCTCTCTCTCTCAAATAAATAAACATTAAAAAAATAATAAAATTAGGGGCGCCTGGGTGGCGCAGTCGGTTAAGCGTCCGACTTCAGCCAGGTCACGATCTCGCGGTCCGTGAGTTCGAGCCCCACGTCAGGCTCTGGGCTGATGGCTCGGAGCCTGGAGCCTGCTTCCGATTCTGTGTCTCCCTCTCTCTCTGACCCTTCCCCGTTCATGCTCTGTCTCTCTCTGTCCCAAAAATAAATAAAAAAACGTTGAAAAAAAATTGTTAAAAAAAAAAAAATAATAATAATAAAATTAAAATATGGGCAAAGGATTTGAATAGGCATTTCTCCAAAGGAGATACACAAATGTTCATACGGTAGATAGGTTTCCAACTGCAAGAGAGGAAGGACAAGCTTTAATTTACAAGCATGTTTCAAGTCTGCACTTTGGTCACATTTGCCAATGTCTCATTCACTAAGGACAGACCCATGGCCAAGCCCAGATTCATGGACTGGAAAAGCAGACTATCTCTTGATGGCAGAAACCACAAAATACTGTGGCCATTTTGTTTTTAATCTACAATACATACGTTCCCTTCTGCCTTGGAGAGGTCTCAATTTATGCCTATTGTTCTTAAGTAATTATTAATATTGCCTATGTCACATTCAAAGGAGATCTAATTTAATTGATAGTTAAATGTCATTTAACAAAGTGGGCAGGACACAGAAGTTCTTTGGTATAATTCCCATGTGCCTACCAACTATATTAAGAAATAAAATATTACCTAAATACATGAAACTCCCATTGTGCCCCTTCCACATTAAAACCTCTCTGTTCTCTCAAAAGGAAACTACTATTTTGAATTGTTATATCCAGTACCAGTAATAGATATGGAAAAAGAGGAAAATAGTCACTTACAGAAAATCTGTTTAAAATCAAGGCCAGGGGCACCAGGGTGGCTCAGTTGGTTAAGAAGCCAACTCTTGACTTTGGCTGGGGTCAGGATCTCACGGTTTGTGAGTTCAAGCCCCGTGTAGGACTCTGCACTGATAGCACGGAACTCGTTTGGGATTCTCTCTCTCCCTCTCTGTCTGCCCCTAACCTGCTCATGCTCTCTCTCTTTCTCAAAAATAAATAAATATTAAAAAAGGATCATCTATTGTATAAATAAAAAATTAAAATCAGGACAAAAATGTATGGTAAATAGTGGAAAAACAAAAAGATTTATGATCTCTTGGAAAATATTTATCAAATATAAGATTTATTTATTATAAGATTTATAAGATCTTATATCTATAATTATAGCTATGTACATAGTCTTAGAACAAGGAAAGAATCAAATATTGATTAAAGAGGCAAAATTATTGTTTGACAAAATGTAGAAGGGTTGTTTGTAATAGAAAAACATGGAAACAACTTAAATACACTTAAGGAGAATGGGTAAATTGTGATATGCCTACAGAGACCAACACATCAGTGAATTAATGAATCAGAACATGTATTCATATGGCTAACTGTCCCAAACTATACTGTATAACCAAGCTGCAAAAGAATACATAAGCAATATATTTACACTGTTAAGAAAAAGTATCCAAAATTTGGAAACAAGGCAGAAGAATGGCTGCATGTTGGGGCACTGGATGGCTCAGTCGGTTGAGCGTCTGACTCTTGATTTCAGCTCAGGTCATAAAGCCTGCTTAAGATTCTCTCTCTCTCTCTCTCTCTCTCTCATATTCTCTCCCTCTCTCTCCCTCTGTCCCTCTCCCCGGCTCATGTTTGCGTCCTCTCTCAAATTAAAAAGAAAAAAAAAATGGCTGCATACCTTTTTAATGTCATGTCAAACATTGCCTAAGAGGCCTGCCTACCTACAGATTCTTTGATTCTCTAAAGAAATGATCTTTTGTTGGATTTACTACTTAGTGTTGCTCAGGGCCAGAGAACATCCTAGATTGAAAAGTTGCAAATGTTTTTTGTCCAGTAGAGATATAAATTATTTTGGCCCGATAGAAAACATAACTGCAAAACTTACAGTTTTATTGCCCTTTAGGGCATAGTTTTATGCCCTTTAGGGCATAGTTTAGGGCAAAATTATATCTAATTTTGCAATCTGACTTCAACATTCTATCTTTGACTGTAAATACTTCAGTCTGTCTTGTACTCCTTTGTAACAGCTTTAATACTTTGCTGATTCCCTCATTAATGGGATAAATTAATCTTGACATGTGCTCATTTTATATTTGTACAAGTCATAGTTTTAAAGTTAAAAATGATACTTTGACAATATAAATTAAAAACATGTAAGGCATTGCCAAATATGCTGTGTGTATTATATATATATACATGTGATAACAGTATAAAGAAGAGAAAAGAAATAATAAACACTAAATTCAAAATAGTTTCCTTTTGAGGAGATAAGGAGGATGTGATTTGGAAGATCACAAAGGAAGTTTCATCTATTTTGGTGATGTTTTATTTCTTAATCCAGGATGTAGGCACTTGGGTTTTTGTTCTTTTACTCTTTGTACATTTATAACAAAATGCATTTTATAATAAAAGTTTTAAGTTACATGGGAGCACATTAGAACATTCTTTTCTTGATGTTTTACCTATGCAGCAGTTGATTAACATGGCATGTATTCAGAGTACCTGTCTGGCTCAGTTGGTAGAACACACAACTCTTAATCTCAGAGTCTTGAGTTCAAGCTCCACACTGGGTGGGGAGTCTACTTAAAATTAAAAACAAAATTTTTTAAACACATTGCATGTATTCTATATTACCTGATTTGTACCATATCTGATGCATTGTCTGATGTATATTGATATCTGAGACATTTGTATTATATAATCTGATTTCTTCCATATTTTTTCCAGTTTTATTGAGCAGTAACTGACAGATATAAGTATAAGATGTAAAGTATGATGGTCTGATTTACATATGTTGTGAAATACTTATTGTAATAGGTTGAGTTAACATCCATCATATCATATAGATCCAACAAAAAGAAAACAAAATTTCTCCTTGTGATGAGAACTGTTAGGATCTCCTCTCTTACCAACTTTCCTATACATCACACAGCAGTGTTAGCTGTAGTCATCATGTTGAAGGTTACATGCTTAGCACCTATTTATGTCATAACTAGAAGCTTGTATCTATTGACCACCTTCCTCCAATCCCCCCTCCCATCTTTTGTATTATTTTATGATAGAGATTATTCATAAAAGTTCTTAACTGGTTGAAAGGAAGTTAATGATACATAGATGGGATGTTTACGTGAGACTATTTTTGTAGGCAGTCAGTGTATTTGTGTAAATTTTTCTGTTATAAAAAAACTGTTTCTGTATGCAACCTTATAACTGTGACTTAAAAAGCAAAGACTTGAATAATGAAAATCATTAGTATGTCAGCCATTTTATTTAATCTGCAAAACACCCATATAAAATAGATATATTATTGCCATTCTCCAAATGATGAAACAGAGGTGCAGAGTCACTCAATTCACAATTCAGGAGAAATAACAGAAAGGTCCAGTTTCTATTCAACCTTGCTTTTTAGAATTTCCTTCCTTTAGCGAGGTGAAATGCAGAAACACAGGAATTGAAATCTCGTGGCTTTTGTAAGAAAATGTGTTGGGGCCCTAGCAGGTGGGAGGAGTGACTTTAGCTAAGGGAAGGGTGGGAGAAGGGGGGCTGCCAGGCAAGAGAAGGATTTCTCGCCTGGGGAAGGAACCGAAGGTCACTCTTTGCTAGGTCTGGGAGGGGTAAGACTGTATGAGGAGCCACTTTACATATTTAAATTCTAATTAGTGATTTACCCACCAGCTGGAAAGAGTTAATGCCACTTAAAAATAAAACTCAGTTGGGGCACCTGGGTGGCTCAGTCTGTTAAGCACCTGACCCTTGATCTCAGCTCAGGTCATGATCTCTCTCCATGAGATGGAACCCATATGGGGCTCTTCCTGCTGACAGCATGGAGTATGCCTGGGATTCTCTCTCTCTGCTCCTCTTGAGCTCTCTCTAAATAAATAAATAAATAAACTTAAGAAAAAAATGTAAAAACAAAAACTCACGTGGCTAACAATTTGCTTACACAATGGGAAGATTGCTTCCGTGGTGGGGTTTTTTTTCCTTGTGGTAAAAAGGAAAGAGTGCCTTAATTTGCTCCTACTTCTCTTTTGCACACATTAGTGTTTCTCTGTCTTTAACCACAAAAAGTTTCACAGGAACAGGAGGGAATTTTAAATAAGGAAAAAAGCGAGTTGACCTACTTTTGAATAATAAAAGCTTATAAAACTATGCTGAACACCCCTAGATGGAAATAAACATGCATAAAAAGTGCTTGAAGGAAAATAAATGAATCTATGATGCTTGCAAAAGTGTGATTTTGACCTCTGACCAGAATACTATTGAAACCTTGAGAAAATAATGATTATTTACCTTCCCACAGGTAATCCTGACATTTTTGGCATCTTGCATGAAACTGGAAACATTCTGACAAATTCTGGCCAAGTTCTGCACACGGTCCCCTGTTCTGCACAGGCCACATCTCTGAACTCAGGCTTCCATGGTTAGAGTCTGCAGGTAACATAGTGTTTACACATTAATGTCATTAGAGTCTGCATTTTAAAGGCATGGACTAGATGTCATTTCTTTGTCTTACCAGTTCTTTCAAAATCTTTCCATATTCAATCATAGGAAGGTCCATTGTTGCAACCATTTGCTAGGACAATTTGACATCTATTAAAAATTGCACATAGGGCGCCTGGGTGGCGCAGTCGGTTAAGCGACCGACTTCAGCCAGGTCACGATCTCATGGTCCGTGAGTTCGAGCCCCGCGTCAGGCTCTGGGCTGATGGCTCGGAGCCTGGAGCCTGTTTCCGATTCTGTGTCTCCCTCTCTTTCTGACCCTCCCCGTTCATGCTCTGTCTCTCTCTGTCCCCCCCAAAAAAAAAAAAAAAAAAAAAATTGCACATACTGTTTAATCCAACAATCACATTACTATTATTATTATTCATTATTATTTGTACACTCCTCCTTCAGAAAAGTTAATGCATATGGTTTTATTTTCTGGAGGGAATTATGAGGAATCTTTGGGAAGACATACTTGATGGGATGTGAGAGGGCAGCTTTCATTTGTTTTGTTCTTTTATATATTTGAATTATTTTTTAATTTTTTAAAAAAACGTTGATTTATTTTTTAGAGAAAGAGAGAGTGTAAGTGGGGGAAGGGCAGAGAGTGAAAGGGAGAGACAGAATCCTAAGCAGGCTTTGTGCTGTCAGCACAGAGCCTGATGTGGGGCTCCATTTCATGAACCTGTGAGATCATGACCTGAGCCAAAATCAAGACTCACTTAACCAACTGAGCCACCCAGGCACCCCTATATTTGAATTATTTTAAATTTAGTGTGTCTTACTTTTATTATTTTTATTTCTGATGTCGATGGATTAACTAAATAGGGAGTTGTAAGCTGCTTTTCTCTTTGGATTTCTTTCTATTTAAAGTTTTTTCTAGGGGCTCCTAGGTGACTTTGTCAGTTAAGTGTCCAACTTTGACTCAGGTCATGATCTCACGGTTTGTGAATTTGAGCCCTGCGTCAGACTCTGTGTCAACAGCTCAGAGCCTGGAGCCTACTTCGGATTCTGTGTCTCCTTGCTCTCTGCCCCTCCCCAACTCACACTCTGTCTGTCCATCTGTCTGTATGTCTTTCTCTGTCTCAGAAATAAATATTAAACTTTTTAAAAAATTTTTCTAATAATTATTTTAATCTTTTAAAGCCAAAATTGGGAAATACATTGGAGTTTCAAAGGCACTGGGAATATCTATTTCTAAAACTGGGTGGTAGGCATTTACTTTATTACTATTCCTTTTGCATTTCATATATATGATGTTATAAACAATGGATCAAGAATTTAGGAAAACATCTAAAGCAGATCAACTTTTGAGAAACCCTTTTTTTTTTCTGGAAGAACTAATAATCCATATGAAAATGATGATGTGAAAAAGAAGTCAATCCAACAGAAAATTGACAGTTCTCAACTGAATGTTTCACATTAGGAAACATTTATTATTAATTTACAACCCAATGATTTTCTCCTATATTGAACCATCAACATTTTAAAACAAAACATTTCATTTTGAGATAAATTGTGAAATCTGTTGCTTAAAAACCTCTGAGGCATTGGTTACATCATGTGGTGTGTAAGGCAACCATCTCCTTTTGTTGAATAGGAAGCCATTTCTTCTCAGCTGCCTTCCTGAACGGTCCTCTGTAGTCACTGAGGAGTTCTACTGTAGAGCTTGTTTCTGCTTCATGTACTGTTTGCTTTCTTACCTTCTCTGTTAGACCCTGAGCCCGTTGAGGGAAGGGATTTGGTCTTATCATTTGAATCATGTCATTCTTCCATACCTTTTTCTGTCATTTCAGTTACAATGGTCTTGTAGTTGTCCACTGATCTGTTTTCCTTTCTCTGGACTGAGCTCCTAAAAGTCAGGGAGCTGTGTCATAATCATGGTCTTATTCCCAGCATCTAGTTGAACACCTGGTGTGTAGATTGGGGATGGCAAATTCCAGGTCCATGTGATACCAATTCCTCATTCTGTGCCATGGCATGACAGTAACCCATCACTGAGCTCTAGACCCTTCTAGGCAGCTACTTCCAGTGCTGTCACTCATAGCAACCATCTCCTCTCCCCACTTGCCTCTGTCTCCCCACCCCAGTCAGAGGGAAAATTAAAGGCAGCAACACTCTCCAATGTGGGATTAGAGCTCATATCTCCCAGCAACCAGCATTGCATCAGGCTACTGCACCACACAGTTTCATTCAACGCCATCTATCCTTGCCAGGGATTCATGAGGCAAGTGAGGACAACTACAAGAGCTATTTTATTCTCTTTCAGTAGGAACTTAGGTCTAGAAAGATTGAGGTAGGAAAGAAATTCTCCCATATGGAGACAAAAATGAAATCACAATCAAAGAAAAAAATACTAATAACCAAAATATTTCAGAATTTTTATTGCTGCCTCTTTCCTTTTAATGGTGTTCATTATTCAATTTTAGCTACTTTTCTAATTTTAGCACTTAGGACAATCATGACAAATAAAACCCATCCATGAAGGTTGCCAGATACACAGTGCTCACTCAGGCAATGTTGGCCATCATAATTGACAAGAGGCTTGTATTCATTTCCTGTTGCTGTTGTAACAGAATACCACAAATGTAGTGGCTTGAAATAATACAAATGTTCTGGTTCTGTGGGTCAGAAGTTTGAAATGGGTCTCACTGGCCTAAAATCAAGGTGTTGGCAGGGGATTTTTTTTTTTTTTTCTGGAGGCTCTAGGGGAGAATCTATTTCCTTGCCTTTCCAATTTCTAGAGGCCAACTATAGTCCTTACTTCATGGCCCTCTTCCTCTACCTGCAAAGGCAGCAAAGTAGGGGCCTTCTCATATTACCATCTCTATGGGTTTTGTTCTGCCTCCCTCTTCTGCTTTTTAAAAAATGTTTATTATTTATTTTGAGAGAGAAAAAAAACTTGCATGTGAGGGGGGGAGGGGCAGACAGAGGGGGAGAGAGACCATCCCAAACAGGCTCTATGCTCAGCGTGGAGCCTGACATGGGGCTGGCTCTCATGAACCGTGAGTTCATGACCTGAGCTGAAATTAAGAGACGCTTAGCCGACTGAGCCACCCAGGTGCCCCTCTTTCCCACTTTGAAGAACCCTTGTAGCCACATGGATAATTCAGGATAATCTCCCCGTTTTAAGATCAGCTGACCAGCACCTCAATTCCATCTACAACCTTACTTTCCCCTTGCCACGTAACACAACATATTCACAGGTCCTGCAGATTAGGGTGTAGATATCTTTGGGCAGCTATTATTCTGTCTACACAGGGACAAATCTCAAAATGTCTTCTCATTAGGCAGACTGTGCAGGCACATTAGGTTTATTCCTCACCTACCACCTGTCCAGAAAAGTGATGGAAATCGCTTGCAAATACCCTATGGCCCCTCCCTGACTATTTTTGATAAATAGTCTGCATGTGCTTATCCGAGAAGAGAATGTCTCTTCTGTTGAGCTAGCTCTGTGCTGTCAGGTAGGGTAGGGATAGCAGAGAAAGAAGAGTTGAAAGGTGTATCACAGGCCCTTTTGTTTTTGTTTTTCATACTTGCATTTACGTTACGTTTGCATTACAGGAGGCTCTGGATATGCCGGTTATCACCAAGGTGGGGGTTGTGCAGAGGGCCAGCTGAGCAGGGTGTGTGTGAATGGAGAGGAAGCTGGGGCAGAACTGGTGGAAACCTACATTCTTACTCGGTGGGGTGGGAGGGGGTTGTAGTGATTGGAAAGTTATTTAGATTTCAGTGCAGATGAATCACTATATGCTCCTCTGCACATGTATAAGGATGTGCATCCACATATAAGGATGCACACAATGTGAAAGATGGAACACATTCTGAATATTATCCCCAAACAATGATATCTATTTAAAAGTTCAGGCAAAAATTACTCAATATCACTCTAGCATTGATATATTTAGTCTACTGCCTTGATGCTTTTCCTGAATATTGGTGAATTTGGGACCTCAGAATAGAATACCAGAGAAAACACCTGACTTACAAGAAAAGTCCTCCAGACCCTGAAATAGAACCCAGCAATGATTCCAGTAATGATGGCTGTTCTCTACTCATGGAACAATGGGACGGGAAGGATGTCATGTATTGTTTTTTGGCTTTGGTTTCTGGTACTGTGAGGTAGCTCTATACTCTTCTGTATAGAGACCAGTGATGCAATGTCATGGCAATTTTGAGAATATGATTCAGATGTTGCCAGCTACAGCTGATATAACTGGAAAATAGCTAGAAGGAGCCCATTTCTTTCTACATACAAAAAGCTCTGCGTGATTAACATATACAACTTGAAGAGTCTGGAGAGAAGTATAAACCCATGAAACTGGCACCACAATCTATGCCATAAACCTATCCATCACTTCCAAAAATGTCCTCCTGCCCTCTTATTTATTTATTATTATTGTCATTATTATTATTAACGATGCTTAACATAAGATCTACCCTCTTAGCCAATTTTCAAGTATACAGTGCAGTGTGTTTAACAATAGGCACTATTCTGCACAGTTGGACTTGTATGTTTAGGACTCACCCATCTTATGTAATGGAAGTTTTTTGCTCTCTGACCAACATCTCCCCATGTCCCCCTCCACTCAGCTCCCAGGAACATCATTCTACTCTTTGCTTCCATGACTTTGACTATTTTAGATTCCTCATCTAAGCAGTATCATGTACTATTTGTCCTTCTGTGTGTGGCTTGTTTCACTTAGCGTAATGTCCTCCAGGTTCATCCATGTTGTCACAAATGGCAGAAGGAGCCTCTAGAAGGAGCTCGCTTTATTTTTCATGCCAGAGGGGAGCATTCTTTCATGTGGCTCTGTGGTCCATAAGACATAAATCTAAGTGAATGTAAACCCTACCTTGGCCCACCCAGCAGCTCTCATTTCTGAGATGCTGTGTCCCAGCCACTCCACAGAAACCCAAGGAAGGCACCTCCTTCTGTCTGAAGACACACCACAGCATTTTGTTTCCAACATGGTCTATCTTGGGGCATGTTTGGTATTGGTAGAAGGCAATTCTTATCCTTTACAGAAATTCTGATTATGTAGCTTTGGGTTTCTCTATAAGCATCTTCTATGGCTTTGTGCACAAATGTTATGATTTAAGGGATTACGGCAGTGATGCAGAGGAGGCTATGGAGGGCACTATGGAGGGCACTGGTTATATGTGACACTACGCTTCTTCCCAAACTGTGAGTTGAGGAGTCTAGACTGATTTTAAAGAAGCCCCGTGATGTTCAGGCAGAATAGAGCAGAGCATATATACACAAGTTTTGATAAAGGGGGCAACCATTTTGTTCAACTTTCTCACCCGGCTAGCATTTTCCTTATCAGCTTTGAAAACTTGCTTTAAAAAGACAGAACAGCCCCACAGGGCTATTGACAATGACGGAAGAGGGATGGTGTTTGGCAGACTTCGAAGCTTTCTCTAAGAGGCTCTGAAACGTCAATTATCCATAAATTGTCACTCTAAGAAACATTGTAAAATGACTTAGAAGTGTCTACCATTTCCAAAGGTAAACAAAGCTTGACCTTAGTATTGACATCTAAGTAAAAATCATCTTTTAATACTTGCCTTTGTCTTGCTTCGGTAAATCTGCTATTGCATTTAGCGTCTCGGTGACTGCTGTGCTGATACTGTGATAAACAGAGAGACTGAAATTACAAAACAGCTGGAAGAAGCTGGGAATGTCCCAACTTTGCACAGGATCCATTTTTTTCTCTGGTTCTTTGGATAAAACCGGAAGAAAGCTAGGCTGCGTGGAGTTTGTATCTGACATGAAATATGATTGAAAAGCCTGGTCAAATTCTTGCTGCATCTGTTTGAAGACGTTAAGACTCCTGTTAAAGAGAAATCTCACATCCACGGTCAGCTGGCTGAATACATTCTCTATTTGGGCCACTTGTGCATCCTCCTCAATGAATTTTTCACTGACAGGGAGATCTTTTTGATTATCTTCGTGGAAAGGAAACAAGTATTGATACATCTTCCTGAAAAACTGTTCGACCTGTGGGGTGAGGTGGAGGATAGAAATGGAATAAGAGATTAATTTTCTTTCTAGACCGTTTCTTTTTTAAAAATCAACTTTATTTTATTATTTTTTTTAAATGGAAGGACAATTGACATGGACCATTTCTTATTGTAAATTTCAAAGTCAACTTGCAGTGGTCATTCCAAATCAAAAATAATTCTGGGCAAGATAGGAAAAGGTGACTCATTTTTTAAGATAATTTATTAACACTCTTATAACTTTGACTTTGTTTGTGGAAATAGGATCTGAAATTCTTCCTTGTTTATGTTTGCCTACCAAAGGCCAAGTTTTTAATATTGTTGGCAAGCCACAGCCTGATGTAGCGGCAGAGGCTGGCATGTCAAGGTTTAAAGGGTACTGTGTAGGTTGCCCCAAAACTATGAAAAAAGCTCTTGCCTTTCATCTCTGTCTTAGGGTTTTTTGGTTTTGGGGTTTTTTTGTTTTTGGGGGTTTTTTTTGGTTTGTTTCCTTTAGCGTAATGTTGTTAGTGACTTTATGGTCTTCTCTTTCTTGTCTCATAAATTAGTCCATGGAAAGGAAAAGATAAACACATTCATACTGAATTATAGATGCCTGATAGAGTTAAATAGGCTACTCAGGGATGGTTACATATTAGTAGTAATCAAAGCCCTCTTTGGCTAGAGTCAAAGAAATGAATCTCTAATTGTAGAATTTTACACTCAGTGGGAGAATATTTTCCAGCAGTCACACCATGCCCTACATCCATATGACTTCCAGGTTTGTGCTAGAACACAATTGCCCTTATATGGTAGCGCTGTGGCCATGTTGAAAGCTATGGAGCATACCAACTATCCGACATCACAGATGTAGCATCCCAATGCTGTTCAAAGAAATCCCCAGAAATTCTTGTATTATTCTTGCCTTTCTCAAAAAGTAATCTGGGTGGGGGCCGGGGTGGGAGTTGGGACCCCTGGGTGGCTCAATCAGTTAAGTGTCCAATTCTTGATTTTGGCTCAGATCATGATCTCATAGCTTGTGAGATCAAGTCCTGTGTCAGGTTCCATGCTGACCACATGGAACCTCCTTGGGATTCTGTCTCTCTCTCTTTCTTTCTCTTTCTCTCCAAAATGAATAAATAAACTTAAAAAAAAAAAAAGTAATCTGGGTGGATTGTCTGTCCCTCTCTCTGCCAGCTTGTATTTGCCTGAATCCATCCACAAAAACAAACTTTAAAGCCCCAAGAAATTTTCATAAAGTCACACAACTGGCACAGACAGGAATGGTTCCCAAATCTCTGACCTCCAGCCAGTGCTCATTCCACTGTTTTCCGGTATATTGGAGAGTGACAATGGCTATAAAAATAGAGCAGATGCAATTAACAGTGGAGGCAAATTAACTTGGCAAATGAATTGTCCTAGGGGTTGCTCCCTCTATAACTGGGTATGGCATTGCCAAGCCAGGAGCATACTGTAAGTAGTGCATGCTGTAATATAGAGAGGGAAATTTCACTGCATTTCATATTCAGCTCACGTCTCGAACGGGAAGAGAAATTCAGGCCAATAGAATAGGAGACTTTTATGGGGCAGAGCTTATCCTATTCAGGTCACCACCTTCTGTGAGTCCCTCTGCCCAGACAGATAGCCAAAGGGGACAAAACAAACAAACATGCCAGTCCTATAGGGAATGCATAGATATGGTTAAAGAGGACATGAATGTGTGCATATGTGTGTGTTGCTGTAAGAAGGCAAGCCTGTTGAAGGAGAGATTCAGGAGGCAGAGGATGTCTTCAAATGTTTGGCCTCCAGGGAAAAAATTAAAGCAGGTTGAAATCAGAGACTATAATACTATTATTTAGAATGCAATTCAGCAAACATTTATTAGATACCTAATGCTTAAATGAAGACAGCTAACATGTGGTCCCTGCCCTCAAAGAGCTTACAATCTAGTGGGAATGTATTCACAAAGGACAAATACAAGACAGAAAGATTCAGGATATTTCCAAGAGGGATATACACTGTGTCATTAAAGGGAGAGATGAACACTGAATGACTGTTTTATCTTGTAATTTGAATATACACAGGTGATTTGTACATAGCATGAATGTTAGATTCTAGGTCACAAAAGGCCAATATCAGGTCAGGCATTTCTATTCTAAATAGTAAAATAAGTTAATTTTTAAAAATTAAGCTGGAGTATGTACCTTAAGTATTCTGAAACCTTGAGCTCTATTTTTCCCTTACCGTATTTTTCATAGAGGACCAGCTAGATTGGCAGGTTGTGTAAAATCTCATGCAGTTACTCTCCAGGCAAGACTTGCATTCGTCCCAGGAATCTGTCAAAGACACCTGGCATAGACTTTGTTCTTCTTCTAGATGTTCCTGAACTTCATTCATGAGTCTCAAGGCTTCCTAATTAAAAAGTAGAAACAAACATCCTATGAATGGATAAAGAAGATGTAGTATATATATACAATGGAGTATTACTTGGCAATCAAAAAGAATAAAATATTGCCATTTGCAACTACGTGGATGGAACTAGAGGGTATTATGTTAAGTGGAATTAGTCAGAGAAAGACAAATATCATATGACTTCACTCACATGAGGACTTTAAGAGACAAAACAGATGAACATAAGGGAAGGGAAACAAAAATAATATAAAAACAGGGAGGGGGACACAACAGAAGAGACCCATAAATATGGAGAACAAACTGAGGGTTGCTGGAGGGGTTGTGGGAGGGGGGATGGGCTAAATGGGGAAGGGGCACTAAGGCATCTACTCCTGAAATCATTGTTGCACTATATGCTAACTAATTTGGATGTAAATTTTAAAAAATTAAATTAAAAATTAAAAAAAGAAACAAGCGTCCTATTTCCATTTCATAACTCTATGTGTACCTTAGCTGATTTTTAAAATATGCGTATTCTGATGTACTTCTTTACTCTTTCTTTGTGCCCCTAGCTGTTAACAGGTCTACCTGAATGCTTTCTGTTTGTTTAACGAAAAGACACTGGTTGATCCTTACTGAAGACTGAAAGTCTTATCCATCTGTTCACTCATTTATTCCTTCTTTCAACAGCTATTTATTGGGTACTTGTGATGGGACAGACATTGCACTAGATGCGGGTGAATTAGGATGTGGTCTCTACTCTGGGGGATGACTATAATTTACCTGTTTACTTGTCTGTCTTCACATGTAGTTCTTGGAAGATGTGGAAAGTGGGCTTTAAGGTTTATAAAGCTGACAAATTTATTTCCGTCATTTATGTTGCCTTTAATTTTTGTACATTCTTAAACATTGCAAGAAAGGGCAATTCTTGTATATCAAATCAGATCTGCCCAGCCAGTTACACTCTAATTGCAGACATGCCAGTGTTCTGAGGTTGTCTTTCTTCTTGTCTATATTCCGAGTGCTCCCCCTCGTGGTGCCTTGCTGTATGTGGTCAGGTCCCACGCCGGGTGGTAAGGAGCCTGTCCCTGAGAATCTCAGCCCTGCCCCCGGGACCTCCCCCAAGGCCAGCACCCCTGCCTAGACCCCTGGTCTCCTTGCTAGTGTGGACTTCTAAAGACAAGCTCCCTCCAAGCCTGAGACCTAGTTCAGGGGAGTGACTGGATATAATGGACTCCTCCATAAAACAGTCTCAGAGCTAACAGTGACTCCCTTAAGTGAAAACCACACAGTGGAGGCAAAGTTTCCGTACTTAAAACCAATTTAGTATTGATTTTTACCTAATGGAAAAGAAAAAGAAATCACCTTTCCCTGTCATGTTAAGCCCAAAGAACTAGTTGGGCACTGAGAATCTTTTGATGATTTCCTTATCTCCTTGGGCATTGTAGATCAATTTGGGTTCCTACATCTTCTCAAGAAAGTTACCCCACCATGGCTGGAAACAATACTGCCCACATTTCCTCAGTCAGTACCATTTTTATTTTATTTTATTTTATTTTATTTTATTTTATTTTATTTTATTTTATTTTATTTATTTTTTTAAATGTTTATTTTGAGAGAGAGAGAGCACGACAGAGCATGAGCAGGGGAGGAGCAGAGAGAG
Organism: Panthera leo; assembly: GCF_018350215.1. NCBI lineage: Eukaryota > Metazoa > Chordata > Mammalia > Carnivora > Felidae > Panthera > Panthera leo. Next base: position 43,515,812 of record NC_056690.1, read on the forward strand.
AGGCAGACACAGAATCCGAAGCAGGCTCCAGGCTGAGAGCTGTCAGCACAGAGCCTGACCCAGGGCTCGAACTCACAGCATGAGATCATGACCTAGACAGAAGTTGGACACTCAACCAACTGAGCCACCCAGGCGTTCCAGTCAGTACCAATTTTAAATGTCTTGTTCATTGTCACCATAAACCGAAATCCCAATATTTCCAATTCCAAGCTACACTCACTGTGTACCTTTGTGCAAATGGCTTAACATCTCTGAGCTTTAGTATCTTCCTTAGCAAATAAGAATAGCAATAGGATTTACCTCTTAAGGTTTTGTATTGAGATAAACAAGCAAGGCACATAGTGTGCCTCGATTTCCTTCCACTTCCTTCTGAGAGCACAACAAAAACCAGTTACCAAATCACATGTCCCAAGTTTTGGTAGTGTAATGTTGCCATGTAGGAAGATCTCTGGGGAGAAATGCCCTGCCCATTCCTTCTGTTTCCCCCTAAAATGTCCTACCTGCTGACTATTCCTGTAGTTTACAGATTTTCAAAGTCCTATATAAACTTGGTGTGGGGGTCAAATCACTTTAAGCCACCCTGGAGTTTCTCACTTTCAGTTAATTTCAGATGCTCTCTGAATATTAATATTATATTAATATATTAATATAATATTAATTATTAATCATTAATACTTGTATCAGTATATTAATATTATATTAAATCATATATTGATAATCTCTTAATATTAATATTATATTAATATAATATATAATTATATATAATATATAATTAATATTATATTGATATAATAATATTCAATATTAATAAGGAGGGGCTGTGAAGGGGTTTGTGATGACCCTAGGTCACCTGAGGATGGGTAGTGCTCCGTACTAGGAGACTGGGGGCACCAACCCCATATTTGCTAAGTCATCATTTGCCTAAAGTATCCTTTATCCTCAGTTTAAATTTAGGGGGGTACCTGCGTGGCTCAGTCAGTTGGGCGTCTGACTTCAGCTCAGGTCATGATCCTACGGTTCATAAGTTCGAGCCCGGCATCAGGCTCTGTGCTGACAGCTCAGAGCCTGGATCCTGCTTCGGATTCTGTGTCTCCCTCTCTCTCTGCCCCTCCCCCACTCACACTCTGTCTCTCTCAAAAATGAATACACGTTACAAAAATTTTTTCTTTAAAAATAAAAAAATCATAAAGTAATTTTAGGGAGGGGGACTCAGAGTTAAACAGGTTTTCCTTTTTTTTGATTAAGTTTTTGAGGCTTCAAACCTTAAGAGTATAATTTAATGAATGTTTATATAGTAAGAAGGTTTTTAAGAAAAAAATCCTACTAGTTCTTGGGATTCCTGAGGGCAAACTGAAACTGACATCTGTTTACTTGACCCACCCCTAACTGAAGCATTCTTTTCTTAGTATTACACCCTTGACTTGTGGGGAGGCCAGAGAAAGGGACAAAAACAGAAAGTCACTGGGTCCCAGAGGCACAGTGCCGACAGCTGATTTTCTCTGGGGTCATTCATAACTGCGCTGGGTTAACACGCTCATGGACATCATGAGCCTCAGTTTCCTTAGCTGTAAAGGGAAAGTAATGGTTTTTGCAGATGTTGGAAGGATTACTACACATGATAATGTGTTTTATAAAGAGCCTGTAAATGATAACTAGTGTCATTATTCCCAGGGCCCAGCTCACAAGCCCATCACAGAAGAATCCAGCTCCAGAGGCTTTCACATTATCCTTATAAGGAGCTATTTTTGACTTCCTCAAATCTTTTGCTTGCTGTCCAAAGGGAGGAGGGTTTGCAGCTGCTAGTCAAGTGATCTCCTTTCCTTGCTAGGGACCCTGTGCCACAAGGGGTATAGGTGTGGCCGTAACATCAACCAATCTGGTGACAGGTTCACATATAACTTTGGCGTCAGCCTGTCACACAGACCTGCTCCGGTGGCTCAATGGACACCCAGAGGCCACTGTACTCAGAAATAAAGAATTCCAGCAGCTATCTGCAGTTGGTGGCCTCCAACTTTACATGTTTATAGGTACAGGTGTAGGGAGGAAATATTAAAACTTTTATTTTTAAGTTTTAATTTAAAAACTGATCCCCTATCTCTATCAAAAGTACATAAACATTTTAAAAAAAGGGGGCGCCTGGGTGGCTCAGTCGGTTGAGCGTCCGACTTTGATCTCATGGTTTGTGGGTTTGAGCCCCATGTTGGGTTCTGTGCTGATAGCTCAGAGCCTGGAGCCTGCCTCGGATTTTGTGTCTCCCTCTCTCTCTGCAACCTCCCCGCCCTGTGCCCAGCTCTCACTGTTTCTATCAATAGTAAGTAAACATTTAAAAAAATAATAATTAAAAAAATTGATGGCGGGGAAGGAGAAGTAGGTGGCGGGGTAGGAGAAGTAGGGAGTTGTTTAATGGGTACAGAGTTTCAATTCTGCAAGACGGAAAGAATTCTGGAGCTTGATTGCACAGAATTGTGAAGGTATTCAGCACTATTTACCATACACATAAAAATAATTAAGATGGTAAATTTTATGTTATGTGTATTTTACCACATTTATAAATTTTTAAAAATAAAATTTTAAAGTAATTTACTCTCAATGTTAAAATTTAGAATACTTTCCAAATTATTTTGTTACAGTTTTGATTTCCTCTTTGATTTAAGGGTAATGTTGAAAATAATTTTAAAAAATAATTGAATTGTTTTGAATGTTTTGTTCATTGTTAATGTTATTAAACTGTGAGCCATGCAGTGTTCATAACTTAGAAACATATTAAGCTTAATTCTGTAACATAGGAACAATTTTTAACATCTTCTCTGGATATTTGGATATATAGTTGACCTTTAAAAACATGGGTTTGAATTGCATGGGTCTACTTACAGGTGGATTTTTTTCAATAAATGCAGGACGGTACTATAAATGTATTGTCTTTTCCTTATGATATTCTTAATATTTTCTTTTCTCTAGCTTTATTGTAGGAGTACAGTACACAATGCATACAACACACAAAATATGAGTTAATCGATTATTTATACAATTGGTAAGGCTTCTGGTCAACAGTAGGCTATTAGAAATTGTTTTGGGGGCGTCAACAGTTACATGCAGATTTTCGATTGGAGGTCGGCACCCCTTACTCCCACATTGTTCAAAGGTCAACTGTAATGTGTATTTCCCATTGGTAAGATACATAGTTTGAACTGTAACTATTAAGCGAAGGCATTTGAATAAAGAAACTTATTAGGCTGATGTACTATTTTATATACATTGGTGCTTTCTTGTGGTGCTTATGTCAGACCACTGCATGTCACCAACTGCTCGAGAGGACCATGGGGAAGTGGGTCCTCCACATTCCAGGAGCATCCACACTGGTTCCCTCTCTCTTTGTTCCCTTGGAGCCGATTGCAATGAATTGCCATTTAGAGGGCTCAGGTGAATGATGGTTTTATTATTTAGTTTTAACTAAGCTAGCCCTCACCAAATGGGGAAGAAGCTTCAAAAGATTCTTGATAAAAACCAAACAATACCCATGAGATTAAAAAATATGAATAATTTAAGCTCAGGTAGACAAGAAGCAAGCCGCAGAGCTGAAACGTCTTCATTATAAGCTCTTTGTTGGTCACATGACAAAGTAAAACTATGATCTAATCAGACCTGGCCATCAACTAAAAAGTTTCAAAATATTTTCCAGATTATTTGAAATATGGATTTAACATCCACCCTAGCTAGTGATGAACCTCATCCTACATCTATTTTTTGCCTTGAGATATTAATGGTAGCAATTCGTGTGTCTAATTTACAAATAAACTAATATGCATAAATTTAGGAGTGAACACTAAGAATAGTATTAGTAATAGGGATGGGGGCTCAAAAACCTTTGGAGACCACAGATCTAGCCAAAAACTCCATGAACACTTTTGACTCCATATCCGGAGTCAGAATGGACTAAAGATAAAGTATTTTTAAGAAAGTAGCACTTCCCCAACAGAGATGAATCCCTCAAATTCCTGGATTTGGAGTCCTGCAAAGGCCCACTCTGCCTTTGAAGTTTTCATCCACTAAGAGCTGCTCTCCAGAAAATCTACTGTTAGGGAAAATAAATAAGTCATCAACTGCACTAACAGATGCAGTATTTATGGTCTAGCTATATTTAAGATCAGGTGTTGTTCCCAATTACTGTACCTGCTTTTCTTCTTTGCATTTCTTCAGGGTTTTCATTAGATTGGTATGTTCCTCCTCTCTTCTTTCCATCATGATTTTCATCTGCTTCATACCAATCAAAGCCTTCTTCACTTCTTCGTCTCCATCTATGTCTCCAGCCTCAGGAAAACCTAAAAGAAGCATTGCAGTTTTTTCCCTTTGAGATCTGATCAAATTGCAGTGTATCAGAATACAATAAGTTCACCAGTTTTCATTATGTCCCTTAAATAGAGACTTAGCTGTTCTTTTGCAGCATCAAATTCTGGAAGCAGATCACAATGGATTGGCTGTTAGCTGCCCCACGGACACAGCTGCCATGTAGATGATACCTTCTATTCCTCGTGTCTGAGCTCCTAGACAAGTCAGAGTTCATTTAACCTCATTCTTGTCCTCTCACTCAGGGCCTGTTTCCAGTTATCCAGTTTTTTTTCTTTCACTTAAAACTCAAGTGTGTTTATATTAGAAAAAAATTCAGATTTTCTTCACAGACAATTTATATTAAATGCCAAATGGGAACCTCAAACACAGCGAACAATTGCCCTTTCTTTCAGCTTCAATTGCCTTCCCAGGAGGCATTAAAACTAGAAAGTATCTCATATAATACAAGATTCTTTAACAACCTGCTGGACATCTCTTATATACCCTTTTAAAAATTGTATTTACTTTTTTATTTTAGAGAGAAGGAGAGAGAGCATGCAAGCACGAGAGAGGAGCAGAGGGAGACAGGGAGAGACAGAATACCTTTTTTTTTTTTTTTTAGTTTATTTATTTAATTTGAGAGAGAAAGAGCACAAGTAGGGAAAGGGCAGAGAGAGGATCTCAAGCAGGCTCTGTGCTGTCAGCATAGAGCCCGATGCAGGCCTCAATCTCACAAACTCATGAGATCATGACCTAAGCCAAAATCAAGACACTTAACTGACTGAACCAGCCAGGTGCCCAGGCACAGAGAGAGAGAGAGAGAGAGAGAGAGAGAGAGAAAGAGAGAGAGAATTCTAAACAGGCTCCGCACTCAGCATGGAGCCCGATGCAAGGTTCAGTCCCACAACCCTGGTGTCATGACCTGAGATGAAATCAAGAGTCTGACACTCAATCGACTGAGCCACCCAGACACCTCTTTTCTACATCTTTAATAAGCTTTTGGTGGGTATAAAATTCATTGTCATTCTCTCTTTGCAGTAGTCAGTGTGGCTTCCAAAGGAACTTATTTTTGTTTCTGAGTTTAATCATAGACCTTCCTAAAGCAGCATTTTAACTAATTTATTTTTCTAAGTATTCAGTACCCAAAGCATATATCGTCAAGCAAAGGTCACAAGTTCATGAACATAGACTAACCAGATTCAATGTCACTATAACCCATTCTTTCACTATTTCAGGAATAACTGCACAGATAACTTTAATTGTTTAAATTTTTCAAATGCTAGAAAAGAATTTCACTGTTCGTTAAAACCGTGCTGAGAGGATACCAAACATCTGGATGATACCAAGAAATGCAGCCCGAAAGTTGGCAAGTTTTATCTGTGTGATAGCAAACATCTGGATATGTGAACGTTCTCAGATACTCGGCTGGAATTCTCTACTTTTATTCCAGATGTTTGGCATCATGTCTACTTGGTTTAAGTGCTGAGAGAACATCCTACCGTGAAATTGGAGGGCCGTAATGAATACGGTTATCTCTCAACCGTAAATCACTTGTATATGCCAGCAACACATGCAAACATGCAAACAGGACACAGAGCAGATAAAGAAACCAAACATACCCTTCAGGTTTCCATGGATACCGGCTTTGTCCTTCCAAGTAGGTGCACAGTGACGTCCTTCCAACCATAGCAGATACACAATAAACACCAAGAGTGATGGCTTCATGTTCCTGCTGTTACTGCAAAGGAAAAATAAACCTGTACCAAATGCCTTCCATTAGGTTAGTTTTTGCCAGCATCAATTGAAAACACATGGCGATCTCAAGCAGTTTTCTGTCAATTTTTCTTTATGATTTTAGACAAGTTATGCTAATATGCCTGAGACATAAGGAGACCTGAAATATAAATTAAAAAAAAAAAAAAAAGACAACCCAAGTCCCTATTTTGTTTACATTCTTTATGACAGTTAAATAAGGTCATCATTTGAAGTATTTGAACTTCAAGACATCGAATAGTATGGATCACAGCCCCATAGAATCCATACTTCATTGTATGTTCTTGTCAACAGAAACAGCCTGAAATACAGAATTAGTTAAAATATGTCAGAAGGATATTTTTTTCCTCCAAAATTCTGAGTGCTCAAGTAAGTTTTTACCCTGGGTAGTTTATGACTTATTCTTTCACGAAAGCAAAAATAACCTCACAGATTTTTCTTATATGTCTTATGAAACCCATCAAGATACATGAATAATGTACAATTATTTTTTTTCTTTTCAGATAATGAATGTTCTTTTAAATTTAATTTGATATATTTTTGTTATAAACATTCCAGATACAAATAAGTTAGATTATCTTAACTCTTCCCAAAGAGATATTTACCTGCTTTATGTATATTTGTTATTTTGGGAAGAAATAATTTCATTATTTAATCAACATCTGGATTGTCTTTTTAATAAAATAACACTGGTACTAGTAGTTACAAAACTATCCCATTTTACATATCTACACCTATCCTATGAACTAACTCTTCTTTCTATTAAGACTTTATTTTACCAAATGAAACTTTTTAATATATATTTACCACTAACTTTGCAGTATTTCTCCAGTGAGGTTACCACCCGCTTCTTAAAGGGCCTTCAATTTTCTCTGATTTAACTTTCATCTCTGTCAGGGATTTAGCCTGGTTCTTTTAATTTGATGACACAGTTCATAATCCTATTAGCCTAATATTTTGAGATTAAGAGTATGGTTTAAAATTTGGTAGGTTTTAGAAAGAAACACTAGAGGGCGGGCTGTGCACATGATCAGGAACAATGACCTTGAGTAACGTTATTATACACAAATATTTTGTAATTGAAGTATAGTTGACATACAATATTTTATTAGTTTCAGATGTACATCATAGTGATTTGACATTCATATACATTATGAAATATCACCATGATAAGTCTAGTTACTATCTGTCATCATACAAAGTAATTGTAATATTATTGACTATGTTACCTATGCTATAATAAATGTAAATGTATATAATGCTGCAATAAACATAGGGGTACATATATCTTTTTGAATTAGTGTTTTAATTTTCTTCAGATAAATACCCACAAGTGTAATTACTGGATCATAGGGTAGTTCTATTTTTAATTTTTTGAAGAACTTTCATACTGTTTTCTACAGTGGCTGAACTGGTTTACATTCCCACCAATAGTGCATGAGGATTCCCTTTTCTCTGCATCCTCACCAACACTTGTTATTTCTTGTTTTTTAGATACTAGCCATTCTGATGGGTGTGAGGTGATACCTCACTGTGGCTTTGATTTGCATTTCCCTGATGATTAGTGATGTTGAACATCTTTTCATGTGTCTGTTGACCATCTGCATGTCTTCTTTGGAAAAATGTTTACTTTCTGCCCATTAAAAAAAAATGTTTATTTATTTATTTTGAGAGAGAGAGAGAGAGTGCACATGAGTAGGGTAGGGACAAAAAGAGAGGGAGAGAGAGAATCTCAAGGAGGCTCTGCATTGTCAGCACAGAGCCCTGACACAGGGCTTAAACCCACGAACCGTGAGATCATGACCTGAGTCAAAATCAAGAGTCAAATGCTTAACTGACTGAGCCACTCAGGCACCCCTCTCTGTCCATTTTTTAATTAGACTGTTTGTGGGTTTTGTTTTGTTTTTGTTTTTTGTCTTGTTTGGTGTTGAGTTGTAGGAGTGCTTTGCATAGTTTGGATATTAACTCCTTATTGAATATATCATTACAAATATCTTCTCCCATTCAGTGGGTTGCCTTTTAGTTTTGTTGATTGTTTCCTTCATTGTGCAAAAGCTTTTTGGTTTGGTATAGTTCTACATGTTTATTTTTGCTTGTTGCCCTTTGCCTGAGGAGACAGATCCAAAACAATATTGCTAAGACCAATGTCCAAGAGTTTACTACCTATATTTTCTTTTAGGAGTTTTATTGTTTCAGGTCTTAGATTTAGGTCTTTAGTCCATTTTGAGTTTATTTTGTATATGGTGGAAGGAAGTGGTCCAGTTTTACTCTTTTGCATATAGCTGTCTAGTTTTTCTAACACCATTTGTTGAAGAGACTGTTTTTTCTCCATTGCCTATTCTTGCCTTTTTAGTTGTAAATTAGTTGATTATATACATGTGAGTTTATTTCTCACATGAAATATGTGTCTGTTTTTGTGCCAGTACCATACTATTTTTATTACTTTAGCTTCATAGTATAGTTTGATATTAAGGAGTGTGATACTTCCAGCTTTGTTCTTCTTTCTCAAGATTGCTTTGGTTCTTTAGGGTCTTTGTGATTCCATTCAGGATCATTTGTGGTATTATTTATTCTAGTTCTGTGAAAGATGCTATTGGTATTTTGGTAGAAAGCACATTGAAACTGTAGATTGCTTTGAGTAGTATGGACATTTTAACAATATTAATTCTTCCAACCCATGAGCATGGTATAGCTTTCCATTTATTTGTGTCAATTGCACTTTCTTTCATCAATGTCTTATAATTTTCAGAGTATAGGTCTTTCATCTCCTTGCTTAAATTTATTCCTTTGTATTTGGTTCTTTTTGAACCAAATTGTAAATTTGATTTACAATCAAATAAGATTGTAAATAAGATTTTTTTAAGTTTCATTTTCTGCTATTTCATTATTAATATATAGAAATGCAACAGATTGTTGTATATTGATTTTGTATCCTGTAACCATACAGAATTCATTTATTAGTTCTGGTAGTTTTTGGTGGAGTCTTTAGGATTTTCTAGTATCATATGTTATCTTCAAATAGTGACAGTTTTATTTCTTCCTTACTTATTTGTATGACTTTTATTTCTTTTTCTTGTCTGATTGCTATGGCCAGGACTTCCAGAGTTATGTTCAATAAAAGTGGTAACAGTGGGCATCCTTGTCTTTTTCTGATCTTAGAGGAAAAACTTTCAGCTTTTCACCATTGAGTATGATGTTAGCTGTGGGTTTGTCATATATGGCCTTTATTATGTTAAGGTATGTTCCCTCTGTACCCACTTTGTTGAGAGTTTTCATCATAAATGGATGTTAAATTTTGCCCAGTGCTTTTCTGCATATATTAAGATGATTATATGATTTTTATCCTTAATTTTGTTAATGTGGTATAATTTGCAGATATTGAACCATCCTTGCGTGCCTGGAATAAATCCTACTTGATTGTGATATGTGATCCTTTTAATGTTTTTTTTTATTTTTAATTTATGATTGAAGTTTAGTTGACATACAGTGCTATATTAGTTTCATGTGCACAACATAGTGATTTAACAGTTCTGAACATTACTCACTGTTCCTCACGATCAGTGTAGTCACCATCTGTCCCCATATAACATTATTACAATAGTATTGACTATAATTCCCTATGCTGTACTTTTCATCACCGTGACTTATTTATTTTATAACTGGAAATTTGTACCTCTTAATCCCATTCACCTATTCCTCCCATCCCCCCAGCCACCTCCCCTCTGGCAACCACCAGTTTGTTCTCTGCATTTAAGAATCTGGTTTTTTGTTTGATCATTTGTTTTGTTTTTCAGATTCCACATGTAAGTGAAATTATATGCATTTGTCTTTCTCTGTCTGACTTATTTCATTTAGCATAATACCTTCTAGATTCATTCATGTTGTCACAATTGGCAAGATTTAATTCTTTTTTATGGCAGAATAATACCTGTTTTTTTAAGTGTTTATTTTTATGTATTTATTTTTGAGAGAGAGGCAGAGAGAGAAATAGAGAATCTTAAGCAGGCTCTGCACTGTCAGCACAGAGCCCAATGTGGGTCTTGAACTGATGAACCATGAGATCATGACCTGAGCCTAAATCAAGAGTTCAATGCTTAACCAGCTGAGCCACCCAAGTGCCCCTGTAGCAGTTTCTTATAATCCTTTGTATTTCTGTGGTGTTGATTATAACCTCTTATCTTTCATTTCTGATTTTATTTATTTGGGTCCTCTCTCTCTCTCTCTCTTTTTTTTTTCTTGATGAGTCTGGCTAAAGGTTTATCAATTTTGTTTATCTTTCCAAAGAACTAACTTTTAGTCTCATTATTATTTTCTATTATTTATTGTTAAGTTTCATTTATTGATGCTGAGGGGGCACTGGTGGGTGGGGCTGGTCCTTGATGTGGTTGGTTGTAAAGCCCAGCCCTGACTATTGCAGGTGCATTGGTAGGCAGGGCTGCCCCCTTCCAGGGGTGGGAGTTGCTTTGGTGGGGAGGATGTTCTCTGGGTGTGGCAGGGTGGAAGTATCTTTGGAGAGGGACTCTGGTCCTGGCTGAGCTATCCATGGTGTGTGGTAGGGTGGGAGTCACTTTGGAGGAGTGCCTGCCAGAGTAGGTGGATTGGGCAGAGCAGGTCCACCTGGGTAGGGTGAATGGTGGTAGCAAAGTAGATGGGAAGTATCAGAAATGTCACTCATCAAGGTAGATGCTAGTTAAAAGGAGATTAAGGAAAATGGGGCCTGTCAGCAGTCCTATCCCTAGAGAAGATTCTTACAACTTCCTGCTCCTTTGGCACATTCCCTAAAACTAGTCAATAAATCTCCTTCATACATGGCCTGGGAGTTTTTCAAACTCCTGCCTCTGTGTTGGGTCTCAGAGTGAGTGAATTTGTGCATGAGACTTTTTTTTTTTCAATATATGAAATTTATTGTCAAATTGGTTTCCATACAACACCCAGTGGCATGAGCCTTTTGAGAGTAGAGTCTCAGCTCTCCTGGAGTTAAGCCCTGTTGATTTTCAAAGCTAGGTGTTATGGAGGCTTGTCTTCCCTTGGAGGGACCCAGGGCTGGGGTGCCTGATGTCAGGCTTGAATTCCTTGCTTTTCAGGAAGGACCTCCACATTCATGACATTTCTCCCATGTGTTTCACTATACCAGGGCTATAGTTCCCGACTAGACCACATCTCTGTCCTTCCTACCTGTCTCAATGTGGCTTTTTGTTTATATCTTCAGGTGTGGAAAGGCTGTTCTACTGGCCTGCAGGTTGTTTTCAGAGAGTTGTTCTATATGTAGTTGTAGTTTTGGTGTGTCTGTGGGAGGTAGTGAGCTTAGGATCTTCCTGCTCTGCCACCTTGATCTTCTCTTCTCTACACAATTTTGTTTTGATAGGACCCATTACAACCTTAAGCATTTTTTTTTTAATTTGAAATTTATGATACATATATTCCTATATAGGCCAAACAAATTTCTTTGGAAATATAAGCCACAATACAAAATAGAGTAAATAAACTCTTAGATAAAACATTTTGAAGATTATTTATATAGCTGGCATTTTTTTGAATATATGCAAACACATTCTAAGTAGATAAAGTATAAAAACCCAGCATATAAATAATGCAATAGATGAGTATTTCAGGCCCACTATAATTTAATAATTGATTAGCTGAACTGAAAATCCAGCTAATGATTTGTTTAAAAACAATTTAGAGAACTCTTAGTCACCATAGCCAGTTGTAGCCTGGGTCTCTCTGGCTACTGACATCTCAGAATCATCATGGTCCCCTTTAAAATTTGGAGGAATTAGCCGGTCAATACTTATTATGTGCTTAGTACTTTCTAAGTGGGTCACACTGACTGCTCTGAACTAGCCCACCTGCCTTTTGAGGGCCCTTAGTCTCCGTATTTGAGCAAACTGCTATTTAGACTTTATCTGTGCTCCACTTGGGCACCGGGATGGGCAATTACAGGACACACTCAAAGTCCAGCCCACACCCCATTTCAGCTGTCTTGATTACCCACTAATTATCTGTTTTAGTTGGAAACCTCTTAGCTCTATTGGCAAACAGATCATCTCAAAGCAAAACTTGAACTATTAGTATTTTAAGTAGCTTAATGTCACTGTTGAGCAATTATAGTCCACACCTGAAAACAGATGTGTCCTATCCTGAGAGGTGACTAGTCGGCCTATGGAAGAAGCAGGGCTTTGGGTATTTTTCTTAGGAAGAGAAGAGCACAGTTCTGGAAAAGTTAGTCATAGTAAATTAATCAGCGCTACTTCAACCCTGAGAACTCTTGCTCATTAGTTTGCTGTTGTCTAAGTTAGGGACCATTTGAAGTCATGGCTGACATCTCCGTACTTTTTCAACAAGCCCACATTTTTTTGAAAAAGGAACCTGTTGTTTAGCAATACCAGTGCTTTATCCTGTAGTGGCAGATTGTTTTCTGTAATCCATGTTCCTCCTTTAAGTGTAATTTCTGAAAACCTAAGTTTATTACTAACTAGTACTAACTACTTTTTAAATATCCTGAAGCTTCCAAAAAGTTTCTTCCTCTAATTATTTCATCTGTTTTTACAGCTGCCATTTTGTTCTTAAGATTAAGCAATATTTCATACAAACCCCATTATTTTCATAATTATGACATCATTATGTTTAAGATTTAAGTGGATTATAAAATATTCCAAATAGCTATTTGGTAACCAAGGAGACCTAGAAGCAAGGTCATCTTAGGTAAGAAAGACAGAAAGAAGGTATGTGGAGTATCAACCGAGAAATAGGCTGAGGAGTCAGACAGATGGACTTCAAAATGTCGGGCTACGTTGCTAAGGTCAGACTTGGACAGCATGTCTTATATATGTGACCATAATGGACTTGTTACTAAGTCACCCCTGATTAGATTCACCCATTCTGCCACTGGCATAGCCAGACAACCTCAGCCCTTCCTATTGGGATACTTACTTGGCAGAGAGCAGATGAGGAAGCCTGTGCCATTTGTGCTGTTTCCTATGTGCAGCCCAACTCCAAGATACAAAGTCAACAGTCCCCTGCAGTTTTGCAAACTGGGAGCCTTGCATGTGTCCTGTACACAGCTGGAGTTGCTGACTTGCACCAGTAAGGTCAGAAAGGGAAGGAAAGTGAGTGAATCTCTAATGCGTTCTCACAACTGATGAGATATGGGCTAGTGGATTCTCCATGATTCAAACAACCTACTCTTCTTTGGAAGGGTGAGAGGCAGGAGTGTTATCCTGGTAGAAGTAATCCTCCACAGTAACAAGAGGACATTCTACACACACACACACACACACACACACACACACACACACCCCAAGGAGGGACTATATAAAAGAAGTAAAATGAAAAAGTTCAAAAATTTAAAATCCAAATTATTTATGTAGATTATAATAGTAATTAATTTCAGTAGATTTATTTCCTTCCTTCCCTTCCTTCCTCCTTTCCCTCCTTCCTTCCTTCTTTCGTTCCTTGTTTCTGTTCTTTCTTCTTTCTTTGTCTTCATTAATTTAACTATTTATTTAACAAATTTAAAGGACATGATTCATATTACAAAGCTAAATTTTAGAAATAGAATAGAAATTCTCTTTTACAAATTGCTCCCTTTGTAGGCAAAGGTTGGCTAACTCACTGATAGAACCAGTGGTATAGTATAAAGATCACTGATTTAAGAGGTCAGTTTTCATCAAAATCTGTGCCACTCTGTGCAATCCAGACCTCTGTGTCCTCATCCAAAAATTAGAAATAATTGGAAGAAATAATCCCAACTATTACTCCTCCCAATTCTAAAGTTCTGTGATTATTATTTTCTTATTCTCACCAAGCTTCATCATTGTTTGAGTATAATGAACGAGTTGAATCAATCTGTAAAATAAAACATTACAGCCACCTTATCTTTCTCATGGAGTTGCTGAACATGTCACTTTAGTTAATACAAATGAAAATATTGTGTTGAGCCATAGAGCACATGTAACTAAAAGGTAGACCAACAATTTCTTAAAAAACAATTCAGACTGAACTAAAATTATTATTTTAGGCTCATAAAATATAGGCAGCAAAAGTAGGCACTGAATCCAGACTTCTAAATCTTTCATGAAAAAGATCAAGCTTGAATACAGCATGAAGAAGTATATCCCACTAAACCTCATTATAAAGTCAGAATTTGACATTTTCCCGGGCGGTCCCTAGGCCCCCGGCCGCCGCGCGCCCGGCAGAGATCCTAGAAGAGCCGGCCCTCCATCCCCGGGAACCTCGTAGCCTTCAGGACCCAGAAACGAGGTTGAGAAGGGTCGGGGCGCTAGGTGGAGCCTGACAGTGGGAGGCAGAGCCGTGTGGTGATTAGGTCCCGGGGTCCGGTCCCCTCTGCTGCTCAGCTAACATGTCTGTGCGCTTGGCGTTGTCGGTAGTGCCTCCCTTGGCGGGTGCGTTGTCCTTAGGTGACATGTTGTGCTCAGCACGTAATAATCAGTACGGGGCCTACTCAAAGGTCACCTCATTTGTTAAATGTCCCCTGACCGTGGCGCAGGTCTAGTTTCTCTAACTATATTTTGTAAACTCTATTAGGAAGAGGCACCTTGGCCCAGTGAGAAATTTAAAACTAGAGCCAGACCTGGATTGAGCCCTCGCTCCAAAATCCACTAGCTTATGTGGGTTTCAGCAGGTCACTTCCCTTATCTGACCTTCAGGTTTCCTGTCTATAGCAGGAAAGAGGAGAAACAGAATTTTACATCCCTGCTCTGATACACTCTAGCTGTTTGGGCACAGGCACCTCCGATCCTCTCCATTACAATTTCTCCCCAGAGAAATCTCCATCTCTCAGGGGTGGAAGAGATTTCATTTATTTATTTATTTTTTCAATATATGAAATTTATTGTCAAATTGGTTTCCATACAACACCCAGTGCTCATCCCAAAAGGTGCCCTCCTCAATACCCATCACCCACCCTCCCCTCCCTCCCACCCCCTATCAACCCTCAGTTTGTCCTCAGTTTTTAAGAGTCTCTTATGCTTTGGCTCTATTCCACTCTAACCTCTTTTTTTTTTTTCCTTCCCCTCCCCCATGGGTTTCTGTTAAGTTTCTCAGGATCCACATAAGAGTGAAACCATATGGTATCTGTCTTTCTCTGTATGGCTTATTTCACTTAGCATCACACTCTCCAGTTCCATCCACGTTGCTACAAAGGGCCATATTTCATTCTTTCTCATTGGGGGTGGAAGAGATTTTAAATTCCTGGTGCATGGCACCTAGGAGGTCACATCACTTGTCTTCCCACATCCTCCTGTCTTACACAGCATACATGCCATTCCAGATGCATAACCAGCAGCCAAAATACTAGAAGACTTGGTGACAGCCAATGGAAGGAGACCAACATCACAGGGAAGAGCAAATAGTAAAAAAAAAAAAAAAAGTTGTGGCCAATATGAAAAATTAACTGGGAGCTAGGTGATCCCAGAGGGAAAAGACAAACTGAGATCATGTAAACGTAGCTTAAAAAGTTTTCAAGGGCTAGGGGCTCCTGGGTGGCTCAGTCGGTTAAGCATCCAAATCTTGGTTTCACTTCAGGTCATGATCTCACTAGTTCGTGAGCTCAAGCCCCACATTGGGCTCTGCGCTGGTAGTGCGGAGCCTGCTTGGGATTCTCTCTTCTCTCTCTGCACCTCCCTGGCTCTCTCTCCCTCAAAATAAATAAACTTTTTAAAAAATGTATTTAAGAGTGCCTGGGTGGTTCGGTCGGTTAAGCATCCAACTTTGGCTCAGGTCATGATCGCACATGGTCAGTGGGTTGGAGCCCCACGTAGGGCTCTGTGCTGACAGCTCAGCTATCCGGAGCCTGCTTCGGATTGTGTGTCTCCCTCTCTCTCTTTCCCTCCCCAGCTTGCACTCTGTCTTTCAAAAATAAAACGTTAAGAAATAATAGTAAATAAATAAATGTATTTAAAATAAAAAAGCCTTCAAGGGGTTTCCATTGCCATCAAGATAACCAGTTTTTAGTTTTTAAAGTAGCTAAAATCTGTTAACCCTTTTCCAGTTTAGCATCTAGCTTCCTGTTGTGCTTAGAAAGACCCTTGCTCACAAGTTGTAAAAGCATAACTTGTAAGAGGCTAAAAAGAAAATCAACTAAGCCAAATGATACATTGAAAATGCGTGTTAGGGTACCTGGGTGGCTCAGTTGGTTAAGCCTCTGACTCTTGATCTTCACTCAGGTCATGATCTCACCAGTTCGTGAGTTTAAGCCCCACATCAGGCTCCCCACTCTCAGTGCAAAGCCTGCTTGGAATTCTCTCTCTCCCTCTCTCTCTCTGCCCCTCCCCTGCTCATGTGTGTGTGCTTTATCTAAATAAATAAATAAATAAATAAATAAATAAATAAATAAATAAAAGAAAATGTGTTTGGGGGGGAGAGAGAGAGGAGGAGAGGCAGAGAGGGAGGGAGACAGAATCCCAGGCAGGCTCTGCTCAGTCAGCGCAGAGCCCAATACAGAGCTCAAGGTCATGAACCATGAGATCATGACCTGAGCGGAAATCAAGTCGGATGCTTTTCCAACTGAGCCACCCAGGCAGTCCCAGCCTGTATCTTTTATTGTCTGGATTTTAGTAGCACAAAAATATTATTTTGTAATTTTTTAAAAGCTACAATAAAATAAAGTTAAACTTTTTTCAATTTTGAAAAAACAAAAAATAAAATAAAGTCGGAATTTATCTGTATAGGCAAGCACCACATAAATTTATTTATTGATGAGGATGCATATAAATACCAAATGCATTCTAAAATTTCCATTACACCTAGCATAGTACTTCCCTTGGATCCAGTGAGCTCAGCCCTTGGAATAGCATATTCAGCAAATATATATTGGGCACCTATCATGTCCCACATGTGGAGGGTAAGACAGGAAGAAAACAGATGCTCTCTGAGGTCTGGGAGCTCATGTTGCATTCCAATGGGAAGAAAGAGGACAATACACAAATAATCATATATGCAAGAATATATCAGAGAATGAAAGCTGCTACAAAGGAAATAAAATGGGGGTAATATAAGTAATTTGGAAGGGGAGGGGCTACTTTAGGTAGACAGTCAAGGAGCCTTTTAAACCAGTGCTTCTTAAACTCTACTGTGCAAATGAGCCACATGAGATCTTATTAAAATGCAGAATCTGATTCATTATGTCTAGGTGGGGCCTGGGATTCTGCATTTTAAACAAGCTCCCAGGTGATGCCTGCTAGTCCTGGACCACTCTTTGAGAAACAAGGATCTTAAGTACATGTTTCCCCCATGGCATTCCCATTTTGAAATCCCTTCAGTTATTTCTCATTGTCCACAGACTAAAGTTCAATCAGAGCATGTAACTCCTTGCTCAAAAGTCTCCAGTGAATCCCCATCTTCCTTAGAGCAAAAATCCAAAGGATTTACAATGGCCTACAAGCCTCCTCAAGACCTTCTCCACTCTGAAACTCTCTGATCTCATTCCCCATTACTGTCTTCATTTCCAGTTCAGCTCTAGCTTCCCTGTTCTTATTGATGTTCCTGGAGTATGTCAAACATGATCTTACTAGGGAGCCTTTTCACAGCTGATCCCTGTGCTGAGAATGCTCTTCCTCCAGATAGCCACTCTTTAACTCCCTCAGTTATTTCAACTCTGTGCACAAATTACCTTCTCAAAGTGGCCTATCCAAAGACGTGAGGTCTATTCTCCTCTTTAAAATCACAGCCTACCCCCTTCACCTCATTCCTCGTCTCCCTTATTCCTTCTTCTTTTTCTTTTGCCATAACACTTAGCACCTTCTAACAGATTATATAATTTATGTGTGTATTATATTTATTGCTTATTTGTATTCTTTTGAGATACCTTTGTTTTATAGTCTAATGAATCTCAAGATCTCAAGTGCCTAGAATAGAGTTTGGTACATTGTGTGTGTGTGTGTGTGTGTGTGTGTGTGTGTGTGTGTGTGTAAAGTGAACAGAACTGCATAGCATACTTGTATGGCCTGACCCTGGCCTATCTCTTCAGACTATCTTTAACTTCTTCCTTCCCTATACTTAGTGGACCAGCTGTCTCAAACTGGTAATAGTTGCATGAATACATCATGGTTTATTTTCTCTCCATGCTACACATTGCTCCTTCCAGGTGTTTCTCCCACTTGTTACTTATCCTTCAATGTTCAGATCAAGATGCATTTATTTATTTCCATTCTCAGAACATTCTTGATCCTGCTTTGTCACACCATTCTACTTGTATATACCTCTATTATTGCGCATTCCCTCCTTTATTTCGAGAGTTTACATATAAGACCAGTCAAGGTCTGCACAGGAAACAGAATGTACACTCAAATGAAATTGTAAAAATAATTTATGAAGAGGCCATTTGCAGAAGTAGGCAGAGGAGAGGAAATCTGTTATGGGGTATGGGAGCTCAGTGAGTACTAGGACCTAGGAGGAAGGAATTGGACTAGTAGACAGGCCAAAACAATGCCTCCCATTTGCTGAATTCAGCCAGAATCCACAAAGTTCCAGGGTGCCTCAAAGATGTAGTTCATAGAGACTGAATTCTGGGGGCACAGAGGAGGGCAGAGAAAGGTAGAGAATGGATCTGGGGGAGAGGATGGCAAACAAAGGCCAATCCCAATGGATGGGCGATTTCAGAGGGTAGGACCATTTCTCATTCATCCTCATATCCCCAGCACCTAGACAGGGCTTGGCTCAGAGTGATCATTTAATAAATCTTCGTGGAAGTAAACTATAATGTTAAGGTGCATACTACATTTATAACTGAATATTTGGGGGAAGGTAAGCAGGAAGGCGGGCAAGCTCTTTACTTTCTATCTTTGACCCATTTTAATTCATTTCCACACAGAATTTTTTTTAAAAAAAATTTAATGTTTATTCATTTTTCACAGAGACAGAGACAGAGCAGGGAAGGGGCAGAGAGAGAGGGAGACACAGAATCTGAAGCAGGCTCCAGGCTCCTAGCTTGTCAGCACAGAGCCTGACGTGGGGCTCAAACCCATGAACCATGAGATCATGACCTGAGCTGGAGTCAGACACTTAACCGACTGAGCTACCCAGGTGCCTCTCCACACA
This sequence comes from Panthera leo, assembly GCF_018350215.1. Lineage (NCBI taxonomy): Eukaryota > Metazoa > Chordata > Mammalia > Carnivora > Felidae > Panthera > Panthera leo. The sequence goes on from NC_056690.1 coordinate 43,534,970, forward strand.
AATTTTTTTTTAAAGTTTCTTGATATCATATCTAACTTAGATAAGAATAGCACAACCAGAACAGAATCTACTGTAAGAATTAATTTTGGTCATCCTGCTCTGCTGAGTTGCATCTAATTTCCCCAAAAGCAACATAAACCTGGAATAAGGGTACCCATGTGGGACTATCAGCCTAAGATACAAAGCATGAGAATTATAAAATATTTCAGCTAGTGATGCTTGTCCATCAAGAATCATCTCTGGATCCTGGCACCAGGAGGCAATGAATAAAATCTTATTGACCATCTAGAGTCAGGCAAGCCAGGTGAATTTTTGAGGCATGGAGTAATCCAAATACTCTGATGATGCACCCGAGGCCAACAGGTAGGGTGACCAACTTTCCTGCTTTGCCTGGGACTATCCTGGTTTTAGCCCTGAAATCTTTCAGCCTGAGAAGCCTTCAGTCCCACGTCAACTAGGACAGTTGGTCACCCTACAATTAGGGTCAATTGAAGATACAGATTTTGATTTCTCATGACAGAACTTCATTAAGAGGTATTATTCAAAGGTGATTCAAACTATTATAGCATTTTGACAGTTATCTTGAGTTTCGTAAAACTTAGAACCTTCTCTAACTGGCATGTAGTAACTTCCCTGACGAACCAGTCCAGAAGTCCTAATAAAAATCCTTCATTGCCAATATTCTCTTAACCCCAAACTTTGTAAAACTGTTTAATCTAATCGGTTCCTTGGGTGTAAAATCATGTACTATATATAGCATATTTGTAGAAATAACAAGCCTTTCCACCAGTTTCCTCAGGTATCTGGGTGTACTTCCAAACACTTTGCCAACCTTCCCCTCTATAAACTGCAAGCCCCTTGTTCTAGCTGTCTACAGGAATCGGCACATATAACTGTTGTACCAATGGCCATCTCTGATCTTTGTATATGCTAAGTGAGGAAATGGTTGAGAACAATTTAAGACTTTTTGCAGCAAGTCTAACTTGCTCAAACTTTTGGCTGAACTATAGAAACACGATATGCCATAAAACTGCCTGGTTGGTTCTTGAACCAGATAATCTCCTTTTATTAGTGAGAAACATCATATAGGTATCCTGATTTATGTATCCTTTAAGTACAGGAAATATTTAGCCAATATATAATATTTATAATTTATGAGAGATTTTAGGGGAAAAAATTGGCAAATGGATTGCTTTGAATTTTGGTGGGAAAGGCAAATGCTTCCGAAGCAAATAAAAAAATAAAGATCCAACTGCTGAGTATAATAACAGCATGCAAGTGATAATAGGCCAAACAAGAGTTTGCTAAGAGGAAACCAGTCACCAAAATTAAGATTTGCCTATGTGATGTGATATTAAGGGAAATAGTTTGATTGATACTTAGGATTTAAATCATTATTAATTTTTAGGATTATGGCAGTCACTGACATTTCCGGTGCCAAAAAGAAATAATTTAAATAATTTTAAAGTCGACTTTTTTGAATGTTTTAAAAAATTTACTTAAGCATTGTATGTCACCATCACCTGAGAAAGCACATAGGAGCTACCTATGCTGGGTCCACTGTTCCAAGCACTCCATTAGACATTTTATATAGAGTCTCATTTAATCCTTTCAACCTTGTGATATGAGTATTACCAACCCCATTTTATAAATAACACTAGAATCGCAGAAGTGATTTGCCCAATGTGACAAAAATCCTCTTTGTTCTTTCTACTGCATCACGTAATTACCTTAGAAACAAAAAGAAAATCACTTAAAGACATGTAAAAATACCATTCTGTTAATGATATTATTTTGCTTCTCTCTATAATTTCATTGTATTTTGTTAATTAAAAGTGAAGTTAAACAAGAAACCTGATATAGCATCATAAGATCTATAATGATGCTTTTTATGTATCGTAGAGGTATTTGTACCTTTAGTGCTTACTGAATGGTACTTGGTAATTCTACTCGTTTTGCTAATTTGCTCATATATTTCAATTTCTGAAATAGTTGCCAAAGCTGTTAAAGGGGAACAATGGGCATATTTTTAAAGTTTAGTAAATCAAAACAACATGGGCACATGCTAAAGATTAATTTGGGATCATTTACATAAATGGCATTCTGGAAAAAAAAAAAAGAGGTTTTTTTTTTTGTTTTTTGTTTTTTTTTTTTTTTTTTTTAAGTACGGAAAAAGGAATGCAACCTATTTCTTGCAAGGGCATATGAGTGGATCTCATATTCTCACACATGGCTTTGTTTTCAAATTCTTGAAAGTGCAGAAATTCTTTCAATTTAAAGGTGAGCCCATGGAAAATCTGGAACAGCTGTAGAAAACCATAGAGGAGCGCAGTGCCACAGCCACTTTCTCAGCTTGTGACACCACCCCAGGGTGATCTGACCCTCCACTCACCACTGTTCTAAATTATCAAAGAGAGGCACCTCTGCCCCCATTGCTACAAACAAGATTCTTCCATGGAATTCGTTGTTTCATTAACTGATCCAGCCCAAAGGCTACCGAGTACAGAAAGTTGACAACCCTTTGGACTCAAGAGGGACTCCAGGCTGTCCAAGGAAGAAGGCTCAGAAAGGGTCTAAGTTCAGCTGACTAGATAGTAAGACTTGGAAAGCAGCCACATCTCAAAACGCTATCTGAGGGACCTGGAAAACATACCGCAATGACTTTCCTCAAGGTCATGCAAAGTTTAAGTGATTTTTACTATCCCACATTCCAATGTGTCCTTCTCTATCGATTCATTTCCCATGGTAGTTCATCATTCTGTATTTATGGCATTTTTATTAGGTAACAGCATCTCATCTCTCTGAGTAGTTGTGCTGCTGCATATTTTTGGAAACTTCTACCAGTCACAGTCTGGGACTGAGGGGTTTCATCAGTGTTGATGGGAGAGTTTGAAAATCTTGTTCTCGAATGAGACAGGTAAAAAATGGTCTCATCAGGATCTCTGTTTTCAATGTCCAAAGAGAAGTCCCTGGGAGAGAAAAGCAGGTAACAGAGCACTGGTAAGATCTGTACATTGGAAGTAGGCTAAGCTAGAGTAATCGGCTTAATCTAGCCGTAAATAGTGTACACAGCTCTTGGTTTCTTTAACATCAGTTAACCAGGGCCCATCGGGAGCATGGATTGAAATCAGTGGGCTCCACCATGGCTTCCACCAATCCTGAATTCTGAAAGCTGCGCCGACAATTCCATGAACTGCCCGAGCATTCATACATGCATCCATGTCACAGTGATTTATTTTCTTTTCCCCCCATGGTTTTGTAGGGATGGGCTGTCTCCCTGCATTTATCTCCTGATTGTTTTGATCAAGACAAGAAATGGGTTGGTATAGCCCAGGAGGTCACCTGAGTTTTGCTGGCAGCCTCTGAAGTACCAGCCGCATTTCCTCATTCCTTGGCAAGCACAGGGAGTGGTTTTGTTCTGCCTGCCGAGAGGCTGGACATCCACTGCCTGACCTGAGAGGGACTTGCTTTCTCTGGTTCTCCAGAGAAGTGGGCGGCAGGAGCAGCAAGGAGAGGACTGTCTCTGTCCTAACAGTATCATCCCTCACTTGTCACTCATATGCGCTCAAGTGCTGCCCTCTGGAGGCACCTGTGCCACAAGCGGGAAGTCAGACCTGTTAGTCCAGAGACAGAATCCACCTGGAGCAGGGAAACCCAGCAGGCTCTCAGGTCTTCAGAGAACCAGGCACTGCAGATCTGAAAGGAGCAGTGGTCCTTTGGGTCCAGTGAAATTGTTGTCAAGAAGGAATGTGGACCTACTATAGAAAGAAGATCCAGTTTTCCAAAAGAAGCTAGAAATACAGATTCTCCCCGGAAATTCCTGACTTTCCAAACTTGGCAGACTCACTTGGCTAAAAAAACAAAAAACAAAACAGAAAAACATTGTAATGGCAGGACCAAAAGTAGTGTATACAATGTCTTGTGCAAAGCAGAAAACACACACACACACACATACACACACACACACACACACACACACACACACCTCTGGGCAGATAAAGCAGGAAAAATAAAACAGTTGGTGCCAGCGTGCCAAGTAAAAGGTCCCTCTGAGCGGTTGCTCCCTGTGCTGCTGGGCTTAATGAGTGAGTCCTGGCTGGATTTCAGCCTCCACTTGCCTGCTGGCTGGGCGCTTCATGGACGTGCACCCTGTACAGCTGCAGGCAGCTCTAACGCACCCGCCAAGTGGGTCCGTACACGCCAGATTCTGCCCCTGGGCCTCAGGTTTACATACTCTGGATGATGGAAGAGGTAGCTAGAGAGCAGGGAAGCCAACAGAAATTGAAAGTCTACCCTTGCTAAGGGGCCATAAAATTTAAAAATATTTTCCCCCTAACTGGGTCCCCCAAACCCGTCTCAGTTGTCCTGGATGGTGAGCGTTGGATCAGGAGACACTGTTATTTTAGATGGCAGTTTTCTAAGGTTAATGCACTTTGTATGTGAGAAGGATTCATTTATTTGTCTACTGTATCTTTTTTGGTACACTTCATCTATCGTTATTTTTAATATCTTCCCTTTGTTGGTCTGCTATGTATCAGAGCACTTTATATAAATTATTTCTGACAATATCCTGACAAAGTAATATAATTCCCCTCCTTTCATAGATAAACATACTGAGGGTTAGAGAGGTGATTTTCCCTGAAACCAGCTAGGAAACAGCTATGTGGTGGGCTTCAAACTTGGGTCTCTCTCACTAGGAAGCTGTTGCTGCCCTAAGATGATACGATGACTATTATTTCTACTTGGGGTGGTATAGGCTTTGTCTTTTCTCCTGAAAGTCATCCAGGGAAAATCTCTGTTATTTAAGGCTATAATGCATGGAGATCTTTTATTTGGTGCTTTCTCCCTCCCTCTTTCTATTTCTTAATACATTCAAGGACAGCTCTTTTACAAAGCAAAGAATGAGTTTGTGTGATGTATAACTCTGGAAGGAAGAGTATCACCAGATGTACACATCCCAATGAATGTTGTTCCTTCAAAATACTGGGTTGCCTTGGTGATTAGAGACTTATTCCAATGATGCGTTCATCAGTCATCACCTTTCCAATGCTTCTCTTTTGGAAGTACCTTCAAAGCCAGTTCACACACCATTCAAAGAAATTAAACTTATCATTTCAGTTGTATTTACTGTTTTAATCCTTAAATGATAATATCCAGCCTTTCCAGCCACTCTGTTATCAGATTTAAGTACAAGTAACTTGAAGCTATTTCTAAAAATGAAGCCCAGTCTCAATGGAGTTAGATTTGACTCTTGAGAATGTTCATAAGAATATGCTGAATATTTTTAGGTTGTCTCAAAAATAGGGATTCCAAAATTATTTTGAGTGCAGCAGAGCATTGGTTAGGTAGGTATATGCCCTTTAAAAGGGACACCATGCATTGGACTGGAAAGGCCTTGACAAGTTGATTAAAGACTTAAGGTGGTAGACTCCATATAAGTTTTGAGTCTGGATTCAGGAACTAGACAGACTGGGTTCAAATCATCTCTTTGCCACTTACTAGGTATGTAAACTTGCACAGATTACTTAATCTCTTCATGTCTCAGTTTCCTCTTCTGTAAAATGAAAGTGATAGTTGAATATGTAGGGGCTCCTAGAATAGTGGTATGGAGTAAGTGCTATTTAAGTGCTGGCTAATCTTGAAATCACACACATCACTTTATATCATCACCCTGAATTATCAACACGTTAGGCAGATCAATAAGAAGGCAGACATGTTTTCTATAAGTAGTCATCATCAACTGTGGTAATAAAATGTTCTTTTTAAAAAATTTTTTTAATGTTTATTTTTGAGAAAGAGAGAGAGAGAGAGAGAGAGAGAGAACATAGGCAGGGGAGAAGCAGAGAGAGAGGGAGACACAGAATCCAAAGCTGGCTCCAGGCTCTGAGCTGTCAGCACAGAGCCCAATGTATGGATTGAACCCATGAACCGTCAGGTCATGACCTGAGCCAAAGTCAGACACTTAACTGACTGAGCCACCCAGGCACCCGGACCATTTATCTTAAGAAATGGTTTTGTATCCCCTCATCCTATTTATCTGCTTTCAACAGGCCAGGATCTCTCCAATTACTTTTAAGATGTAACACCCAGAAGTGAGCATAGTCCTTTAGGTCATAGAAATGGGTCTCTGTCCTTGTTAGTGAACTGCACTTAAAAAAAAAAAATTATTGGCAAATTGATTTCCATACAACACCCAGTGCTAATCCCAACAAGTAATTGCACTTTTATAAATGCAATCTTGGAGTATATTAATTTTTATTTTAATTTAGTTCTTATTTTGACAGCATATTATACATTTACTAAAGTGCCAAAAGTAAAGAACTGTTAACCCAGATTCCTATATCCAGTGAAGATATTCTTTGGGATTGAAGGGAGAAATGAAGTATTCTTAGAGGCAAAAAACTAAGAGAATTTGCACTAGCAGATGTACACTAAAAGAATGGCTAGGGAGATTCTCAAAGAAGGAACCGTGAAACATCAAGAAGAAAGAGTATAAGTAAGCAAATATATGGTAAAAACTTTTTTACTCTTCTTGAGTTTTCTAAGTTATTTGATGGCTAAAGCAAAAATTACAACACTGATCTGATTCTAAATGTATGTAGAAAAAATATTTAAGACAATTATTTTATACATGGGATAAAGTAAAGAGATGTAAAGAGAGAAAAGGTTTTCATACTTTGCTCAAACCAGTAAAATGACGACAGCAGTGTACTGTGATCCTGTATATATATACATATATACGTGTATATATATATATATATGTACATATATATATATATAGCAACCACTATAAAAGTCCAGAAAGAAATATACTTTAAAACACTATAGATAAATCAAAAGGGAATGATAAAAAATGTTTATGTAGCCAATATTACGGCAGGAAAAAGAAAACAGAGAAACAAAATACAGAGAGAACAAAGAGAAAACAAAAAATAAAATAGTAGATTAAGCCTTCACATTTCAATATTTATATTAAATATGAATTGCCTGAATATACCAATTAAAAGACAGATATTGGCAGAGTGGATCAAAAACATGACCAAATATATGCTGTCCACAAGCAATCCAATCCAAATACAATATAGGCAAGTTAAAAAGAAAATGGATGGAAAAGGATGCATCATGCAAACATTAATGAAAGGAAGCAGAAGTGCTATATTTGTATCAGATAACATAGACTACAGAGCAAATAAAATTACCAGACACTGAGAGAAACATTATATTATAATAAAAGGGTCATTCTACCACGGAGTTATAGCAATCCTACATGTCTGTGTACCAAACAACAGAGCTGCAAAATATGTGAAGCAAAAACTAATAAAACTGAAAGGAGAAATACACAATAAAAATTGGATACATCAACATCCCTCTCTCAACAACTGATAGAATAACTAAAAAGAAAACCATCAACGTTATAGAGAAACTCATCATCACCAACAACCAACAGGATCTAATCATTATTTAAATAATAGGTTTACTAAGAATGCTAATGGAAAAAGTAGACAATATAAAGGAATGATGTGTATGTAAAGAGAGAAATTGAAACTCTAGGAAAGAATTGAAAAGAAATGCTAGAAATCAAAAACACTGGAACAGAAGTGAAGAATGCCTTTCATTGGCTTTCATGGGCTCATTAATAGACTGGTAGCCAAGGAAAGAGTGAGCGAGCTTGAAGATATGTCAATAGAAACTTCCAAAACTGAAATATAAAGAGAAAAAATATTGAAAAAATAGAACAGAATGTGTAAGAACTGTGGGACAATTACAAAAGGTATAACATGTATAAGGGGAATACCAGGAGAAAAAAGAGAGAAAGGAAAAGAAGAAATATTGGAAGTAATAATGGGTGAGAATTTTCCAAAATTAATGACAGATACAAACCACAGATTCAGGGACTGCTTGGCTGGCCCAGGCAGTAAAGCATGTGACTCTTGAGCTCAGGGTCATGAGCTCAAGCCCCATGTTGCATGTAAAGCCAAAAAACCCCACACACAAAAAAAATGTATCACAAACCACAGATTTAAGAAATTCAGACAACATCAAAAATCTACATGTAATTATCACATTCAAAATGCAAAAAATCACAGAGAAATTCCTGAAAGGAGCCAGTGGTGTGGAAAACACCTTACATGTAGAGAAAAAAAGGATAAGAGTTATACTGACTTCTCTTCAGATAGCAAGCAAGCAAGAAAGCGGAGTGAAATATTTAAAGTGTTGAAAGAAAAAAACCACTAGGGCATCTGGGTGGCTCAGTCAGTTAAGCATCCAACTTTGGCTCAGGTCATGAACCCATGGTTCATGGGTTTGAGCCCTGCTTCTGGCTCTGGACTGGCAGCTCAGAGCCTGGAGCCTGCTTTGGATTCTGTGTCTCCCACTCTCTCTGCCCCTCCCCCACTTGTGCATGCTCTCTCTCTCTCTTTCTCTCTCTCAAGAATAAACATTTTTTAAAAATCTTAATATTTTGAAAAAATATTAATAAAAATAATGTTTTAATTATTAATAAAAACCCACTAACCTAGATTTCTGGATTCAGTGAAACCATCCTTCAAAAGTAAAGAAGAAATAAAGACTTTCTTAGACAAGCAAAAATTTAAGGAATTAGCAGACCTGCCACCAGTATACCTGTCTTGTAAGAAAGAAGTTTTTTAGGAGAGAAGGAAAATGATTTAGGTCAGAAAGTCAGATCTACATAAAGAAAAGAGCATCAGAGAAAGAATAATGAAGGTAAATAAAATATTTTATTTTTCTTATCTTAATTGATCTAATAGATAATAACTTCTTTAAAATAACAATAGCAACAATATATTCAGTGATTGTATTATACAGATAAGTGAGATGTTAAAGATGACAGAAATATTGTAAGGGAAGAGAAGGACAAATTGGGAATAAAGTATTTACACTATCTGTGAAGCAGATATCTGAAAATGGTCTTGAATCAGTCATAAATGTATATTGCAAAGTCTAGGATAATCACTAAATTTAGAAAAAAACATAAGTATAATTGATACACTAATAAGAGAAGGTAAAATGGAATCATATAAAATTCTCAATTAAAACCAGTGAAGGCAGAAAAAGAAGGGAAAAAAGAAAGAATTAATGAGCAAAAAGGTCAATGAACCGAAGACAGTAATGAATGTTAGGAGATTTTTTTAAAATTTTGATTACTTTTTTAATGTTTATTTTTGAGAGAGAGACAGAATGCGAGCAGGGAGGGACAGAGAGAGAGAGAGACACAGAATCTGAAGCAGGCTTCAGGCTCTGAGCTGTCAGCACAGAGCCTGACATGGGGCTCAAACTCACCAACCATGAATTCATGACCTGAGCCGAAGTCAGATGCTCAACCGAATGAGCCAACCAGGAACCCCATAAACATAGGAGATATTAATCTGACTATACTCACAATCACTTTTAAAATGAGTGGCCTAAATAAACCAATTAAAAGAGAGTGGCAAGAGTGGATAGAAAAACAATACCCAACTATATATTGTCTATAAAAAAAACACTTTAAAAATACACAGATAGATTAAAAGTAAAAGAATGTGGAAATATATACCATGCTAACACTAGTCAAAAGAAAGCAGGAGTAGCTATATTAATTTCAGACAAGACAAGGAAAATTATCGAGGATAAAGAGGGACATTACATAATCATAAAAGGTCAATTCTCTGAGAAGGCATAAAAATTCTTAATATGTATTTGCTTAAAAATAGAGCATCAAAATAATGTGAGGCAAAAACCGATAGAACTGCAAGGAGAAATAGGTGAATCCACAATTATAGCTGGAGACTGATACCCCTCTATTGGAAATGGATAGATCAAGCAGGCAGAAAATCAGTAAGGATATAGTTGAACTCAACAGCACCATCAACCTACTGTGTGTAATTGACATCTATAGAATATTCATCTGACAGTAGGAAATTACACTTTCTTCTCAAACTCAAACAGAACATACAAGATTACATTATGGACCATAAAACACAATTTAGCACATTTAAAATAATAGACCTCATATAAAGTATGCTCTCATACTGCAAGGAATTAAATTAGAAAAGAGAACAGAAGCATAGCTGGAAAATAACAAAATATTTGAGATTAAACAACATACTTCCAAATAGTAGATGGATCAGAGAATTCTCAAGAAAAATTATAACATATTTGGAACGAAATAAAATGCAAATGCACATATCAAAATGAGTAGGATAAGACCAAAGCAATGCTTAGACAGCAACTGATAGCATCAAATGCATATATTAGAAGATTTATTATTTTATTAAAAAATGTTTAATGTTTATTTTTGAGAGAGACACACACACAGAGCATGAGTGGAGGAGGGGCAGAGTGAGAGGGGGACACAGAATCCGAAGCAGGCTCCAGGCTCTGAGCCATTGGCACAGAGCCCAATGCAGGGCTCAAACCCATGAACCATGAGGTCATGACCTGAACTGAAGTTGGACACTTAACCGACTGAGCCACCCAGGTGCCCCAGAAAAGAAGATTTAAAATCGATAAATTTAAAATCAATAAATAAACAGGAACAATCCTGTTGCCTTAGGAAACTAGAAAAAGAAGTGGTATATCTGGGATCAGACACAAGCAGGGCCAAAGGACCCAAGTAAGCTGCCTGAGAAGGAAGCCCTCTGTGTCATCCACCAAGTTGCACCACAGCCTCTCCCTCAGCTCCTACCTATGAGCACACAAGAAACAGGGTCCCTTATGACCAGCTGTTGGAAGAATTAAAAAGCTGAACTTGGTTCAAGGATATGTCAGCTTGGTATGATGAACTATGATGCAATACAACACTGCTCAAATGTGGATCAGAAAGATGGCAGTGACAGGGGAAATCCTCCCCAAGGGCAGAATTTCTTGTAGTGCACTTAGCCTTCCACTTTGTGCAGAAAGAGAGGTGGCCTGGGATTAGACTCTGGGGCACCGGGTGGCTCAGTCAGTTAAGCTCCCAACTTCAGCTCAGTTCATGATCTCATGTCTCATGTGGGGTTCAAGACCCACATCAGGCTCTGTGCTGACAGTTCAGAGCCTACAGCCCACTTCCGATTCTGTGTCTCTGTCTCTTTCTGCCCCTCCCCCACTCACACTCTGTCTCTCTCTCAAAAATAAACAAACATTAAAATAAAAATTTTTTAGAATATATGTGGACTCAAACAGTGGTGACCAACCAGTGGGCTGAATTTTTGGTGCCCTGGAAAAGGAAACATCAGGAATAAACATCACTCACCTGTCTGGGAGTGCCTATCATAAAAGAGACACCTAACAACTAAGAAGACAGGATGACTTGGTCAGTTGACATCAGTCTGCCTCTGTCATTGGCTGCCTGAGTGCTGGTGCAACAGGCACATGAATGGAGCAGTCATTGTGGCAGAGATGGAAACCACTCACAAGCCTAGTAGTATAGCTGCTGATAAATGCAGAATATCACAGTCGTTCAAGATCAATTGGCCTCTTGGTGTCAAGTAGTCTAATTGGATCTCTTCTACTCTGGAAAGATCAGTGACTCATCTTGATTGGACCTGACACATATTTCAGTTATGAGTTTGTCTTTCCTCCTTGTAGAGCTCACGCGTATCTGGGTATTTATAATACTGACATGGGATCCCACATATTACATTGGACCAAGGGACTGACTCTACAGGAAAGGAAGTACAGTGATGACCAGTGAGGATCAGTAGTGCAGGAGTAGCCATATAGCCACAGAATCTAGTGGTCTAGAATCTAGTGGTTGAAAGCTTCTACAAGCTTTCATTGCTGGTGGAGCAATGGAAAAGACTGTTGTAGATGCCTTTGAGGGCCCAGCTTGGGCATAATAACCAGTGAGGATGGGGTACCATCTTCCAAGATGCAGCATATGCTCTAAATAAATGACCCATTATATGGTGTGGTATCTTTTAAGCAGCACCCAAGGATCCAATAAACCAAGGATGGAAGTAGTTCTGACCTTAATTCCGTGTCATCTGCTTTATCTGCAGATCTGGAGCTCCCTTCCTGTGGGATGGATTGTGCTCTCAGGGCAACCCTTTAAGTACTGGGCACAGCCTCCACAGTTGACCCCATGGCATTTGGGCAGCCTGACTGCTGGGCTTCAGCTTAGGTTCCTGGTTTTCACTTCTATCCTCTGCTGGGACAGAAGCCAAGACTGAACCTAGTCCAGTTGGCTGAGGCTCTGACCCTTTCTCTTAGTTTCTGCCAACTTTCTTTGTTTCTGGTATTTCTACCTTGATCCACATGTAGATCCTTGGGCCAAGACTCTGGTTTAACATGATGCCAGGAACTCTTGCTTCCCGGAATACCACACTCCTCCCTTTGCCCTCCTCACATTAGGCCCTTCAGACTGATCCTGGCTCAAATTGCACCTGTATCCCATACCACTGCACCTGAATCTACACTAAGACCCTGAACCTGAACTGTTAGTATTTGCAGCCTGGGTGAGTTCCCCTGTTCTGTGCCAGCCACCTCAGCAAAATTCTTTCTCACAGTGAATGCCCACATACCCATCACTTCAGCTAGAACTACTGCTTTGACAAATTAGTCCCTGTTAATGAGAATTAAGCTCAGAGTAGTAGTTTCCCTGATTAGATCCACCACCCTCTGAAGGGTAAAATCTCTGACAAAGCAAATGAAAAATTTTCCAGAATTTCAGCATTTATCTTAATGGGACTTTGTATGAATATTTAATTTAGGTTTAGTTATAACTAAAATATCTTGCCTGTTTAATAGGTTTGTTGTCTACTATCAAAACATTAGTCTAGGCCTCCATCTTAGCAGATAGATTATATTATCTTCCCACAATTATATTATTTAAATTTTCTCTAGTTTCAGATTTATAGATATTCAAAAGGGTCGCTTATTTCAAAACAAGAAAGGCTTAATTTAGAACAGAGAACAAGTAGTATTAACACATACAAAAGCCACAGTGAAATACTGTCTTAGGATTATAAAATAGAGAACTACTTACATGTCAAATGCTCTGGCATCAACTATATACCGGAGGGGGAAAATCAAGTATCAAGAACTAAGATGTTCTAAGAATTAGCACATAGACACTGGCTTGTAATAAAGCAGTGATAAAATGAAGGTTATAGTATAACTAAAATACTAGTTGATCTTTCCAAGGACAGTTAAGTAGCTCAAAATGTATTATAATTTTTTAATTTCCTAAGCTAAGATCTTACATTTGTAAATATTTACTCAAAATCATTAGTTAGCTTAATCTCTTAAACAAATTATACTTTGCTTGGGCCAATATTAAAATTTATTCTGTAGCCCAGGTATACATCTGGTGCTAGATAATCCACAGTGATTTACATACAAATGAAGAATCATTTGTATGTGAGGAGAATAGTCAAAATTGCATAATTTACCACCACCCAAAGACAAGATTGTACTTTAGAACAGTATCTTTTCTGAGGCCAATTAAGTTGCTGCACTATTTTCCTTTAAACCAATATTCAGTTAAATGAAAAGTAATGGCTAGGAGGACCTACTGGCCAACTCTACCTCATCATGCTAGAAGAATGACTTGAATTTAAGAAATAATATGTGAAGCAAGATAATATAAGACCATCAAGGAAGTGACAAGCAAAATGCATGGCTGTTTGTCCCCAAGAAGCCAGCCGGCCTGCCTTCCGTTCAATGGTTGTTACCAATGCAGGGGAAAAGGTGAGCAAGAGGACTGAAGCATCAGGGCTCTTTAAAGCACTTCAAGTCTGCTTTTGAGAATTGAAAACTAAAACTCACATGAAAAGCATCTTTAAAATTCTATAATTGAGCCAGAGATTTGGAAATAGAAGTATATAGACAAATTGGGGTTGAAGATAGCGCTGTCCTCTAACTCAAGGTTTCGCAAAACGGAAGGACGCAGGGAACTCAATGAGCCACTCAATGTCTCTAACTATGCTCGAGGGAGAAACCCACTTTAATATAGGTTGGTCTTCTTCATGATCCGAAGAAACTCTTCCTCGTTCACTTCGCCATCTCCATCCCGATCGGCTTCGTCTATCATTTCCTGCAGCTCCTCGTCAGTGAGGTTTTCCCCTAACTCGTTGGCCACGCGCTTTAGGTTTTTGAAAGAGATCTTCCCAGTTTCATCGTCATCAAAGAGCCTGAAAGCCTTCAGGATTTCTTCTTTGGTGTCTTTCTCGGCCATCTTCTGAGTCATCACGGCCAAAAAGTCATTGAAACTGATTTTCCCTGTGCCTTCCTTGTCCACTTCGGAGATCATCTTCTTCATCTCCTCCTTCCTGGGCTCAAAGCCCAGTGCTCTCATGGCCACCTTCAGCTCCTTCACATCGATGGTCCCACTTCCGTCAGCATCGAAGAGGTCAAATGCTTCACGAACTTCTTGCTTCTGATCTTCAGTGAGTTCAGGCTTAGGACCCACTTTTCTTTTCTGGCTGGTAGAGGCCACATTTGGCTTCTTAAAGCTGGAAGCCATCCTTCTGTGACGGTTGTTACCTTTAACGGTGCCACCGCAGAGTCACCGCGCTTGCGCAGGGGTGACGCCACCCAGAGCGCAGGCGCAGGGCGTCTCCCTCCTCTTTCCCAAGTTTACCCTTGTGTTCTCCCAGTGAGACCTGGGTGCCTAAGCCTGCCACGTCTGTGAAATCTTACTGACTTTATAAACAGCTCCTTCAGTTATCACCTTGTTTCAATGAGCTGAGTCTTGGGCTGGCAAGAAGTGCCTGTAGGCACATTGTCTTCCATAATGCACACCCTCCAGCCCAGGCCATATGTCAGCATCCAGAGGACCAGGTTTATAGGGTTATTTGGAAGTCCTTCCTCTCTCCTTTTCCATACAACATAAAACAAACAAGCAAGCAAGCAAGCAAAAAAAAAAAAAAAAAAAAAAAAAAAGCCTTCTTGGAATTAAAAAGCCAAACCCAAACAAAAACCCCCTCAGTCTGAGGTTACCTAAGGCTAAATTTAGTATAATCAAGAGAGAGCTTGATTCCTTGGCATTAAATGTGGGGAAGAAGGAGAGAGAATATTAAGTCACACCATGTGTTCAACTTGACATAAATGGAAAACAGATAAAATGGAAAAAGTTATGTATAAAATTTGTAGAAGTTTGTCTCCTGACATTACACTCAACAATAATAAAACTTCACTAGCTTATTCAGCATACACTGAAATATGAAATGTAATATCCAAACGTATGATTTACTTTCAGCATTTCAATTTTACATGTGCAGTGTAATTGCACTTGAATAACAGTCTTAATTTCATTCACTCCACTTTTCATTTGGAGGGGGTTTGAAATACTACTTTTTGGTATTTTTTAAAAACTCCAGCAGCAAATTTGCTCTTACTGTTTATCATCTAGTCCGAGCGATGCTGAAACCCCCACTCTGACTTTCCTGCTTTGGCAGTGAGAACAGGAGTGTATAATGCAGTACACGTTGGAACTAAAAATCGCCTCCTGAGAACAAAGGGGCAAGAGAAAAATGGGAGCATTTTAAGTGAAAACAAAGAAAAGGGTCATCAAGTAAGCCCATAAAAGAATTGCCTTTAGAATTGCTGTATATTTCTTTAAATGTTTTTTTAATCTGACATTTTTTTAGTATTCTTTCCCCCTCGAATCTTAACTTATTACTACTTGATCAGTTACAAAAAGAGAACTTTCAAAAATTTTCATTGAAGGTTTTGTAACCCCAGCATCTAAAACAATGCTTGACACATAGTGGGTAGATTAACAAATAATTTGTTGAATAACAGAATGAGAGTTCATATTGGTTTTAAAATACTTTTAGGGGCGGGGCGCCTGGGTGGCTCAGTCGGTTAAGCAACCGGCTTCGGCTCAGGTCATGATCTCCCAGTTTGTGGGTTCGAGCCCTGTGTTGGGCTCTGTGCTGACAGCTTGGAGCCTGGAGCGTGCTTTCGATTCTGTGTCTCCTTCTCTCTCTGCCCCTTCCCCATTTGTGCTCTGTCTCTCTCTATCAAAAATAAATAAACATAAAAAAAAATTTTTTTTAATACTTCTAAGGGCACCTAGGAGGCTCGGTCATTAAGCGTCTGACTTGGGCCTCAGGTCATGGTCTCACAGTTCATGAGTTCGAGCCCCTGCTTTGGATCCTCTGTCTCCCTGTCTCTCTGCCCCTCACCCCATTTCGAAAATAAATAAACATTAAAAACAAAATAAAATACTTCTGAATCATCCAAATAAAACAAACAAACTCCCCAAAGGATTACGCTGGGAGTGTTTTATAAATTCAGTTTTTTTAAGTTAGTGATCAGATGTTATTTACGTGACATGTGTATTAGCCAAATTGTACTACCTGTGCCAGTTGATATGTGACATGATGGACAGAGGGCCTGACCACAGGGTTTTTAAAGGTCAAGGAAACTTACCTGCAACATCTCCTACCCACTGCCTCCCAGCAGTTGACACAGTGTCAGCCCAAAGTAGACTTTGGCCAGTAGACACTGCCATTGCCCATCTTCCAACACTGTAAATCCTCCTGCTTTTTTAACTAGATCAAAAAGCCCGGGATCTTATCCCAGCCCTGTGCCTTATTATCTCTGTGACTTGAGAAAGTCACTTAACCTCCCAAACTCAGTTGAGACATCTACAAAGTAGAGATACTAATGTAGCTTTCTAATAGGGCTCCTGTGCATGTTCAGTGAGCTACTCCAGGAACGGTTCCCTAGTGAGGCCAAAGAGTGCTGGGTAATTGTTAGTTGAATCTGAAATTTTCCTAGACATTGTGCATTTCTTTTGACACCCACTCCTCTGCCCAAATTCAAGCCAGGCTATGATGTGTTGGGAAAAACTGAAGGATAGAAGCTGCCTTATATAGAGCTACATTTGGGCCAAGCTGAGCTCAAAGCAAAACGGTTGTCATAGTTTCCAGATGTATGCAATCAGCAGTCACAACTAGGGGCCACCAAGAGCACCTTTCATTGAAAACAGTGCCCCCAGCCAGAGTCAGCTGTTGGTGAGGAGTTACTTTATGTTCATAATCTGTAATCTGATTTTAAAAAGGGAAGAGAAACTTACATGGATTGTGTGCCTAGTATTGGGCTTGCTCCTTGCATTGGTCTCATTAAATCCTTGCCATCATTTCCCCATTTTGTGGATGAAGAAAAATGAGACCCAAGAGAGGTCAGTAACATATCCAATGGCACATAGCCAATAAATGGCGGTTCTGGGATTTAAACCTTGGCCCGTCTGAGTCCAAGGCTGAGGCTTTGTTCACCACAGCATCTGCCTTCTCTAAAGATTGAAATTATTACCAAGATGTAGTATCACTGGGAAGATATGGTTCTGACTTTCTTCCTTAAATGTAACAATAATTAAGCATCTTGCCTAGAAAGATTTAACAGGATTTTGTAGGATCTCAGACAGGGTCCCTTTCTAGGGCAAGCCAGTGAGAAAAAGAGCAATATGCTTGGCATTTGCATTTGTTCTTCAATTCTGCCTCATTCCATTCCCTGTTTTCAGCTCCTGGTACAAGTTAGTGAGAAGCAGTCTGGGCCAAGTGCTTTCAGTTGACGTTAGCAAGAGTCTATCTAGTGCTTATGAAAATCAACTTCGTTGCTTTAAAGTCACTTTTTTTTAAAGTTCTAATAAGACTGACATAAAGTAAATGAGATGTCCAGAAAAGCAATGGATATGAGTGGTTTTGTTTTGTTTTTGCACTTAAAACTTTTGTGCCCTAATGTCCTAGGCAATATGCTAAATCAGTTGTTGATTTTCTGAGAGGGGGAAAGGAGATGCTTGTTTAAATTTGGTCATGGAAGCTTAACGGCTGGAAGGGGGAAAAAAAGAGGTGCTGGAATTCCACAACGGGGTCTGGAGTCAGTCAAGACCAAGAGAAAGGACCCATGCAGCTTGCTTATTCTAATTATTCGGTTTTCCATTTGACCTGCATGGCATGAAAAAGGTGAGGCTCAGGAGTCTTTTAAAATTTAAGTTGCACTCAGCAAATTCAGCAAATTCCAGGTGCCACCCAAGGCAGAAAACATGCATAATAAAGTTTCTTTATTGCTGCCTGTTTACTTTCAACAAATGCAGAACAGAGAAAATGCAAATGTTTGACACTTGTGCATAAGCAGGACAACTGTGCCAGCGTGGTGGATGGGTGATTCCCAAACCAACAATAACATAACTACGCTATTTATTCTTGAATGCGTGGAGCCATTTACAAGAAATGGCCTCAGCAGTAAGAGTTTTACAATCCCGGTGGTCTTTGAATGAGACTATGAAGTCCAGTCCAGTGACTCAACCCAAGCCTTTTTGGCAAGCCCAGGAATAGACTTCAGTGTCCAGCCAAAGGCTACATAATTTCTCATTTCATGAACCCCAGAAATAAAGAAATACTCCTCTCAGATACAAAATCAGACTGTGTTTTAGAAAAGAATTTACCAGAATCTCACACCGCTTATCAAAATTGCATCCAAATACTCCTAATAGCAACAGAGATATAAAGCACTCCTTTGGGAACTAGGGAAACATTCCGAAGAAGTCTTCACCAAGCATGAAATGTCTTTATAATCCTGTGTTTTATTTAAAAAAAAAAATTGCTTTCTGCTTCATAGCATATTTCCCAGTTCTATTATAGTTTTAAATGATTGACCATCAAGCAAATTTGATTCCCTTGCAGAAAATGTACTGTGCTTATTTTGTGACTTTAAGTACACCCCAAGGATGTGACCAGCGGCTAGGGAACCTTTTGTGTTTTAGCAAACTCAGATGTAGGATCTAATGTAGAGCTTGAGGTGGAAAAAATAAATGTTTCCCTTTCCCTCCCAACCAAGATCCACTCCACTTATACATCATTTGGATTTGGGAGTTAAAATAGAAGGAGGAGGAAGGAAAAGTGTGAGGAGGAGAGGAAGGAAGATAAATGAATGTCCAGAGCACTTTGAACTTGCAAGGTGGAGTGAAATTAAATGCAACCAACAAAAGAATCGTTGTCTTCTCAGAGTCCAGATTGGTCCAAATTAAGCACTTCTTTGATGGAAACAAACTGAGAAAAGATACAATCTGTGTTGATATGAACTCAAAGCACAACCTCTCGGGATTTATGATCCAGGAGTTGTACTATCCTGTCGTCTGCAGAGGGCCCACAAGTGCAGGCATGCAACCAAAAATGCAGAACCAGGGGGTCTGGAAGTGGCTTGCTTGGATTTTTAAAATACCTCCTAGACTAAGCTATTGATTTACCCTTTGATCCACCTTCTTCTATTCTCAAAGGCCCCTGAGACATCAGCATCTAAACTGGCTCTGAGGCTGAAAATTGAGGAGAGTTTTCTGCTTACCAGGGATGGAAAGGTCAAAAGCCCACAGGGGTGTGAGTAACACCAGATGAGCCAAGTGGGGCTGCCTGTTCGGGGTGTATTTAGGGATTAGAGGTGACCTGGAGAGTTTGTGCCCTTTAAAAAGATATTGAAATTCAAATTTAAAAACAAAACAAACAAAATAACTGCACAGGCCCAAGAAAACAGGTCTTGTGGAAAACAGGTCAGGCGGACGTTGGCCTATGGGCTGCATGTTGTTCATCCAGTCCTTGAATTGGTCACTCCTTCTGCTGGTGTTTACCTACTAAGGATGCTTCTCAGAGAAAACGATGGAGACAGAGGGAAAATTGAATTCTAGCTCAAAGCCCATTCATGCCTAGTTCCTGAAGTGCAGCATAAAGATCTTTCCTGAAGGACAGACCATGCAAGAGCCAGCCCTACAGGGGAAAGTGAACTACTATCGATACAGCACTGATCTGTTTGATTTTGTCCCCTGAATCAGCTTGGGAGAGAAGGAGAAAGGAGCCTGCTCTGCCTGCCATGTCCCTGTGCCCTTATCCGCCAGTACCCCTTTGACCTAGAGGCCTCTGTGATTGCCAGTGAGACGGATCCAGGTATACTCTTAGAGGTCACCCCTGAGGTCCCATGCAAGGCACAGTGAGGGAACAGAAGAGCTGGGACTATGACCCTTTCCCACAGATGCCACAACAGCCCTGTTTTCAGAAGGCTGCTCCCCAACTCCTTGGGAACTGGGGAAACTATAAGTGACAGTAGATGGTAGGGGAAACTTAATGCCTTTTGTGAAGGGACTAGCATTAACAAAAAATTCTGAGAGGTAGATCATAAAAATCAGTTCCATGACTGCAATATACATTTTAAAATAAGCTTGTGAACTAAATTATAGTTCTGCGTTTCAAAATTTCGCAGTGTGTCAGCAAACAAAGCATCAAAGGAAACCAGTAGGTCATGTTAGAAATCCCTTCATCAACAAGTAGTCATATTACAGCTACCTCCTACTAAGCCTCTAAATGGGAAAGGGGCTACAAATTAGAGCGGTAGGAGAGGATGTCTCCTCATCCTTTCCAGTTGGCAGCTGACCATCCCCACATAGGTTTTTCATTGAGATGTTGGTTAAACATCTTTTGAAACTCAGAGGGAATTGCTGTTCCTCTTTTTTCCTTCAGGTTCTGCATTTGCTACTTTGCATCTAAAAAGTCCTTTCCGAATTCCTCTGGTTTCTGGATCATTCTTATCTGAAATCCATGTTCTTTTGTTTTGTTCTTGGTTTTTGTTTTTTTCCCTCGGCACTAGCCAGGGTTCCTTTTGCTCTGAATGCTGTGCATGGGATAAAGCTTAGAATGGAAACTGGGTCATTTACTTGTGGTATTGTTTTCAGTTGCACCTCATACAAAGTGTTTGTCTGTCAGGGTGATTTCAGTCCCCATTGCATTGGTGTGAGCCCACAGTTGGTTACTTTTAAAGCTCCCCGCATCCTCCAAGAACAGTTTCATACAGGCACTTTGAAAAATAACTTAAGGATAACAGAGGGGAATTTCAAGGGGAGAGAGAGGAACTACATGAGCTCTCAGATATAAACTTACACTTCAGACTCATCTACCAGTTGGGTTGGAAAAGGTTGGGGAGGTTATGTATCTTACCACAGATCCATCTATGTGAACTTTACAAAATCGTGAGTATTTAGTGAATCCTAAGGAAGTGGTAATTATTTACCCTTTCTTTCT
Organism: Panthera leo; assembly: GCF_018350215.1. Classification (NCBI taxonomy): domain Eukaryota; kingdom Metazoa; phylum Chordata; class Mammalia; order Carnivora; family Felidae; genus Panthera; species Panthera leo. The sequence continues at coordinate 43,555,963 of NC_056690.1, forward strand.
GCTTAAAAAGTGTGAACATCCTGATTTCCCAGCAGTCAACTTTTAGACACTGAGGCATAACCTATACATTTTATCTTACATATTGTTCAAAACAAAGGAAAGGGCACCTTAGAATTCCTGGTTCATAGGGATTAATTTAGAATACATAAAAACAAATACATTTGAATTTAGCATGGGGGAACTCCAGAAATTTACAAGGCTAGGATTAATGTCTAGATAAATGCAATGTTCAGGAATTGTATTTTTTTAGTTTAGTGAAAAGTAACTCACCAGCAGAGAGAAATCTCTCCTCCTAATGACTGTGGTCATTCGCCTCTGCAGGATCCTATGGCAGCCCCAATGAGGAGAAGCCAGAGATACTGCATCTATATGCTACATTTTAATCTGAGATTAGTTGTCTAAATTGTGTCGGTGGTATGTTAATGCATAGGTGGTAACTACATGGCTTATGTGCACAGGGCAGTAAGGTGGTGGGCTCAGAGTCCTGGGTGCCTGCCCTTGAATACCAGCCCCACCCGCTACTAGGTACATGACCCCGGGCAAGCTAAGCTCCAAGCTCCTATAAAACGGGGTGGGAAAGCAGTTAGCTCATAGGATTGCAGTGGTGATTAAGTGAGCTAATCCATGTGAAGTGTTTAATACTGTACCTGGCCCATGGTAAATGCTCAGTTATTGTAGTGCTTTCGGATTTACAAAGCATTTCCATATACACATACTATCTCATTTAACGTCTCAAAAAGCCTACAATGTACATTTTATTATTGCCATGTTATCAATAAAGAACCTGATGTCTGAAATCCAGCCCCATTTTCGTATTCACAAAGCAAGCAGCAGCATTATGACTCAGCCCCCCTCCCCACCTCAACTCCAGTGCTCCTTCTCTATGGTGCCCCCTTTTAAGTTTTTTATTTTTTATTTATTTAAAAAAATTTTTTTTATATTTATTTATTTTTGAGACAGAGAGAGACAGAACATGAATGGGGGTAAGGTCAGAGAGAGAGGGAGACACAGAATCCAAAGCAGGCTCCACGCTCTGAGCTGTCAGGGCAGAACCCAATGCAGGACTCGAACTCACAAACCATGAGCTCGTGACCTGACTCGAAGTTGGATGCTTAACTAACTGGGCCACCCAGGAGCCCCTACAGTGCCCCCTTTTAAGCACAACACAGATGGACTACTTATTTTAAAGTTTATTTTTTTATTTATTTTGAGAAGGGAAGGAGGGGCAACGAGAGAGGGAGATGCTTAACTGACTGAGCCACCCAAGCACCCCTTTAAAGATTTTTTTTTAATGTTTATTTATTTTGAGAGAGAGAGTAAGCGAGCACGGGGGAGGGGCAGAGAGAGGGACAGAGAGAGAATCCCAAGCAAGCTCCTCACTATCAGCACAGAGCCTGATCAGGGGCTCTATCCCACCAACCCTGAGATCAGGACCTGAGCTGAAATCAAGAGTTGGACGTTTAACAAACTGAGCCACCCAAGCGCTCCATAGACTACTTATTTTAGATCTTCTTAAATCTAAGAGAATATCAAAGCTTGAAGCTTTATTCAATCAGGTTTAGCATAATGGGTAAAGCATGGGCTTTTGAGCCAAACATAGGAGGGTTTGAATACAAAGTTGCCCAACCTCTCAGTACCTAGCTCCTCCTTCACGATGCGACACAATCTTCTCTTTCTGTCACTAGACACAGTTTAAAGGAACATCCTATTCAATTAGATGATATGTATTCAATTAGATACATAGTTTAATTATTTAGTGGGGATGTACTTGGTGTTTTATAGGCTATTTCAATTCTCCTTAAGAATTGGTATGATACCATGATGTAAAATAACCATATTTGTAAAAAATATCACCATATTTGTATTGCTTCACCTTAAAATCTGTGTTGCCAAGGCCAGAATATGTATATTTAATAAAATATTTGGAGGGGCTGAGCTTGGATGGCAACATCACCCAGTTAGTTAAATAATTCAGCAGCAAAATATTGAACTGTTTTTTGGTGTCGTGGACTCAGTCACATGTTGGTGAGATTTTCATGGTGAGATTGTCATGTAACCCCTGGCTCTGTCACCTGTTTACTAACACGCATATGTTTTACTCATTGTCTAAACAAATCTCTCCTGTTTCACGTTTACAACTTATGATTGTCAGACTTACCTTTTACTAGTTTCTAAAATAATAGTCACTTAAATCAAAGAGATTTATTTCTGACTTTTGTATGGTACCAGCTCACCTGGCTGCTCAGATATTCCCAGGGCGCCAAGCCCCTTCAGTGTTATTGCTCCAGCCCTCCCAGGCAGTTTGCCCTTGTTACACAGTCCAAGATGGCTTCCCATCACCAGCGCCTTAGCCAGCAGGAAGGGAGCTGGGTTAGGCTCCTCTTGAGAAACAAATCCTCTCCACCCTACTAACCTACTCCTCTGATGCCCATAGCTATACAGACTTTGCACAGTTGAAACCTGGTGGTGCCTCACCTCAACTCGAGCCTCTCACTTTCTATTCTGGAGTTTCTCGGACATCACAGCAAGTACAACCCAGTGGTGTGGGAGAGTTAACACCTTGACCAGTGGTGGACAAGTATCAGTGGATATCTCCCTCCTTGTGTCTCACCGTCAGAAGGTACTATGGGATCAAGTGCTGGTCACCTGGGCTAGTGACGACCAACTCTGTAACACATTCTTGCATTGGCTCTCCCTCCTTCATTGTCATACTCTCCCTTGTCATCTTCACTTCTGCTCCCTGGGATCACTTCCCAAATAAACCTGTAGTCAAGCTTTAGCTTCAGGTTTTACCCTCAGGGGAGCCCAGGCCAAGAGAGGGGGAGCCTGCAAGACTTTCATGAACCAAAAGTTGCCCACATCCCTTCTGCTCACACTCCATTGGCCACATGTAGCTGCTGCCAGGGAGACTAAGAAGTGAGTTTATTGTGGGCTGCCATGCTCCCAGTTAAATTTTTTTTAATGTTTATTCATTTTTGAGAGACAGAGACAGAGCACAAGCAGGGGAGGGGCACAGAGAGAGAAAGGGAGATACAGGATCCAAAGTAGGCTCCAGGCTCTGAGCTGTCAGCATAGAGCCTGATGCAGGGCTGGAACTCAGAAACCACAAGATCATAACCTGAGCTGAAGCCAGCTGCCCAACCGACTGAGCCACCCAGGTGCCCCACCATGATCCCAGTTAAAAAGTCCATTACTGTGGGGGAAGTCTGCACATAATTTGTGTGCATATTTCTTTCAGTGAGACAAATGTGACTTTGCATGGTTAAAAATACAGCCTGGATAGACCAGGGGTTATGACCACCGAACTAAGAGATCTAAGATTTTGTTGTCCACATTCTTTGACTCATTTTTTTTCACTTAAAAAAATGTTTATTTATTTATTTTGAGAGAGAGACAATACAAGTGAGGGAGGGACAGAGAGAGAGAGAGAGGGAGAGAGAGAATCCCAAGCAAGATCCACACTGTCAGTGCAGATCCCAATGCAGGGCTCAATCTCATGAACTATGAGATCATGACCTGAGCCAAAACCAAGAGTCAGATACTTAACCAACTGAGCCACCCAGGTGCCTTTCTTCAACTCATTTTCTATGTGAACTTAAGTAGGTTGCTTGAGTCTTCTGTGCCTAAATTTCTTCATTTGTAAAATGGTGATAGTAATAACTCCTCTCATTCTGTGACGACATTACCAAACAGGTAATGTTTGCATTGCACAGAGTGCGATCCAGTTCATGCCATAGGTGGGTGAGCTCACCCAGCCCACTACCCTGGGAAACAGTGATCAGCACTGGGTAAACATTTGCTGCTTAAAACGTTGCCCTGAAGTGGGCTCTTGCAGATAATCTCTCCTCATTTCATCATTATTTCCTTATCTTCCAAAAGATTATCCACCTTTGGAATTTATCCTTTTAAAAATAATCACAAGGAGAAAAGAGGGAGGTTAAAATGACCCATGACACTTGTTATGTGAGCCTGCGGGACAAAACTACATTCTCTCTCTCCATCAATAACCTAAACTTTCAAACATGTAGGAATAGTTAAGGATTCCTTCTGGACTATTTTAAGGAGCAAATTTATTAGTTCTATAGCATCTCGTAATCCTGAGGTATTTAGGAAAACTACATTCTTTGGATTCTGAAACCCTGGCTGTTTCCCTGAGCTACTTCAAACAATGCAGCTTTTGCTGACGAAGCACTCCCTGGGCCAGCAGTGTTGTTGAATTGTAAGTAAATAATCTTGAAACAAATCCGTGGTTGACACACTGTCATATTATGTTTACTGCTCCAGAGGAGGGATTTATTCTGAGGATATTGAAAAATTCCATTGCTGTTTGGGGGAAGTGACAATTGGGATCACCCATAAATTAAAGCAACTGCCCTCTGTACCTAGATATGGCCCAAAATATTGTGCATGCACTAAAATGTCACATGAGAGATAGAACAGTGCTGGATAAAAATATATAACGTTACTAAATAAAAACAGATACCATGGATATGACGTTTAAATTGCCAAGTTTGGCTACAGCTAACGCCATACTTTTCCCAGGATTAATAACATGAGAGCTCTGAAGGTAGAGCAGAAAAACTAACTTCAGTTCAACAGCATTCTGCTTTGGTTTAGCATAGATTTCATGATGTAATTTAGGTTGCCTTCTTAAAAAGTAGTTTAGTATTTAATGATCCAGGTATGTCTTTCCTTGTAAGAAGGGTATTAGTATTGTAACTTTCCAAAAACCAGTACCTTCTCTGTCATCTCTATCTCCCCACGGCTGGCTCATTTGGGAGCTGGTCCAGCTTTGGGTGTTGGCAAGAGCAGTCATTTAATGTGGAGTGGGAACAAATGCTCAGGTGAGGAAGGCATCAACTACAGTCCTTGATTTCAGCAGGAACTTCTCTCTGCTAACTCCATCTAAATCACAGCAACATATAATTACAGAAAATCAAGAACAAAGCTAGGATTAAACTACAACATCCCTCTATGCACATAATAACCTTCCTTTGATACCTTCTACAATCTTTTAAATAGCAAACGTGTGCTTTTTTTTGACATGATTTCCATATGTAGAATGATGGTCATAGAGACAGGATAAGAGAGTTCTTCCACAATTGTGTAAAATTCAGCAGAGGGCAGTTCAACAAGGTGGAAAGAGCCAGAAGTGTTGCAAATAGTCGTAGCAGGATTGAAAATGGGAACAGGAGGTTGGGGGGGACTCCCTCCCTGTGGGTCAGGGAGAGCCTCCTTAGAGGAGGTCCCACTCCAGCATTCTGGCAGGGTGCTTATGAATTCTCCAGGAGGGCAGAAGAGCAGAAGCTTTCTTAGGTCAAGGGAATAATACCTACAGTACTAAGGAGTAGAAGCAAGAAAGTGAATAGCCAGTTCACTATCAGTTGAGTATCGGATGTGTGTGCATGAATGTGAGGAGGAGGTATACTTGGGGACAGCCTAGGCCCTGTGGAGGTCTACTGGGTAGTGGTACATGGAAGGCAGTGGCGGGGGGGGGGGGGGGGGGGGGGGGGGGGGGGGGGGGGGGGGGGAGGGGGATGGGCAGGGAAAGGCATGAGCCATGGAAGTCCTGAGAATGGGAGTCAGAGTCCTGGAATGTGATCGTTGTAGACCATCCAGGCCGGGTGGCCTATGGCCAGTATAGCACATCAGGATGACCGCAGTATTTCATCAGTTGTATGTCTCCTCTGGCCAGCCCTTAAAGACTCAGGTCCAGGGGCGCCTGGGTGGCGCAGTCGGTTAAGCGTCCGACTTCAGCCAGGTCACGATCTCGCGGTCCGTGAGTTCGAGCCCCGCGTCAGGCTCTGGGCTGATGGCTCGGAGCCTGGAGCCTGTTTCCGATTCTGTGTCTCCCTCTCTCTCTGACCCTCCCCTGTTCATGCTCTGTCTCTCTCTGTCCCAAAAATAAATTAAAAACGTTGAAAAAAAAATTTAAAAAAAAAAAAGACTCAGGTCTGCTGTAAGATCATGAAGGTCCTCAGCAGCAGCAGGAGAAGGGGTGGCCTCTTGCACAGCGGGTAGGATTGTCCATGGCTGCCTTTCAGGATCTCACCTCCGCCCACACCTGCCCTGACAGCCTGGTGGACCTTTTATGCCTTCATGCCTACACATTTTATGTGTTCTAGCCAACTAGACTCTTCATGTGTAAAGGAATTGGCAGGTCCCCCTTTATTTTGTTCCTCTTCCTTTTAAATCTATTCTGTTTTGGGGCGCCTGGGTGGCTCAGTCGGTTAAGCGTCCGACTTCAGCTCAGGTCACGATCTCGCGGTCTGTGAGTTCGAGCCCCGCATTGGGCTCTGGGCTAATGGCTCAGAGCCTGGAGCCTGCTTCCGATTCTGTGTTTCCCTCTCTCTCTGCCCCTCCCCCGTTCATGCTCTGTCTCTCTCTGTCTCAAAAATAAATAAACGTTAAAAAAATTTTTTTTTTAAAAATAAATCTATTCTGTTTTATTCTTTATAGTAGGGAATGTTGAACATTGAGATAATCAGTAAATATCCTCACTTGTGTCAGTTCCCTTCTGTGAAATTTCTCCACTTCTTTCTCCCTCCCTTTCCTCCTCCTCCTCTTCATGTACACACAACTGAGGGGGAATAGTATAAATGAACCCTCATGCACTCATCACCCAGCTTCAACGATTACCAACTCATGGTTAATATTTTCATCATTACCCTATCCCTAGGTTATTTTGAAGCAATTCCCAGACAGGTCACCTATAAATAGTTCAGTGTGAGCTAAGAAAAATTTGATTCCCTTGCCAATCTGATGTTCCCCACTTTAGCCATATATAAAAGTATTATTTTTCTGTTCATTGTCATCAGGGTGTTTGTTCTCAATTAGCAGTTATTGAAAAGCCATTCGTCACTTGAAAATACATTATATATGCAAAAAGTTTCTAGAATGTGTAATGTTAGAACTAAAATAATAGAATAATATTAGAGCAAACACCAGTATAACAATGATTGAGCTAGAGACAGAGGCGCATTTCCAGTATTTTTGAAGTCCTTTGTTTGCTTCCTCATTCTCTTCCCTCCAGTTACCCTGTGTCCTAAAATTTAAGCTAATCATTTCCCCCACATGTAGCTGTGTGTGAATTCGCTGTATGTAAGTTGGGACCTCTGAACAATATATTGTTTAGCTTTGCCTATTTGTGAACTTTTCATGGAAATGGAATCACTGAATCATATAAATACAGTCATATAAAAATAAAATCATATGGAAGTAAAAATCATTTAGATAGAATCACTGAAATACTGTTCTGTGACTTTTTTTACTTTAACATTTTTTTTAATGTTCATCCATGGATATATACTTTAAAACAGATTAAAAATATTCTTTTCTATTGCTAGTAGTTCAGGTGTTTGTTTTATGATTCTGAATGTTAGTGGGCTTTTTTCTCCCTTAAACAAGCTATTTATTTATTTATATATTTATTTAAAGTTTCAGGTATAGAATTTAATGATTCATCACTTATATACAACACCAAGTGCTTATCACAACGAGTGCCCTCCTTAATACCCATCACCCATTTAACCCATCCCCTCGCCCACCTCCCCTCTGGTAACCATTAGTTTGTTCTCTATAATTAAGAGTCTTGTTTTCTGTCTCTTTTTTCTTTGTTCATTTGTTTTGTTTCTTAAATTCCACGTATGAGTGGTATGATTATATGGTATTGTCTTTCTCTGATTAACTTATGTTGCTCAGCATTATACTTTCTAGCTCCATCCATGTCATTGCCAATGGCAAGATTTCATTCTTTTTATGGCTGAGTAATAGTCCATTGAATGTATAAACCACATCTTCTTTATCCATTCATCAATAGATGGACATTTGGGCTCTTTCCATAATTTGACATTATGGTAACTGGATTTTACAGAATTCTTTTTCTGCATATTCTAAGAAAACATGGTTTCCTATTTTAAGTTCTCATATATTACTTGACTTTTTAACATTGAGGCAATGTTATATTCTTATAATAAATCTAACTTAGTCATAATATATTATATTTTTCATACATTACTGGCTACAAGTTTGCTAATATTTTGTTTGGGGTTTTTGCATCTATGTCCAATTTTCTTCCTTTCTCCTATTGTCCTGGTAAAGTTTGGGCATTAAGATTAAGCTGGCATTGTGATATGAATTTGGAATTAGTCTCTCTTTTTCTATAATATGAAAATATTTCTATAATCTGAAAATAATTGTTTAATCCTTGAATGTTAGAACTCAACAGTAAAATAATGGGCCTGCTGTTTTCTCTGAGGAAAGATTTTGAATTACCTCACTTCCTTTGTGAATTCAATTTCTTTAATGTATGTAAAACCATTATGATTTTCTATTTCTTCTTGAGTCAACTTTGATCTTGAAAATTTTTCTAGTAATTTGTGTATTTCACTTATGACTCTGAAATTTGGTGGCATGAAGTTGTACATGGTAATATTATATAGTATTTTAAATCTCTTCTGCAACTATAGTTATGTCTCCTTTTCTGTTCCTAACATTATTTATGAATGCCTAATCTTTTTTTCTTGCCCAGGCTTGCCAGATGTTTGGCAATTTTATTAGTCTTTTCAAATAACCAATTTTTGGCTTTGTTTTTCGTTTTGTATCCCCCATTAATTTTGCCATCTTTTTTTAAAATCTACTTTTCTAAATTCATTGTTTTGTGTATTTATGTATTTATTTTATTTATTTTTATTGGAGTGTAGTTGACACTATGTTACATGAGTTTCAGGCATGCATTCAACATAGTAATTCAACACCTCTCTCTGTTATGCTATGCTCAGCACAAGTGTATCTTTGCTATCGTTATTATTTTCTTCCTATACTTTCTTTTGTTTTTCCTCCCCTGCTCCTCTTTTTAGCTCCTTAAGCAGCATGCTTAGCTCACTAATTTTCAGCTGTTATTTTTTAATATTATAGGCATTTAAGGCTAAAAATTTCTCTATATCCCTTTAGAATATCTTAATGTTTAATAATTATTAATAATTATTAACATGAGATTTTTTTAAAAAAATTTTTTTAACGTTTATTTATTTTTGAGACAGAGAGAGACAGAGCATGAACGGGGGAGGGGCAGAGAGAGAGGGAGACACAGAATCAGAAGCAGGCTCCAGGCTCTAAGCCATCAGCCCAGTGTCCGACGCGGGGCTCGAACTCACGAACCGTGAGGTCGTGACCTGAGCTGATGTCGGACGCTTAACTGACTGAGCCACCCAGGCGCCCCAACATGAGATTCTTAAAAATTGTTAATGTTAAGCAGTCTTTGCTATGACTTTACTGAGATGAAATACATTTCATCATGTTTTAAAATTTTGGTTTAATGGTTTATGATGCAACTACTTGAAAGTCTGGTTCTAAGATCAGTTTATCTCTATACTTGACTTTAATTATGATCATAGCTGAAAAAGATAATAAGTAAATACAAAATAAGTAAATAATAATAAGTAAATACAAAAATGAAAGGTGTGCATTGTTAGTGAACTTTTTTTTAATAGTTTCTGTTTTTAAATATCTTTTTTCCCTTTTTTAAAAATAGTATCCTTTTTTTTAATAGTTCCCAGCACCAGTTGTGCAAGATATTTCTTACTATTTGGTTCAGAAATTTCCATCTTCACTGTCTGAGGATGTTGCTTTTCCCTATATTTGGCAGATGGCTCAAAAACCACTGATATTCTTCATTTGGAAGAGTTAAAAAAAATAATTTTTTTCCAAGTCTAAGTAGCCAGACAAAAGAGTTTTAAGAAGTGAAACATCTTTTCGGCAAGAAAGTTACAAAATAATCGAAAGATTTCTAAACATATTATGCAGAGACTATCTTTTCTCTTGCTTTTTTTTTTTAATGTTTGACATAAAACATTTTACTAAGTTTCATTTCAGTTAAGCCCCCTACTGCCTTATGGGTATTTCATTACATCTTATCTTATTCATAACTTTTGATGTCAAAGACAGTGGGTTATTTAAAAACACTTATTTTTATGTGTTATTATTATATATTTCAAACAGGCAGGTAGAAAAATTGAGAACATAAATGTCCACAGTCTCTTTATATTTTTGACCCAGGTGCCCTTAGCATTCAGTTACATCCCTGGATAACTGAGATTTTCATTGTAATGCAGGGTACGCAGAGTAGGCACTCAATAGGTAGTGGCTGGGTGAACGCATAGATGAATGAATGAACAAATGACCTAATTAGCTTTCTCCATAGACTGTGATCTGAAAGGAGGGGCTACATTTTTTTTAAGTTGATTTATTTATTTCAGAGAGAGAGAAAGAGTATGAGCAGGGGAGGGGCAGAGAGAGAGGCAGAGAGAGCATCCACCCTGTCAGCACAGAGCCCGACACTCAGAGCTCACAATGATATCGTGACCTAAGCCAAAATCAAAAGTCAGACGCTTAACTGACTAAGCCACCCAGGCACCCCAGACTACTTCTTATTTACCTTTGTATCCCAAGTATCTAACACAATGCTTATATATAGCAGGTGCTGAATATTTTTATTTTTTATTTTTTTACTTTTTTAATGTTTATTTTATTTTACTTTTGAGAGAGAGAGAGAGAGAGAGAGAGGCAGAGAGAGAGGAAGACTGAGGATCCAAAGTTGGCTCTGCGCTGAGAGCAGCGAGCCTGATGAGGGGCTCAAACTCACCAACCGCGAGGTCATGACCAGAGCCAAAGTCAGATGCCCAGTTGGCTGAGCCACCCAGGCACCCCAGTGCTAAATATTTTTAGAAAGAAAGGAAGACACAAACAGGAAGGAAGAAAAGGAGAAAAGGAGAAGAGAAAAATTGTGTATATTCTTATCTGGATGTCTCAGTTAAAAGGAGTGCTTAGTAGTAGGTTTGACCAATTCAATTTTAACTTTATTTACAGCTGTTTCAGTGCTTATTTTTAAAGAGAACAGTTGAAAAAAAGATTCCTACGATAGCAACTACCTCTCTATAAGTGAAAATGTTTTCCCAGGGAATAGAGGAACTAGTGAATCCTATTTTTATAGTCTCAAGGCCACTCCTAATTGCCTATGGATTGGAAAATACTCCTTTGTCTTTGATGTTATTCTTTCACTGTCTTTTGAAAGATAAAAAGCTAGCAGAGGTTTGTAATTGGATTATGCTCCTCCCATCTCAGCCCTGGAAGTCTTGGCAGGATAGGATATAGAAATACTTGGAGTTACTCAGAAGCAAAAGTCAATAAAGCATAGTGAATAAATGCCTGCTAATATTCAGCACTGCATGTTTACATGTGGGATGCACCTTCTCACAGGGATACTTTGCCTCATGCCAGGATGTTTAATCAATGCTCTGACAAAGTTACATGGTTACCTGCAGTGAGATTCTAGTAATACTTTTGGAAACCAACCCACCGTGAGCTCTTGCTGTGAAAGTATTTAAATAATTAAAAACATTCCTCTATCAAAGGAGTCTCCTTCTGACAGTGGAATCCATAACTTCTGTAGCCTTTCTTTTCAAAACACTTAGATGAAAGAGATGGTTGTGTTTTGTGTAGCATGACTTTTTTTTTTTTTTTAAATGAGGCCAAACTTTGTTCAAAATGTCTAGAAATGAAAATCTTAATAACCATAGGTTGGGGCACTCAGCTTCTTACTGTCTTCCTCTAAGAGGCATGAATGGTATAACTGCCCTACATAAGGAGATGTTTCTATTTCCTTGTATGGATCTTGAAGAGCTGTTTTTGTTTACACAGGAAGTCACTGGGCAGGAAATCTCAGCAGTAGGTTTCAGGCTGAAATCTCTGAAGATCAGCGAGAAGAGAAACAGAAGTGCCTGAATGCGTGCGCGCGCACACACACACACACACACACAGTCATCATGTCTTACTCATTGTGGAGGAAATACAAACAGCCTTGAGAAAGGCCCTGAGATTTAAGACGGGATGCATCTGGAGGAGGAGGTCAAGAGGAGGATATGACGACACCCAAGTGAGGGAAATACCACCCTCTGAGCATTTTTTTTTTTTAATGACAACCATTATAACAGAAACAGCTTCCAAAACTGAAGCTATTGAAATTCACCCAGATAGGTCCAGATGGTCTGAAGACCTCTCAGAATGAAAGGGCCCTGCTGTGGTGTTTTGAGACACAGCTGATAGGGATTCACAAGCCCCTGTAGATATCAGATGGAGCAGGCAACATCTCTGTAACATTTTGTCCCTGGATTGTCACCCATAGTGAAAACTGGATAATATGGAGAAGGGCATTGTCATGGCAACATAAAGATGGTCATCAAAGAACCTGGCAAAAGGAAGCTTCTGTCCATACACCTAGGAGTCCTGATTTGTGTGGCAGGTTGTTCCTGTGACAGAGCAGAACAGCCAGCTAGATGAAGATCTCATTCTTTGCATTATAATTCTCTATTCTCCAAGCAAACTTACAAGAAAAGTCAGGCCCACCTGTGGGCCAAGAATGACACTTTCCATTGGCAAACACATTTAGCTATCGTAATTGAGAGATGCGTTAATGGTTCATTAATCAATTTTCTCAATTGTGGTTAGGGTGAACAATCATTCCCCAGGCTCCAATACCTCTCAATGAACTGATTAGAGGAAGATTTTGAGTCAAAAGATAAAATCTGAAGTCCAGCCTCCTGGTCTCTGTGACCTCATGACTTCATATGACTCCAGCCACCTCAAGTGCCCAGGAAAGAACTAGGGGGCCACGTTTTAAAGTTGTGTAGATTACTTCAGTTAGCAATTAATTCTCCACTTTGTGCCTTTTCTGACCTTGGATTTCAGCTTTTGGCATTAGTACTGATGAAGTTTTGAGGTGATGGGGAGTTCATGGGGTCCAGAGCTGACAACCAAGAGAGAATTCTTGAAGACATCTTTGGTGCAAAAAGGTGATTTTAGTAAAGCAGGGGGACAGGACCCGTGGGCAGGAAGACTGCACTGAAGTAGTGGAGTATACTGGTTGTATATTGTGGACTTGGGGGAGATAAAATCAAAAGGGAGGTTTCCAAAGAGACTTTCATATGCTAAAGACTCACAGATTACTGGAGGCCTAGCTACTCTCAAGCTAAGGTTGTTTTTCCCTCTAGCAAAGCATTAATTTAAGAGTAGGGAGTTGCTGGAGAAATGTTACACTCTGTATTTGCCACAAGTATTTGTCAATGGGCTGCAGGTTTTTTTGTTTTGTTTTGTTTTGTTTTTTAATATATGAAATTTACTGTCAAATTGGTTTCCATACAACACCCAGTGCTCGGGCTGCAGGTTATAAGGAAATTTAGTTTTACCTGTCATTTCCTTCTTGCTTTTGTTCCCTTTATCGCTATGGAGGAGTGATGTTGGGGCTCCAGGAAACAGTCTACAGGTTACTAGAGATTAGGCTATTGATGAAATTGCCTTTTTCTGGTAAACTGGTGGAGACTCTTATCAGTTTAACCATTTGTTTTCGGTCATTTCCCGTGTCCTTGGGCAGCCAGGAGTGCCTAAGGAATATGACACATATTCCACTTGGGGGGAGGGGGTGTGTGCTAGCTTGTATTTTGCCCTCAGCCTGCCTCACGCTCTCTCATCAGTACCACGGACACCCCAACTTCTTTTAGTCTGATTTCCAGGTCACCTTTATGGGGAACTTCACTGTTTGTAAAGCCTTGTACATTCATTTTCTTATCTGGCCAACATAATGACCATGAAAAGTAGGCGGTAGCGCTATCCTCACTTCATGGAGAGGAGGTGACTTGCACATAGTCACTCGGTTGATAGGGCAGCACAGCTGGCATCTGAACCCAGATGTTCTCTTTGATTTCTGTTATGACACATTGATTGTGTCCTGAAACCGCGGGCAGGCAAACTTTTTTTAGCCTCATAGACCTGTGAAAATATTTATATGTTTGCTTATCTATATATTATAAAATGTATGACAATGCCAATATGTTGAGTACATTATAGAACGTTCAAAAAATGAGACGTTTCGAAAGGATAAAGAAATGAAATAAAATGATGTTTTAAAAAATAATTCATTTTGTTTATTAATTAAGTAAAACCAAACTTTTTTCTGACCTCAATTATTAACAATGTTAATTTTTCTGGAGATGTGACAGTCAGAGCTTCAGTATTTATGACAACCTTGGTTTAACATTTTGTGATGTAGTGATTTTCAAGTTTGGTCCTCAATTCAGTATATTTTGACACTTAAAATTTTTTTCATATGTTTGACACTTTTTATTTTGGAATAATTTTAGATTTACAAAAAGTTGAAAAGATAGTACAGAGTTGTGTATACCCCTCACCAGTTCCCACACTATAAACATCTTAAGTTGTGACATCTTATTTTGGTACACTGGACTCAGGAACAGGCATTGATACAGTTTTGTTAACTAAACTCCAGACATATTTGGATTTCACTAGGTTTTCCATTCATGTCCTCTTTCTGCTCCAGGATCCAATGTAGGGTCCCACCTTGCTTATGATAATCATATCTCCTAGTCTTCTCTGGCCTGTGACAGCTTCTCAGGCTTTCCTTGTTTTTTGGGGTTTTTTTTGTTTTTTTGTTTTTGTTTTTTTTTTTATGACCTTGGTGGTCTCTAGAAGTATCAACCAACTAGCCTGTAGAATGGCTTCTCAATCTGTATTTCTGATGTTTTTCTCATGATTGGGTTGGGGTAATGGTTTTTGGGAATGAATACTAGAGAGGGAAAGTGCCCTTTTCATTGCATCATATTGGGGGTACATGATAGCCATATGACATCACGGGGATGTTAGCCCTCCCTTGGTTAAAGCAGTGTTTGCCAAGGTTCTCCACTGTAGGGATACTACTTAGTCATGTCCCTACTCTGTTCTTTGGAAGCAAGTCACTATGTCTAGCCCAATTTCATAACAGGGAGAAATGGAGTTGGGAAGTAAGCTGTACATCCTGGAGGGGTAGTATCTGCATACACTGTTTACGATCTTTCTGTGAAGAAGATTTGTCTCTTCTCCTCTCATTTATTTGTACATTCAATCATTTATATTGGCATTGACTCATGGATATTTATTTTATAGTTTGGGTTATAATCCAATACGATGTTATCTATTTTGTTGCTCAAGTTTTTCCAGCTTTGGTCATTGGAGTTTTTTTAGGTTGGCTCTTATGTCCCAGTTCATGCTCCAGGTTCATCCTGTATTTTCCCTGCCTCAGCCCTGAAAATAGTCATTTCTCCTAGGTGTCCTGTTTGTTTGTTTTGTTTTTTGTTTTTTAAATTGTAGAATGGTATTTAGAAACCATTGGGTGCTCGTTGCTGTTAGTGTATCATTAATTATAGGCCAATTCAGTAGACAGAACTAGGGCATACACACAAACACAGGTGTGTACTAAATTTACAAACTCATATTTACATACCTGATACTTGGGTTTTAAGAGACAGCATGGAAAAAGATTTCTTACAAAAATAAATAGACCCACACAGAAGAATTGCATCACTGACTAAACTTTCTAAAACATGTTACCTAATTTTTACTTGTATCCATCAGTTATAAAAATATTTTTTGTTCAAATTCATCTACTAAGGCTAAATATTCCTTGTTGTTAATCAGTTGGTTCATACAAACCAAAAAGTGTTGCTTTTCTGTATTGTGCATTCACAAGTAGATTCATAATTTGCAAATTCTCTTTCCAAGTTTTTAAAAAGTGCAGATATCAGAGTTTTTATAGATGACACATACTATTTTGGGCAACAGAATTCCATAATCATGGAAACATTTCCAGACACCAGTTTCTCAATATTTTTTCCGTAACACAAATTTTATTCAGACAGTGTTTACTTTCTCATTCATTGTGAACATATCAGCTTTATTGTGAAATGACAGAGTGAGAGTGTTAATTATTTATTTATATGTATATATATATATATATATATATATATATATATATATTTTTATTGTGGTTTAACATAAAAGTTATTATTTTAGCCATTTTAAGGGTACCATTCAGTGGTAATATATTGTTGTACAATCATCACCATCATCTATCTCCAAAACATTTCATCATGTAAACCTAAAAATCTGTACTCACTAAATAATAACTCCCCCCCCCCAAAAAAAATAATAACTCCATCTCCTCTTCCTTCCAGCCCCTGGCAACTACCATTCTACTTTCTTTCTCTCTGAATTTGACCAGAGTCCACTTCCTAGAAGTGGAATCATACAATATTTTTCCTTTTGTACCTGGTTTGTTTCACTTAGCATAGTGTCCTCAAGGTTTATCCATGTGCCAGAACTTCCCTCTTTTAAGGCTGAATAGTGGTCCATTGTATGTATGTATCACATCTTGTTTATCCATTCAAATGTTGATGGACACTTGCTTGTTTCCACTGGTTTGGCTATTATAAATAATGCTGCTGTGAACATGAGGGTACAAATATCTGTTCAAGGTCATGGTTTCACTTCTTTTGGGTATATACCCAGAAGTGGAATTGCGGGATGAAATGGTAGTTTTATGTTTAATTTTTTGAGATTTTCTTAGTCATGTTGCATCTCCCTACAATCTCACTTTTATAAACTCCATCTTGACAAAGATATTTCAAAAACCTTGAAATATACCAAAAATGAATATGAAGATGAGGGCACTATTCTGAGTAAACAGTGTGTGTAAATCTAGTAACTGTTGGAATATGTGTTCTAATTATATTATATGTTAAATATTAGGAAATCTTAATTTTTCTTATTTTTAAAACAAAATTTTAACATAGTCCAAAATCTTAATTTTTTTCTTCTCATATACCAATGGACCACAGTTCCAGATGGGAGGAGGAGGGGGAGCGGTTGGGGATCTGGGTGATGGCCTGAGTATGATTTTTGATTTGTCTGTCCTGCCTTCTCTACCTTGGAAAGTTGTCACTAACTGGAGTGGAAAACGAGGGTTTCAGTCGCAAGCCTCTCTCCTCCGTGTGCGCTACTGTCCTCCCAGCTGGCATCACCACGTGTTCCCATTAATCACCAAGGTCCCATTAACCCCTGGGCATCCCAGATCCTCAGCCCAAACAGCTTGCCAAGCGTTCATCCCTTTTCTTAATTTTCTCATAAGCAAAAATAGCAGAAGACTGAGTTTCTGGAGTACCTGTGTCAGGACTTAGAGTAGGAAATTGCTCAGTGAAATAGCCCCTGGGTTTGGCACCTTTGGTCAGTGTTGATAAACATTCAACAATTGTTAGAAGATTTTGGGGTTAATTGATGCAGGTAGAAAAGCTCCTGCTGGGACCTACATATAGGACTTTGGCTGTCCGTACATATGACAGAAGAGTTACAAGCCATTGTCACTACTTTCTTAATGGAGCTCATTAGAAGTAGGCCATGCAGAAAAGAGGACAGTCGGAAGGATGACTACTGTGTATATTACTATGGATATGTGTTCAAATAGAATTTAGAATTGGAACAAGCTTGAAATTATTTTGTTGTTGTGCGTCTAGCCTGACATGTAAAAAGACAGCCATTTTTAGATAGTTTAGTACAAATCCACTTATTGAAACTGTCAGTCCATTTTTTCATGCTGGATTTTCCTCAAACACTCTTGGTGCTTGTCTTGCGATAGGGTCTGCCAGGATACGTATCAGCACCTTTTACCTCCCAGATCAATGCTGACACTCTTCTGGCTTAAAAAAGTGAATTTTCTCATTTCAGCTTACTCATTTGGCAGAACCACCATATCTACCTGCCAATTCAAATAGAGAAGAGAGAAGGGGGGGGGTATATGAAAAGGGGAGGGGAAGAACTATTTTCTAATTAATCAAGATGTACATATCAACACTTCATTTTTTACCTCTAAAGAGCACTGTGCCTCACAAACTGACACTTTGGGCTGCAACTGACAACATAAGCCTTTCTATATCAGGAAAGAAAAATAAGTTGATGTAAAAGAAAGTGCAAAATAAATGGAGAGCCTAATCATTGCTCTCTACTATAAATGTGTTCTTATGGATTAAATACTATCCTGAGTCACAAACATATTTTTTTTTGTTTTGCATTTTTTTACTGAAGTATAGTTGACACACAATGTTACATTAGTTTCAGGTGCACAGCATAGTAGTTTGACCACTCTATACCTTATGCTATGCTCACCACAAATGTAGCTACCATCTATCACTATACAGTGCTATCAAAATACCATTGACTATATTCCCTATGCTGTATCATTCGTCCCCATGACTTATTCATTCCATAACTAGAATCCTGTACCTCCCACTCCCCTTCACCCATTTTGCCCATCCCCCTTCCCAGCTGGCAACCACCAGTTACAAACATCTTTCTTATCAGGAACTTTTCTGGGGCATCTGGGTGGCTCAGGTGATCAAGCATCTGACTCTTGATTTCAACTCAGGTCATGATCTCATGTTTTGTGAGATCAAGCCCCGCATCAAGCTCTGTACTGACATGTGGAGCCTGCTTGGGATTCTCTCCCTCTCTCTCTGCCCCACCCCCCAAAATAAATAGATAAACTTTAAAACAAAAAGATTCTAAAAAAGAACTTTTATTAATAATAAGGAAGAATTTTCAAAACTGTTATTACCTATGTACAGATAACTTCCCCATTTTTTTTTCTGATAAAACTAACCTTTACCAATGCAAGGAAGATATCACAAGCACAGACCTACATCCTTCCACTCATACATTCAGAACTGGACACAAAATAAGTATAAGTAAAGAGCTAGAGGACAGATCATTTCAGGCTGGGGGAGAAGGTATGGTTTGGGGGAAGAGAGAACATATGAAGTGGGATTTGAAAGAAAGAATGGTGGAAGGAGGGCATTCAATGCTGAAGAAATGGTTTGGGCAGTCATGGGGAACGTGAGACATGTAAAAAAGTCATGGGGAATGTTAGGCATATAAAAAACCCTGATAAGGACTGATAAGGACTGTTGGAACCAGAATGCAGCTGCCCTGGAGTGTGAGGCGAGGGAATTGTGGGGGGTCTATTGTAGGTTTTTTTCAGTAGTGGAGTGAAAACATATTTCTACTACTAGGATGAGAGTCCTAGTATTATGGCTGCTTGGAGGTTGAAGAGGGAAAGACAGACTGACACAAAAACCTCAGGAAACTTTGTATTGCTTTCATGGAGTCAGGCAGAGGCAAGGGAACATTCCAGGTTTAACTGTAAGTAAAGTGCGTTTTGACAGAGCATCATATATAATATCATCATGTTTTCCTAAATGTACATTTGAAAATCTGTTCTTAGTTCATCTGCCCATCACTATGAAAAGTCACAGGAACACTGTCAAGAGAGATAAGAGGAGCAAGCCTGTCAGCATGATCTTTTCCCCAGTGAGGAGACACTCATCTTTGTAAGTAGTATTCAGTAATGTTTAATTGCTGGGGTGCTTGGCTTCACATTTTCACCATGCGAGCACTGCCCAATCTAGTTTGGAATCAAGTGCCTCCAACATCTCAGGACCAACGCCATTACTTAGGTTCATACATGTTTTCCCCCAATTTCAGCTTCAGTAGGTCAGAATCCAACTAAAATAACTTAAATAATCCATATCAAATAGGGAAATATGAAAGCAACAACGTTTTAAGACAAAATTGAATATGCACTGACACCAGTTAGCTCTATCCATTGGTATGTTGGATATCATGATGTCTTGTAAACATCCATTCTCCCTTTTCTTGGTACTATTCCAATGTTAATTTAAATATCCACCCAGCCACTCAGTTGGTTGAGCATATGACTCTTGATTTCGGCTCAGGTCATGATTCCAGGGTCATGGGATCCAGCCCTGTGTCAGTGTGGACCTCAGTGTGGAGCCTGCTGAAGATTCTCTCTCTCTCTCTCTCTCTCTCTCTGTCTCTCTCTCTCTCTCTCTCTCCCTCCCTATCTCCTTCTGCCCCTCCCCCTATAAAATAAAGAATGAATGAATGAATGAATACATACCTAAATAAATATCCACCCACCCAAAATAGGTATGTGCCTTAGAGCCATAAGCATGCTCAGAATAGCTACATTAGCCTACAGTTGGGCAAAATCATCTAACACGAAGCCTGTTTTATAATAAAGTGTTGAATAGCTCATGTAATTTATTGACTACTATATTGCAAGTGTAAAACAGAATGACCATATGGGTACAGAATGGTTGCCAGTGTATCAGTTGTTTATTCTGGTGATCGCATGGCTGACTGGAAGCTGTAGCTGGCACTGTATAGCATCATAAAAGAGTATCATATTCCATATCACTAGCCCAGGAAAAGGTCAGAATTCAAAATTTGAAGTGTTGTTTCTACTGAGTGCACATTGCTTTTGCGTGATTGCAGAGTCAAAAAATTATAAGTGGAATCATTAGTCAGGGGCCATCTATATTGTGAGAGGACTCAAATTGAAGAGATCACGGAAGGTTTCTGCATGAGTACCTACTGGGATGAGCCTGAGAAAGCAGGGCTGCGTGGGAAGGAAGAATGAGCACTGGGCATGAGGTACTCACATCAGTCAAGTAAGAAGCCAAGATTATTTTAGAAACAGATACCCCTACCTAGGCCTTCCTCTGCAGGCACGAAGTGGAGCAGGGTCAGTGGTCATCCTTGGTAATGTGACAAATGTAAGCAACTGGAAGAATAACTCAGATCTCCAAAATCACATGCTTCTCCTCTTGGGGAGAGAGAGTTGTAGGTGGGGAATGAGTAATAGTTCATGTTTACTGTGTTCCTACCGTGTGTCAAGAACAATGTCAGATGTTTCACATACCTTGTCTACTACATTTAATAATCATAACACTCCTCATTATAAAAAAGATGTATTTGAAATTCTGATAGGCTAAATCATTTTCCTAAGGTCACAAAGCTAACAAGTGGTGGGGCAGGGATCTGAATTTAGGTCATGCTGGCTCTGACTCTACATTTAGTTTTGCTTGTGTAGACTCAGCCTGAAACTTCGGTTTGAATGAAACCACTTGGTATTAATTAGAAGAAGGAGAAATTGGCAAATGCTATTTTAAATGCTTTGAACAATTCTCTGGAGAGCACATTAAATGCCCAAAAGCAAAGCAAAAATGTATATTAATAAGAACACAGCCATTCAAAAGGCAATTGTTCACCATCAGTTCCAAAAAGAATAAAAAGAGGAGAGTTCAATTTCCCCAATTTTTCATGCCAAGTGCTCAGGCTCCAAGTTTCCCTCACTGCTCTTTCTTCACCTCTTCTCCTTACACATTACATGTTACAGCTTCATTCCATACGATGTAAGTGGTATTTATAGGAAATGCTGATCACTGCCAACAAGTGAATACTCACATTAAACACGATTTAAAACAACCTTCTCTGCAGTTGTTTATAATAACCTCTTGGAAGTTTGAAATTAAAATCTGTATCCCATCCAGGCCTTTTCCCGCCTCTTATATTACACAAAGCCAAGAACTTGCCCTTGAACATACTTCAACTCCCTGGCCCACCACTCTGACATGCTCTGTAGCTAATTATCTCAATCCCTAAATATTAGTCCTTTCTGTTGTCTTCTCTGGTTTCCTGCACATGATTCACCCTCCCTGGGTATTTCATTGTTTATGTCAATGAACAAACTCTTTGTCCCTTAAACAGACTCTTTCTTCTTTCTTTGCCCTATCTTCCCTCAACACCTTTTCAAAAAAAAAAAAAAAAAATGTGCATAGAACTTCTCTTCTTTCTGGGGCGCCTGGGTGGCTCAGTCGGTTAAGCGCCCGACTTTGGCTCAGGTCACGATCTCGCGGTATGTGAGTTCGAGCCCCGCGTCGGGCTCTGTGCTGACTGCTCAGAGCCTGGAGCCTGTTTCAGATTCTGTGTCTCCCTCTCTCTCTGACCCTCCCCCGTTCGTGCTCTGTCTCTCTCTGTCTCAAAAATAAATAAACGTTTAAAAAAAAAAAATTAAAAAAAAAAAAAAAAAGAACTCTTCTTTCAAGAAGAGGCCCAAAACTTAAGATAGTTCTTAAGTAGACAAAGTCATTGAGACCGGAGAGATAATGTGATTAACCCAAACTCACATAGCTAGAAAGAGGCTGAGTCAAATCAAGAGGGTAGGACTCTTCCTCAGGTTCTAGGTCAATGTCGTTTTCACCATCCTGTACCACCGGCCACTGATTCACACCCATCCCAACTCCTTGTCGATTTGCTGTCAGATTGTGTCTTCCCAAAGCAGAGGGTATGTTCTGTTTTCATTTTTCAAGTGACACACACCATAGGGGAGGTCCAGGTGCAGTTGTCTTGGGTGGTTTGTTTCATGGCCCAAATGCTGCATGTATGTTCCTTATTCTGCAGCGAGTACTTCTAAACTAAGGCATTTTCCCAAAGCTTTCGCTTCAAAGCTGTTCACTGGTGTGTGGCATCCCTTTTCCAAGGGTGTTTTAAGGGACAACATTGTAGCCTAAACATATCAAAGAGAGAATTGTAGAGGCAAAATTATGAGGGTGGGTGGGCTGGGTGGGGCTTCTAAGGCAGGGCCCAGAATTGCTAAGCTATGCAAACATTTTGCTATGGAGGATCTGGCAGGGATGTGACCAAAAAAAAAGAGTTTTTCTTTATTCCCATTGCCTTAAGGTCCTTCGAAACTATTGCTGTTCAAAGAAACACAGCAAACCACTCAGGGAAAGGAACTATATAAAAGGCAGACTTCTCTTCAAGATGGCATGGGATGCCATACAAAGCTGCCCTCATGCTGCTTGGGATCACCCATGTCCTGACACCTTCCCAGTGTGGACATAGTCCTTTATGGGTCTTTTAAGCCTGAAATATGTAAGTACCGGGAAACAGTGGGTGAGTTTTTGATATCCAAAGACGTGGTGTTGGTATGGAAGAAAGAGTCCCAGCACCTGTATTTGGAGGGGCAAGGCCATGATTAATACACTGTCCTAGGCTGGCTTCATGAGTATGCAGACTGCCTGATTTAATGCTCTGCTGTTGCTGTCTTGGCATTCTTAATAATTTTTTAAATGAGTCTCACATTTCATTTTGCACTGGGCCCCATAAATCAGGTAGATAGTCCTGCCACTGCTCCTCCCTCACCCCATAACTTCCATATATAGGTCCTTCTCTAAGCTAGATGGAAAGGACTATGTTCTATTCATTCTTGTTTCCCATCTGTGCCTACCAAATTATGTATTGATTATCATTAGACCACAACATTATTTTCTCCCTTATCAATGCCCAGCTTTATTAGGACTCAGAACCTCATTGCAAACATATATCTATATAGTGCCCCTAAATATTCTTTCTAAGCATTTCCTGGCTCTAAGTTTCTATGATTCTAATTTTCTTCTTGCTTGGATGCTGATTAATTTTGTAACCAGGTTAGTTATATCAACTCCTCAAAATTATTTTCACAAAGCTGAGAGACAGATTTCTGTCACTAAAAATGAAAATAAAAATGTCTTGTAAAGTTGTTTCAGAATGTAAGATTGTTTAAAACCTTTTTCTAAAAGATAATATAGGGGCACCTGGGTAACTCAGCCAGTTGAGCATCCCACTCCTGATTTCAGCTCAGGTCATGATCCCAGGGTCATGGGATTAAGCCCCTCATAGGGTTCTGCACTGAGCATGGAGCCTGCTTAGGATTTTCTCTCTCTCACACACTCTCTCTCTGATCCTCTCCCCACTTGCACACACTCTCTCTTTCTCTCTCTCTATAATAAAAAAATGAATTAAAAAACCTGGTAGCTCTTTAAATTTCAGTTGGCCAATGATAACAATTGTCTTCTAAGAATTAGCATTTGGGCAAACTTCATGGATGAAAGAAAGCTATTGGATATACCCAAGTTATTGGGTATAAGAATAAATAGGCAATTTTATTATTAACAGTATCTGGTTAATATTTTAATAGTCATTTAGTATTTATTAAGGTTTTTGTTAATCGAGTTTAACTTTAATAATATTCAGTAAAAAGAAACTGGGTAACTAGTAACTAATGTCTTGAGTGGACAAGACCCAAAACAAATAATAACAGGTAAGAAACAAAAAAACAAAAAAAGAAGCCAACACGAAAGATAAGATGCTCTTATACAACTCCCCATAAATCTCAAATTCAGGCTCTTTGAATTCAGGAAAATAATTGAGTTCCTTTCTTTCATATAACCATGGGTCCTTTCCTCATTTTTGGAAAGTACAGTGGTTTCAGTCACTCACATTATGTCAAGTGTGCTCGTTCCCATAGTAAATGTTCATCATGGACCTCTCAGCACAAATCGCTGAGGTAGGTGCCATGTGGGCATGAAAGGATGAGTTTCATTCTTGCCTTCAAGGAGCTCATTCTCTAGGTGGGAATACTGACACATACACTAACACCCCCATGCCTCCAGACTGTGAGTTTTGGCCAAGTTGTGAATCTGTCTTAAATCATCTCTGCCTAGTACATGTCTAGCACAGTGCCTGGAATATTTAAGAGCACAAGAAATATTTCATAACTGACTGGCTGAATGAACGAATGAATACTCATGAATAATTACTAATTATTATTAGTATTACTAATGAATACTCATTAATAATTACTAATAAGCTTTTCTCTTTCTCATAAATACCAGCTTCTTTTAACGTTTATTGATTTTTGAGACAGAGAAAGACAGAGCATGAACGGGGGAGGGTCAGAGAGAGAGGGAGACACAGAATCTGAAACAGGCTCCAGGCTCTGAGCCGTCAGCACCAAGCCCCACGTGGGGCTCGAACTCACGGACTGCGAGATCATGACCTGAGCCGAAGTCGGACGCTTAACCGACTGAGTCACCCAGGCGCCCCAATACCAGCTTCTTTTAGGTGGCACCAAGTAAACCATTGAACAAATACCTTTTAGGGAGAAAATGTATAGGTCTGTAAGTAAGGCTACATCAACCTGACCTTCTATAGTCTTAGGTTTTTCATATTGTCTTTATTTTTTTAATATTTTAATTTATTTTTTAGAGAGAGAGAGAGAGGGACAGAGTGCAAGTGCGGGAGGGGCAGAGAGACAGGGAGACACAGAATCCAAAGCAGGCTTCAGGCTCTGAGCTGTCAGCACAGAGCCTGATGCGGGGCTTGAACCCATGAACTGTGAGGTCATGACCTGAGCCAAAGTCTCATGCTTAACCAACTGAGCCACTCAGGCGTCCCTCATATTATCTTTAAATAAGAAAGGAGTCATAACAAATGATTTAGATGTTACTAATGTTTTCAGTTAGTAACATGAAAAATCAGAGGCAAACTTAATTCAACAATCCAGGATTGTCTAGAAGAGATATGGTGCATATATAAAGCAGAATTCTATGTCGCTATCACAAATCCTGTTATAGAAATGTATTTATGGGCATGGAAAACATTTTTGATATAGCACTAACTGAAAAAAAATAGACCAAAACATAGGCCCCCAAATAGCCTTAGTGTCACTTGATGTCACCACAATTGTAGATCTCCAGGGAGGGGTCTGCAGGTAGCCCACTGGGCCTAATTCCAAGGACTGCTGGTTCTGACTTGTATTGTTCATGTAATTACTGTTGTTGCTCCTACTTTAGCATGTACCTTCTATCCTGAATTTCAGAACGAGATTGATGATACAGTAGATAAGGCCTTAAATCCAGAGCATTATACTGAAGAGAAGACTTTGGGTAAATGTGTCCAGATTGGCCATGGTGTTTACATGTTGAGCCAGAAAGCACCATCTGAGCAAATAGACTTTTCTGGAATCATTTTATAGTGCTAATCTCATACTTAAGAGCTTGTCACTGCAACTAGATCATTTCTGTTAACACAATTATAAATTTGTGTACAAAATTGGCCTTAAAATGCAAGCATGAGAGGGCATATGAAGACAATATGGCAAGCACATGGCCTAAGGGTCCAGAGTTCAAACCCTGCCTCTGGCATTTAATAGCCAGGTGATCCAGTAAAGGATACTTGCTCTTTCAGCCTTGTTTTATGTGTAAATAATAACGAGGGTTATAAAGAGCCTCTTGGTCTAACACCTAGGCTAAGACCCATGTGGGAAAGTGCTTTGTAAAGTGCAGAACTTTATAAATGTCGAAGGTTTGGCTGTAATCAGATGATGCTGAAAACGTCTGGGTGTTGGGAGACTTGGATTTTAATCCTTGCTCTAGGTATATAGCAACCGGAGGCACTCCCATAAGCTGCTCCAGCCTGCAGGCTTGCAGTCCAATGCGGAGTTTGCCTACATGCTTGCTAATGGTACTTCCGACATGCAAATTCTATTATGTTAGAAAATAACCTTTGTGTTTCACTCTCATTTTTAAATGAGAGAATGGGTCTTAAGTATAACTTTATGGGCTGTATGTGAGAGAGAGTCTGTAAGTAGGGGAGGGGTGTTGGAGAGTGTGAGGGAGAAGGAGGGGAGGGTTGGGAGGACGAGGAGAGGAAACTGGAAAGGGGAAAAGTGATAAGATAATACAACCAAGCGTCACAAATTGGAAAAACAGACAACCAGACTTGAAGGCCCCTGATTACCTGTTCAGAGGAAACAGGAACCCCACTTATGGGGCGGATGTTGATGCCTTGACAAGCCCTGCTCTGGCTGTGGGTGAATCCATCAGACTCACCTCCTTCCACCCGCAGCTCTGCCAAGAGTTGCCTTTGCCACACCAAGTGTTCCCCAGATCTGCTTTTGGTGTGGTATTTTGCTTCCTCAACTTGTTTCTCTGAGAAGAACTTTTATCTATTTTAGATACAGTGGCTCTGATGAACAAAGAACCACTTGGGAACAATTACAGACAAATCCACATTGAACTATGCATAATTTTCTACTGAAATAGATGTCTTTCTACTGTTCCCAATTAAGATTCTGTCTTCTGGGATTCAGCTTCAAAAGTTGCATATTCTCCTTGTGAATGCCAGAAAGGTCATGTTTACAATTAGTATCTGGACAACAAAAAGCCCAATTGCATTTAGCTGGGTCCTCCCAAGAAAGACAGCAGGCCCTCAGAGACTGTGCAGTTTGGTTAGGGAGGTTCAGACAAACCTGTGCATTCAGGCAAAGGCAATTCTTTTTGGCCAGAATTAGCAATTATTCTGGAAGGTTAATGCAGTCTGTAACTTTACTTTATCCTGCCTTTCTAGACACACATTCTGAGAAAGAAAGTGCCAAAGTTAAATTCACAAAACATGTCACTGTATAAGGTTTCAAGATATAATATGGAGACAGCTGGAGATCCTGGAAGGATCACAGAATATGAGTGCTAGAGATGACTCTCACTTTACAGGCAAAGATTCAGAGATCCAGAGCGATTGAGTGATTTGCCTCAAACCCTCAGCTTGCTCAAGATGGAGTCATCAAGAGTTGTGACTCAGGCCATTCTTTTTTTTTTTTCTTTCTTTCTTTCTTTCTTTCTTTCTTTCTTTCTTTCTTTCTTTCTTTCTTTTTCTTTTTCTTCCTTTTTCCATATCACAGGGCCTGTTGAGTTAAAAAGAATTCTGAGCCTGAAATATGCCATTTCAGAGGTAGTGTTATAGAATGACATCATCAGTCAACTTGGCTGGTGTCTATATAAACTTTCATTGTGAAGTCTGAAGAACTGAGTGTAAAAAGAGATCATCTTGGAGCACCTGGATGGCTCAGATGGTTGAGTGTCTCTTGATTTTGGCTCAGGTCATGATCCCAGAGATGAGGGATCGAGCCGTGCATCAGGCTCTGCACTGAGCATGGAGCCTGCTTAAGATTCTCTCTCTCTCAGGGCGTCTGGGTGGCTCAGTCAGTTGAGCGTCCGACTTCGGCTCAGGTCATGATCTTGCACTCTGTGAGTTCGAGCCCCACATCAGGCTCTGTGCTGACAGCTCAGAGCCTGGAGCTTGCTTCAGATTCTGTGTCTCCCTCTCTCTCTGACCCTCCCCCGCTCATGCTCTGTCTCTCTCTCTGTCAAAAGTAAATAAACACTAAAAAAATTTTTAAAAAAGATTCTCTTTCTTCTTCTTCTTCTTCTTCTTCTTCTTCTTCTTCTTCTTCTTCTTCTCCTTCCTTCTCCTCCTCCTCCTCACTGCACACATTTTCTTTCCCTCTTTTAAAAAAAAAGAGATAATCTAAAAGATACCTGTTTCAAGACAGTAGAACGTCTAAGAATGGGCTGGTTATAACTTCCCCCTGTAAGGACATCTGTTGAAGAGTGAAAAATTGAGTGACTAAGAGCATGAACTCTGGAGTGAGATCAGACTTGGAGTCAGTTCTGACCCTGTCTCATTCTACCTTTGAGCAAGTTACCTAATCCCTCAAGCCTCAGTGCCTACATCTGTACAATGAGGAGACTCATAGTCTCTACCTCTTATGGCTGTTGTGAAGATTGGATGGAATGAAATACACATAAAATGCTTAGCACAGTGCCTGATACATTACACATGCCTAATAGACATTCACTATCACTATAATTCTAGCTATTGATTTATATGGTGACCAAATTCTTTCATTCATTTCTCAAATGTTTTTTGAGCTTCTCTTCATGAGGCACAGAGGATAAAAGAGTGCACATGATGCAGTGTTTTATTTAAAAATAGAAACAGATTGGGACACCTGGGTGGCTCAGTCGGTTGAGCATGGACTCTTATTTTGGCTCAGCTCATGGTCCCAGGGTCATGGGATCAAGTCCTGCGTTGGGCTCTGTACTGAGCTTGGAGCCTGCTTGGGATTCATTCTCTCTCTCTCTCTCTCTCTCTCTCTCTCTCTCTCCCTCTGCCCCTCTCCCCTGCTCATGCTCTCTCTCTCTCTCTCTAAAAATAACAAATAAAAAAAAAAAATATATATATATATATATATATATAAAAGATTGTCATAAGGCAGTGAAAGGGCTAAGTTGGACCCCCAAGCAGGGGTACTTGGCTGTTCTGGGAGGGTTGAAGGATATCTTTTCTGGAGAAGGTGAGGTCTGAATAAGTAGAGGTTAGCTACTTAAAGGTGGTGGGAAGTGAGTGGGGTAGAAAATGGTGGGAAGGGGTCAGGGCTAGAAGGTGATAGATAAGTGTGAAAGACAGAAAACTGGGGGTAACTACTGAGTCCCACCTTGCCTATTGATGGTTCTTTTAATATATATTTTGAAAAATTAGTTTCAATGAATTATGTTTCATAGTTTTAGTAAATGTATAGATTAAAGGAAGTTGCCATGTTAAAATATATCCTATAAGTGACGTGTTCCTATCTTTGGATTGACCACTTAAGAGTCAACCACACAGAACTATAATTTGGTTCATTTTAACCATCAAACAGCTACACCAAGAAAAAGAAGTATTCACCAAAAAGAGAGTGGGGGAGGGAGGGAGGAAAGGGGAGAGAGAGAGAGAGAGAGAGAGAGATGGAGGGGCAGAGAAAGGAGAAAGGGAAGGGAAGGGAAGGGGAGGGAAGGGAAGGGAGGGGAGGGGAGGGGAGGGGAGGGGAGGGGAGGAAAGCTGTTCATTTGAAGTGAAGAGTTTGTCACTTCAGTTTGTCACTGTTTTCCTTATCTGCATTATTTGCTCCGAACAGTTTTAAATGTTTAGGATGGAGTTCATTTTAGTTTTGTAATAAACTTTGCATTGTTGGTAATCACATTCTTTTTAATGCTATTGTTAGTGGAAATGTGACTGCTTTATAGGTTTCTGATTCTCATGGGACACTTCTGAACTCCCCAGGGAGACTGTCACCCTCCTTCCCATCACTCCTTAGTATTGCTTACAAATCTCCCTGTAGCATGGACTACATTGAGACTATTTGTTCCATCTGTCTTCACACCTGACAGCCAAATCCCCCAGATGCTTTGTAGGTACTCTCAGCATCTAGAACATTGTCAGTCACAAGATGGACAGTCAAGGAAAATGTGCTAGTATGTTGAATAAATGACTGACTCCTGACAATGAGTGGCTATTATCTGAGGAAACTTACCCCACTATGAATTTTGTCTAGCAGACTATCTTATCTCTAGCTTGATCTAAGACCAATGAATAAAAAAATGACATCATTTGAAGTTATGCTTAGACATACCTTTTATCTGATAATCAAGATTTCATCCTGTTGAACCAAAGCCAAATATTTAATAAATATGATCACTCATCATCTCTCTCCTTTATTCAATTATAGTTCAAGTATTGAAATTTCTTAAATCCAAAAAGTCAGTATCAGTATTTCCAGTCTTGCATTTGGTACTTTTCACAATATGATGCATGTTTTGTCTCTTTGGTATGTGGTGGCTCCAACTATGAAGATTTCTATTGCCAAGGGTGCTCCAAATTCAACATCTGAGCAACAAGGCAGGACATATGTTCCTAACTACTGTGTTATCCTGCCTCCCAAAACACTCTGTACTTTTCCTATCACAGCACTTCTAGTGAACATGAATATATTGCTTGCCAAGCACCCACCCTCTCTTTCCTTCACAACAACTTTCTTTTTTTTAATGTTTATTTATTTTTGAGAGAGAGAGAGAGAGAGAGAGAGAGCATGAGTGGGGGAAAGGCAGCAATAGAGGGAGACACAGAATCTGAAGCAGGCTCCAGGCTCTCAGCTGTTAGCACAGAGCCTGACGTGGGGCTTGAATCTGCTGACCACGAGATCATGACCTGAGCCAAAGTCAGACACTTAACTGAGCCACCCAGGCGCCCCAACAATTTCTATTTCAGTTTCCATCCCTGGTCCCTGGGGTGAACCACATGATGCAGACTAACCCAATCAACACATCCCTTCCAGTTGCTCACAGTGATTGGTTCAGGGCAGACACAGATGCTAGGCTGCTCCAATAAGAAGAAATCTTGAGACTTTTCCTCAAATGCAGAGAATCCTGGGACACAGATTCCCTCTTCCCCACCATAGTGAATGATATATGTAGCCTCCAGCTTCAGGAGTTGCTTGAAGCCATCTTGGAATCATAAGAGTTCTGATGACAAAGGAGCCCACATCATGGAGGCAATGCTGAGAAATAAAGAGAAAGGAGTGTTAGGTCTGGCCACATGCTTTGAACTGCCTAGATCAAGCTTTGCTGAAGCCAGCCTACCTCTGAAGACACAGGCATATATAAATTTTCTTTTGGTTAACCCAGTTACAGTAGGGTTATGTTACTTGTGCTGGAAAGCTGTTTAACTCATCAGCACTACACATCATATTTTTCTTGCTTATTTAATTGCTTCTTTCCCCCAACAAATGCAAACATCCTTGAGGATAGAGACTACTCTATCTTGTCACTATTGTGTTCCCAGTGCTCAATTCCTAATAGACGCTGCATGAATATTTCCTGAATGAATGAAATGAATGAATGGCAAATTTTCATCATGTGTGACCTGAACCAAACTTTCAGTTGCTGTATACAGATGCTTGAGATTTTCAACAAGGACCTGAAAAGTTCTGAGCAGCCAAGCCAGGCAGAAATTGAAATGAAATTTCTGATTCCCAATATGGCTCAGTTGTACCACATTAGCTAAGGTCTCCACTGAATATATTTTTAAATCCTTAAAACAAGAACACAAAATCCAAACAACTGCAAATAAGAGATTCCCATTGAAATAAAACAGTAAACAAGTACTTTAAATAAAAACATAAATACTACATTAAAGACTCAAACATAACTGTGTGCAATACATACTTGGAGTAGAATACCTTTTACTTGACAGTCTTCCTTTACGTTTTTAGTCTAAAACAATAACATCAAAAAAAACCACCCCAAAACCGAGGGTAAACTAGAAACATTTATTAAAACAACTATCAATTTCACTGCCATCATCTTTTGAGGCCTGAAACATCAAAGATTTACTGATGTTATCTATAAAAATTTTCGTGTGAGTTATACTTAAAATGTACATTTGAGGCATCCCAATGGCAGTGTGATGAGCCTTGGAGAGCTCTTGGAGGCCATGCAGTCTATTTCTTCACCTGCTAATGAGAAAACCAAAGACCTAGTGAGAAAAAGGCTCACCTGTGTTTAATCCTAAGGCTTCAGCAAGCGTTCATTGGGTGCATGCTCCGTATTGAAAAAGAAAATGCTCTTACAAAGGTTAAAGCCTAGATGGGAAAACAAGTGTATGCAAGCACACACTAGTTGGTGTGATAGGTTCTCTAATGGAGGTGTAATATCAGGTTCTTCAAAAGTGCAAAAGATCAGTTAACTCTGGGGGTGAGGGGATTGTGGAAGTTGTTTTCAGAGCAAGAGGTTCTTGGGTCTCGAGGATTCCCCAGATGAGCTGTGGAGAGGGGAGAGAAGAGGAGTGGTAGATGTAGGGCTTGGGCTGGTGGTTCAGGAAAAGGAATTTCTGTTATCGCAAAGGGCATGAAAAGAAACACGGAGCCAGAAACAGGGTACCTGAGTCAAGGAATTGTCGATACATTAGTAGCGGGAACTGAGGCTCAGAGGGAATCAGACCTGTGGGATCAGGCCTATGTTGCACTTTATCAGTCCAGAATAAAGTCTGGACTTTATTCTCAAGCTGAGAACGCTCAGGCTATGGAGTAATAGAATAAGGTGTGCATTTTAGTGATCTGACTTCACAGAAGGGACTGAGGGTTGGCATGGGGGAGGAGTTGATAGTCAGACTGGAAGCAGATGCAGAAGGTGGGAAGAAAAGAATGAATGAGGATTTTGACTCGAGCAAATGGAGAGATAGTGTAACAACCAGAAGTGGGAATACAGAAGTAGTGGTTTTGTGGGAAAGTGGTGAATAGAATCTGTTTTGAGTGGAAGAGGTTTAAGTGCCTGGTGAGCACGTAGGTAGAAATGTCCAGGAAAATTGTAGTCAAGATAGCATTGTGAGTTCATGTTTCAAAGCACCCTTTCCCCACTTCAAACACAGAGCAGTGTGAAACTTAAAAAGACATTGGTATCTCAAAAGTAAGATAAATACAACATTGGACTAGGTTTAGAAGAGAAATACATACAAAATGATAAGCAGGACTGAAGCTGTGGCCTGCTGAGCTCAGGGTCTGGAAGCAGGTAGAGGTGGAGTTTATGTCTTGTGGGGTAAAAGAACTTAGGCAAGATAGAAGAAGTGAGCCAGGCTCAGCCCTAGAAACCAGGGGCTGGTTTTAACTCCTGCACGAATGGAAACTAAGAATAGATCCAACTACCTTGCCACTTGAGCCATCTGATATGAGTTTTATACCTAGAGAGACAGGAAGATGCAAATGCAGCTTACAGCCAGTACCTGGACCAAGCCACCCTCTGACTAAATGACCAGATATAGGCTCATCAGTGTGACTGGCTTTGGCCATATTTGAAGTAACTTGAGGTATACCTGTGCTGGTGGACTTGCCCTCCTGCTCTCTGATGATCTATTATGAGAGAAACATGAACCAGGTACCTGCTGTCCCTCAGCCAAGGCCCCTGAATGGGAAATGTGAAGCCAACCACATGCCTTAGGTAGCATTTGGTCTCAGAGGGATAAGAGACACACAAACCAGACCTGAAATCAACCTGGAACCTGGAGACCAGAAGCTGGATCCTAGAACCTAGAGTCCAGCCAAGCCCAGTCAGGTGGCAGCCTGCTTGAGAATAGATGGCTGTTTTTAAGCTACTGAGTTTTGCTGTACAGCAAAAGTTTTGCTGTGGTGATAATTGCTAACACATTATACTTTATTGTATTCCTTTTCCCTAAGTGTTTTGAGAATTTGCGTTTACAGGCTTACTTTGAATGAGAGGGTTTTGGTTTATTTTCATCTTTCTTCTCTGTGCTTATCACTACCTGTGTAATACATTTCAGAAGCCTCCATGCAAGCTCCCTAGGCCCTATGTCCAAAGTCAAGTCTCACCGACTCTTCAGGTCCTGGGCTGGGGCATGTAGTTGGCTTTACATTTACCATTTGGGCACCCAGGCTGAGAGACAGCAGATACTGGGTCATGTTCTTCTCATAACAGATCATCAGAGAGCAGGAGGGCAAGCCCAAGAGCATAGGTACATTTCAGGTTACTTCAAATATGGCCGAAGTGGACAAGCCTAAAGTCAAGAGGCAGGGAGTATACTCCACCCACCATGATGCCATAGTAAAGGTGTGAACATATCATTCTATTCCAGATATGTTTTTTAAAAAATCATACAAGTGACTGCAATGAATTTCATGCCAGTAAATTTGGAACACTACATGAAAGAGAAAGGTTTTGAAATATCTAGTAAGCAATTGGACATTTGTGGACAATGTCCACAAAAACTCAGAAAAGTCCAGGCAGGAAACAGAGGTCATCAGAAACAAACAGTTGTTCAAGACTTGAAGGCAGAACAGATGGTAAGATCTTTAGGATCATCCTTATTTTGAGGCAAGGTAGATAAGGAAAAGCCACATTGAAGATCACAAGAGTGACAGAGTTAGTAGGAGAATCAGAGACATGTTGACAGCTATCAGAGGGAAGAGAAAGGTTCAAGAAGTTGGGTGTCAACAGAAGAGAAGTTAAATGAATTAAGAATGGAGTGCAAAGTGTCCACTGGAGTTGGCAGTTTGAACGGCTTGAATGACCTTTGTTACAGCAGGGCCAGCGCCACCGTGTGGCAGGAGACAAGTGGGCAATGTTGGAACATTTAAAGAAGGAACAGTTCCTGGAAGTGGACACTGCAAAATGTAGATGACTTCAGGAGCTTGGCTCTGATGAGAAGAAGAGTTTAGGAAGTAAAGGAAGAATCTATAGAGAGAAAGAGAGATACAGAGAGAGAGAGAAATAATAGATGAGGGAGGGTGGGACATGAGAGCAAGGAGAGGTGGGGTTTGAGAACACAGCTGGGTGGAGAGCCGCTCCTGCATGGCAGATGAGATGCCTCTGCCTGTGACAATTAGGGGAAGTGGTGAGGCCAGGTGCTAGGCAAGATAAGTTCTAAAGGGGTAGGTGTAGGGGAGGGCATGGGAACTTGAGGGGATACCTGCCAGATAACCTCCGATTTTCTGTAGAGGAGGAGATGAGTTCATATCTGCAGAGAATAAGAGGGTGGGTGTCAAGCAGGGTCCTGGGGAAGGTCAGGAGAAGCTGCTAGGAAAATGGGGGAAATGGACTTCCCAGAGCACATGCAAGGACACTTGAGAGAGTAGTGAGACCACAGCAGAATTAGCTATGATCTGTGCTGGTACCAGGACCCTAGGGTCTAACTTGTGGGTATTTTCCTTATAGCACATTAAACTCTAGGATTCTAAAGGGGGCCTGCGTGGCTAACTCAGTTAAGTGTCAGACTCTTGATTTCGGTTCAGGTCATGATCTCACGGTTCGTGAGTTCAAGCCCTGCGTCCAGCTCAAGCAGTGCGGAACCTGCTTGGAATTCTCTCTCTCTCCTTCTCTCTCTGCTCTTCCCATGCACTCTGTCTCAAAATAAATAAATAAAATAAACTTTAAAAATAAATACATAATAATAAAATAATAATAATCCCTAGGATTCTAGGGATCTTATAAAAATTTATAAAGATTTCATTAGCTGTACCTTCTCCATAGACAATATTAAATAAAAGGTAACAATTATCTTTAAGCTACCCACATTCCTATGTTCCTGCAGCATTGTAGATTTAGTCACAAAAGTCCTATTCTCTCTTCCCAGTCTTAAGTTTTTCATTCAGCTAAACTGAAGTTATTGGAAAATCATATTCAATTTGAGATGGGTTTATTTTGAATACATTCAATAGGAATCTTAATGGAACATTATTCTTGATTGTCTTGGACTTAGAAAAGTTGTGGAACACTTCTGGGATTTAGTTTCTACTATATGGATACTAAATATTTCAACTGTATGTGATTGAAAATCCACAACTTTTACAATCTATAGAGCAAATCAGCTTAATGGGCAATGTGAGAATTCACTAGAAGCATAGGAGCAATCAACAATGAACACTTTTTCCAATTCAGTGAAAAGTCTTTGCAAATAAAAGATCTTATTAAATTGTTTGCACTTTGGTGCTATTTGTTTATTTTTATTTTATTATTTTTAATTATTTTTAAAAAAATTTTCTCCCAGCCCCTACCTGACCTGGTGCTCTTTATTTCTAAGTAAATCTTTTAGAATATTGATATGCGCTATTCTTATGTGCTGAGAAAGCACATTCTAGGTAAAGAAAAATTTAACCTCAATGTATAATGTGTTGCTTCAATGAAGATATAAATAACTAAAGTGGAAAGAATTATTGGATCTTAATCTTGAATAAAAAATGTAGTGTAAAATGTAGTGTGGTCAAAAACTCCAATGGAAATGGCTAGTTATTTATATGAAGGAGTAAAATTTTGCCAATCGTGAAAGACTATAATATCAACAGATAATACCACATAGGAATAAGACCACACTGTGAAGCCTTACCAATCTTGATATGCTTATTTAGAATTTGTAACAATTTTGACAAAAGCTTAGAGCAAGTTTACCTTTTCACCATTATTAATCAAATTATAGTATAAACAATATTCACAAAGTTAATGTTTAAATTACTTTAGAGAACAGATTATGTTCAAATATCTTGAACGGACTGTATTTAGTAACAATGTACATATGAATTATAAACAATTTAATCTATCCCTGAAGGTAGTTCTCTTTAGGCTTTCTACTATTTTTGTACTTGTTTGCTTTTAAAAATAAAACTGTCTCTTTAAAGATACTCTATCATTCAGCTTTAAAATTAATTTTACTAGGTTTTTCCCTACCCAGCCAAATTGTTATTTCACATGAAATAATTGAACAAGATTATTTTACCTTTGTTCAATTTGGTCTTCTGTTTTACCTTAAAAAAGCAAAATAGAAGATAATAAATAAGTTCATTAATTATGAGAAAATTACTACAATTTAATGAGTTCCTCCTAAGTAATAGGTAATATGTGAAGTATTTAAACCATTATCTTTAATTCCTCACAAAATATTGCAAGAAAGATATTGTCCTGGGGTGCCTGGGTGGCTCAGTCGGTTAAGCGGCCGACTTCAGCTCAGGTCATGATCTCATGATTGGTGGGTTTGAGCCCCACGTCAGGCTCTGTGCTGACAGCTCAGAACCCGGAGCCTGCTTCAGATTCTGTCTCCCTCTCTCTCTGCCCCTCCCCTGCTCTTGCTGTGTCCTGTCTCTCTCTCTCAAAAATAAATAAACATTAGAACAAAAAATTTTTAAAAAATGTAGCCCTCACTTCTTATAGGAAGAAAATTGATATTCAAATTAAGTGATTTCCCTAAAGCCTCAAGTATTTTCTGAATCCGATAAATAAGATACAGTACTGTGTATCAAGGGCTAAATAAGCCCTCATAGAAAGCACTCAATAAATGTCAGCTATGGCTACTGTTATTACTCTAAAGAAGGGGTTTACTTTAAAGGTCAGTGAAAGTTGATGAACAGATAAATTAGTCTAGCTTTTGCATCTGTTTCAAATGCATTTGAATACTGATTCATTTATTCATTCAACAAACATTTACTGAATGTTTACGATGCACTGAGAATATCACTGTGGATACACAAAGATGTACCTCTGAGGTAATCCAGTAGTTTTTTTTAAGTTTATTTTGAGACAGAGTGTGTGTGTGTGTGTGTGTGTGTGTGCAGGGGAGGGGCAGAGAGACAGAGACACAGAATCCTAAGCAGGTTCTGCATAGTACCGTGTGCAGAGCCCAAAGTGGGGCTTGAACCCACAAAAGCATGAGATCATGACCTGAGCCGAAATCAAGACTTGGATGTTTAACTGACTGAGCCACTGAGGCACCCTGAGGAAATCCAGTATTTTAAAAAGCAATCAGCTACAAATGCATGTGTGTGTGCTGTGTGTGTACATATATGTATGTGTATGTATATATATATATATATATATATATATATATATATATATATATATCAGGATATTATATCCTGATCAGATATATATACATACATATATATATATATGTATGTATGTATTTGTAGCTGATCACTGTGAAAGTTGGAAATTCAGATGCCTTTTGGATATGACAATATATATATCCAAAAGGTATCTGAATTTCCAACTTTCACATTTTCTGTGTGGTTATTTTGTACTTAAATAGTATTTGTATGTGTTTCATGTTAGAGTTTTTGAGCCAAAAAGGATCTTGGACATGACCTAGTCTAAAATCCTTCATCTTACAGTGAGAATCCTTAGACCCAGAGAAGTCAGAGGCCTGCCCTAAATCAGAGAGGCACCTCTCACAGAACCGGCCTTGGAGTCCAATTCGACTGGTCACCAGATGGTGGTTTTCTCACATCCAACACTCTTCATCTCCAGAGCAAATGAACGACAAAGCCAAATGAAACATGAAGCCAAAGTAAATCCCTCTCATCTATGTCACTGCAATAGACACATATCAAAAGCAAAAGTAAACTCTTAATTTTATTTTACACATGTCAATCTGAAATGTATAAGTGTTAAACATCTGAAGCCTGGTAGGAAAGCAATCACCAATGTTTTGAGAGCTGGAACAGAATTAATGGTCATCCACCTCATAGCTCTCAGGTCATGATGAGGTAATTACTGCTTACCTCAAGATACACCCTGGTCTCCAAACTGAGACTCAAGAGCCACGTTTCTGTTTTCTTGGCCCCTTGCCTCTTCACTGAACTTAAAAAGAGGCCCCAGTACCACCCCGAGAACCAAAGTGGTTTGTAGTGGGCTAGAGGAACAATTTCAGACTCATCCTTTGAACGGTGAAACATCGAATGGAATAGAATAGAGATTTTGGGGATGAGCAGGGGAAGCAGCTCTCAATCAGAGCCCTTTTCCAAAATGCTGTTTGTCTAAACACTAAAGAAAAAGAACATGAACTGACAAAAACCTAAGCTTTTAAAGACCTGAAAACTACCTCTTCATCCAAAAAAACTTTTCATGCAGACAGAATGAGACAGAGCACCTCGTGTCCATTACAGCACCCTTAGTTTCTTTATGGGATCTTTACATTTTAGTGGACTTGCTTAACAGCACAATGACTCATCAGTCAAAATAAAGTCTATTCTTTGTCAAGTATGGGAGAAAATATGAAGTGACTCAGAGGACCAACCTGTAGAAGCCAATATTCTCAGAAAACAAGCTTATTCTCCTGAATAAGCAGAGCATGTGTCATCCACAGAGGGCTATGTTAAGGGATGTTCCATACATTCTGCTTTCCCTGCTCTGCATTTTTGGGGGCACTGTCTTCCATTGCTAATCCCCTTTCCGTTTATTCGGTCTTTCGCTTGATTGTTAATTGCTGGAAGCTGTTGCTACAAAGATGAAGAAGACGTGGTCTTTCTCTTAAGAAGCTCATAGTCTACTGTGATGATCTTCCAAGCTTAGTGAGCACAAAACTCAGCTGGGGAGTGCTAGAAAATGGAAGCACCCCAAACCTCTTCCTGAAAGATTCTGATTCAGGAGCCTGAAGAGAAGCCCAGCCATCTGAACTTTATAAAAACACCCCTGAGTGATTCTGATATAGGTGATTCCCAGATGCCATTGTTCAACCTACTGGTCTGGAGGGAGAGAGCATTTTTCATGTTCTTTTGAATCTCAACTAACCTTCAGCGCCCAGCTTTCTATGTTACCTTAGTCAGAAATCATCACCTTATTTCCTTCTGTGGCCTTTTATCTGTATGTCTCATGACACTGGCCATCTCCCACTTTCTGTCTTTACTATGGATCCTTTCTGGAATGTCTTATCTCACCTACCAGACTCCTGGATGAGGGACCATCTGACCCAAATTTGCATTCTCTGCAGTGTGAAGCACAGTGCCAATTATTAGTAATCATGTAAGTCTTGCTTGCTGGATGAAGGGCCCATTTGTAAAAAGTTGTGCCTTTAAAGCGGATGTTGGGGCGCCTGGGTGGCTCAGTCGGTTAAGCGTCCGACTTCGGCTCAGGTCATGATCTCGCAGTCCGTGAGTTCGAGCCCCGCGTCAGGCTCTGTGCTGACCACTCAGAGCCTGGAGCCTGTTTCAGATTCTGTGTCTCCCTCTCTCTCTGACCCTCCCCCGTTCATGCTCTGTCTCTCTCTGTCTCAAAAATAAATAAACGTTAAAAAAATTTTTTTTTTAAATAAAAAAAATAAAGCGGATGTAAATAAATATACTGATACAATGGAGAAAGGAGGATGTTTTCAGATGTGCAATGCTAGCTAGGCTCAGTGCTTCATAGGTGGAGTAAGTACAGGATGTTTGGGGAGACACTGAATAGCTTGGCTAAAACAGAACAAAAGGAGATGTATAAGGAGAGGAGAAAAATGAGTGGGCAAATGGAAGGTGGTAGTAGCTCTGACAGTTGCTGGAAGGTACTGGCTGCCCACCAGAGAGGAAGTATACAGATGGTCAGAGATCAAGGTATTGGAATGATCCTGCCACAAACTGACTGCCACTGTCTCCCCTCCAGTGCTCTGTCCTGCCTTGGTCTTCCTACCCTATCAGCTTCTCCTTCCCTCAAGGAGCCGATTGGGCTCAGCCTGGGTTCCCCATTTCATATCATGGCCTGGAAACTCTGTAAAGGTAGTAAGCTGGGGAAACTGTAGAGCTTCCCATCTCTCATCTGTCCTTCCTTGCCTCTCCAGCTGCTGCGTGTTGGAGGCTGGAGTGGAGAAGCAACAGTGGGTGTGGGGAGGCCTTGCAAGGTCCTTGCAAAATTCCAGTTGGGCTCGAGTGGTCTTTACATGGGAGATGGAAAGAGGTGGAGAAGTGTGAGATATGCGCTTTCATTAGTAAAAAGGAGATACCTAGCACAAGGTTGTGGGGAGGATTAACTGAGATAATGACTTCCCCAAGTTTATAAGTGTAGTGCGAATGCAGAACACAGGTGCTGCTGCTGGTGGTAAGGAGGCCTCTGTGTGACCTAGAGGCCCTGTAGCCCATTTCCACTGAGGAGTTCAAAGCATCTTCCCCAGTATGACTCAGTCCTTGCCAACTACCCTCTTCTTCTTTACCTTTCCCTTTTCTTCCTGAGTCCCAGCTGGGTCCTCAACTTCTCTCACAGATCTTGATCAGAGAAATCTTGGTCAGCTGATGGTCTGCATGCGTCCACACCTTCAGCCCTTGAACCCTCCAGAGTGGGACTCAGAGGGGGTGGCAGGCAGAGGACCTGTGGGATGTACCTGGGGGGCTCCTGTGCTGAAAGAGGCAATCTTCCAGGGACCCTCCTTAAAACTGTCCTCTAAAAAATTGCCAGGGCACCTGGGCGACTCAGTCAGTTAAGCCTCTGACTCTTGATTTTGGCTCAGGTCATGATCTCACAGTTCATGAGTCTGAGCCCCATGTCAGGATCTGTGCTGACACCCCAGAGCCTGCTTGTGATTTTCTCTCTCTCTGCCCCTCCTCTGCTTGCATGTACGTGCTCTCTCTCAAAAATAAATAAACATTAAAAAAGAAGAAGAAGAAGAATTGCCAAGCCTGCTTCTTCATCAGCAGGTCTGTGAGTCTGGCTCATTATAACTAACATCATAGGTTTGGGGTTTTATGGGATTTTCTTCAATCTCATTTTTTTTTTTTTTTTGGTTAGAATTTTTTTGTGGTAAAGTACACATGAAATTTACCATCCTAACCACTTTTAAGTGTGCAGTTCAGTGGCATTAGGTACATTATCACCCAACCATTACCACCATCCATCTCCCGAACTCTTCACCCTGCAAACCTGAAACTCTGTAATAATTAAACACTGTGTCCCCATTCTTTCCTCCCCTCAGCCCCTGGAAGCCACCATTCTACTTCCTGTCTTTTATGAATTTGACTATTCTGGGTGACTCATATAAGTGGAATCATACAGTATTTGTCCTTTTGTGACTGGCTTTTTTTCACTTAGCATAATGCCCTCATGTTCATCCGTGCTGTAGCAGGTGTCAGAATTTCCTTCCTTTTTTAGGGCTGAGTAATATTCCATTGTTAATATATACCACATTTTATTTATCCATTCATCTATTGATGGCACTTTGATTGCTTCTACCTTTTGGCGATTGTGAATAAGGTTGCTGTGAACATGGGTGTACAAATATCTATTCGAGTCCCTGTTTCCAATTCTTTGGGGGCATATATCCAGAAGTAGTACTGTTAGATAATATGATAATTCTGTTTCATTGTTTTGAACAAGCACCATGTTGTTTTCCACAGTGGTTGCATCATTTTACATTCTTACCAGCAATGCATAAGGTTCTAATTTCTTCACATCCTTGCCAACACTTGTTGTTTGCTGCTTTTTTAAAAGCATTTTTATTTTTTATAATAGTCATCCTAATGGATATGAAATGGTATCTCATTGTGGTGTTGATTTGCATTTCCCTAATGATTAAAGATGTTAAACATCTTTCCATATGTTTATTAGCCATTTGTAAATGTTTGGAGAATGTCAGTTTGAGTCCTTTGCCCACTTTTGAACTGGGTTGTTTTTTGTTGCTGTTGAGTTGTAGGCATTGTTTATATATTCTGGATATTAGTCCCTTACAAAATATATGATTTACAAATATTTTCTCTCATTCCATGGGTGGCCTTTTCACACTGTGTCCTTTGATGCACAAGTTTTGAATTTTAATGAAATCCGATTTATCTATGTTTTCTTTTACTGTTTTTGGTGTCATAGCTATAATTTATTTTTTTTATTATTTTTTTTAACGTTTATTTATTTTTGAGACAGAGAGAGACAGAGCATGAACAGGGGAGGGGCAGAGAGAGAGGGAGACACAGAATCCGAAACAGGCTCCAGGCTCTGAGCTGTCAGCACAGAGCCCAACGCGGGGCTCGAACTCACAGACCGTGAGATCATGACCTGAGCCGAAGTCGGACGCTCAACCGACCAAGCCACCCAGGCGCCCCTAATTTATGTTTTTAAAATCATTTTTTAACTGAAATATTGGAGCCAAAATCCTCTCCATTTTTCAGCTGGGGAAATTATTACACAAAGAAACTGATGGATTTCCTCTATTCCAACATTGGCTAGTAAGTTCTGGGCTGAGAATCCATAATCTGGGTTTCCTTTGGCCACCCTCACTTGCCCAGCAAGACAAAGCAGGTAACATTGGTGAGACCTGGAGCAAGTCCCCAGGGACCCTAACGTTTAATCAACTCCTGAAGTGAAATAAAAAGTGTTGTTGTTTTCTACCTTTTTCTTTGCTAGTCATGTACAAGTTTCCCCACTGGTGTTGACAAAAGAAGGACTCTGGAATGGAGAGTCTAAAATATTTTAGAATGTATTCATTTCTGGGCACTACCTTTTTCTAGAGCAGAATTCCCTGTTTAGAATGAATCAGTGGGTTGTTTACACCGCGTTACCAAATCCTCAGGAGAGGAAATCTGAAAAGCTGTAACCACCGCCCAGGCAGAATTGTATTCCTTTTGCTGTGTTACTGAGTGCATGGTGATTTTTCATTCCATCCTTGTTGAAGAAGTCTCTCTGCACCTCCCTCCCCACAGATCCACTCACCACTGAAACTTTTAAAGCAATAAAGCAACGAATGGGTCTGCTTAGGAGTTTCTAAAAGGGGGCGGGGGGTGGAACCCCCATTGGGACAACATGATGGGCCACAATGGAGGGAACTTACTAATAAGCCACTCAGTAGCCCAGCATCCCTCAACCTTATCAATTCAGGGGAGGTGGGTAGAAGGGTGACTTTTCTAAACCAAGGGGAGCGTAGAGGATTTTTTGGTCTGTGTCTTTG
The DNA here is from genome assembly GCF_018350215.1 of Panthera leo. Taxonomy (NCBI): domain Eukaryota; kingdom Metazoa; phylum Chordata; class Mammalia; order Carnivora; family Felidae; genus Panthera; species Panthera leo. Next base: position 43,599,349 of record NC_056690.1, read on the forward strand.
TGTTCTTGAAGGTCCAAAGTTGTAATCCTGCTCGGAGTTCTGTAGGGAGAGCATCTAATTGTGACTTCGGATTTAGCGACAGCTCTCCCGGGGTGACAGCGCGGTCGCCTGTGCCCGTTCTTCCTTCGGGTGTCCACAAGCGCACCTGGAAACTTGGAACCCCGAAGACGTTCTCATCTCGGTTTGATCTAATCCTGGATGCCCCAGAGACTTTTGGGGAAGGGACATGCTTACTCCGCCACCCCGGTGACACTACTGCTCCCCAACTCTCTCACCCCACTCTCTAGGTACTTTGGGGGTCTAGAAACAAGCCCAGTAGCGGCACTTTTCGCGCACACCAAGGGTGAGCATTTTACCGACTGGAAGACGCCTTCTTCCGACATCGTTCTGCCGCTGGTGTGACGAGAAAAGGGAGACCCGGGGCGAGACACCGCGCGGGGGAGAGGCCGGGCGAGAAAGCGACTGGGCAGGGGCGAGCACGGGCCGAAGGGCGGGGCGGGCGCGGGAGGGCGCGAGGGGGCGTGGGCGCGGCGGCCCGCGCGCCCCGGCGGGCCAGGGGGAGGGGCGCTGGCGGGAGCGGCGCCTCCCGCCCGGGGTGAGCGGCGCGCGCGGCAGCCCCGCGGCACAGAGCGCCGAGCGGGGAACGCGGGCGGGTGGCGGCGAGGAAGGGTTGGAGCGCAGACGGCCGACGCGCGGCGCGGCTGCCATGGACGCGCAGTGACCCGCTGTTTAGTGCGAACTTCCTCGGCTGCGCGGAGCTCCCTGGCTGGCGGTGCGTCTCCTCGGTCACCATGAAAGGTAGGGCGGCGGCGGGCTGCGCTGGGCTCCCGGCCCGCAGGGCGGGCTTCGGGACGCGCGGGAGGGGGCGGAGGTGCAAGCTGCGCGAACTTTCTCCGGGCGGAGGGCCGGAGGAGATGCGGCGCGGGGATCGTGCGTGCACGCGTGGGGCGCTCCTCCACCCCGCAGTTCCGCACGGCAGGAGACACAGAGGTTCGGGTTTGGGGGCGTACAAGTATTCCTCTCCCCATCGTGTCTCTCTGCGAAGTAGTTTGAAGCCCTAAGTCGTTGTTTACAGATTCCAGTTCCCAACTTTTTAATTGAAAAAACATGCCGAGGAGAGTGGAGGCATCCTCATTCCTCCCAGTCCGTTTTCCGCTCTGAGGCGCTCCACACTGTGTTTGGGGGTCCTCTCCGCTCGGCTGGTGCAGTTTCCCCATCCGAGAAGTCGACGTGCTGCCAGCCGGGTGTTTCCTTCGGGACTCGGGGATGTTCTCGGTGCGCCCTCCCCACATCTGGCAATGATTAGGTGCCCGCGGAGTTCAGCTGGCTCGGAAAATGCGTTTGGCATCTTTCTCCATCAGACCCACCGATTGGAAAATAACTGCTCTCGGTTCCGCGTCCCTTCCATGTGCCCGCCTGTGCAGTTGGTGTGTCCACGTGTGCTCAGAGGTGACACAAATCATTCCGTTGATCGTCTCCTGGGCGGTGTCCTCTGCAGGCCGGTTTAGGGGAGTGTCAGATGTTACCGTACCTTTAAGCGGAATCACAAGGATGAGGGCTTTGCAGGGCAACTTTCTATTTATTAGAAACAGTGAGATCCGTCAACAGAATTCTGATTTATATGTGGGATAAATAATTGCAACGGGCATCAAAAGGGAATCATTTCGGGATGGCCTGGCGTGGTGTTTACACAAGACTGGAGTTTCTAGTTTTGTGCTAGGATAACACGGGCCGGGCTTGAGTGAGGGGGCTGGGTGCGAAATGCCATGTGACCGCCGTGACCGAATTTCCAGCCACCAGAGACCACGCGATGCGATCGCTTTGACTTGCCAGGGCTGTGGTCCGAGGGAGGTGTCTGGGAAGCCCCACACGCTTGGAAAGTAACTTTTGCCTCTAGCGTTCTCTGGAAGGAAGTTCTCGCTAAAGTATCCGGAGCGATACCGTTCTACCAATTATCTGTCCCTCCAAGGTGTTAGTTTCCTAGTCAGGAGACTCGAGGAAGGGCAGGGACTGAACTCCAGGTGAAAAGTCACCCTCCCCAGAAGAGAAACGAAAGATATGATACAATTTTCTGGCTAGGGAATTTCAAAACGCAGTGGTGTGTGTTTCTTGTTTTTCCACTCAGTTTGTCTTCTCTCATTTACATTTTAGGAAACACACTTTCCTTGGCTAGCACTGATTAAAGGATCCTCCCAGAAAGGAAAGAGTTCACATGGCTAAATGTTACTCTGGGGCTCAGTTACCTTCATTTGAGCCAGAAGTTAATCTTATTGCTGGTCCCTGAGGCCAGTAGTTTTTGAACTCTTGGGAAGATCAGCTCCCATCTGGGCTCCTGAACCCTGAAAATTTTATGCTTTTTGACTGGGTAAATGACCATTACTGCAATTTGGGTATTTTTAAGTGTTAATTCAAATCTGCCAGGGAAGACACACCTGAAAGTCCTAAATGTACATTTGTGAAGTTTACGCTGCATTCTGGACCAGCTTGCAGACCCCCCTGGAGAAGTCTCATTGCCTACCCTCTGTGATCCAGGCACTGTCTGAAGGTCCCACTTACCTTGTGTCCCAGTGGGGGAGGGGGTATAAGGTACTGGTGAATCCCAGGGTAGACTACTTGCTTTGAAGGCCTCTTTTCAAAGGAAATATTCTGTAAGAGATTTGCTTACCAACTATTGCCATATAACTTACATTCATTTGTCTGGTTACTGAGGTGGGGAAAGGAGAGGATGGTAATAATTTTTTGGTATGTACTCAGTGCCAACCCCTGTGCTACACCCTCTACAAGCCCTCTATCAATTAATCCTCAATGGTATGAGGTAGGTATTTTAACTCCTACGTTACAGATGTGGAAACTGAGTCTAGAACTTATAAGAACTGGAGTCCAGGAGTGTGGTAAGCACTAAAGACAAGCTCTGCCAGTTTCCCTGTGTTCCTTGGAAAGGCCTAGGACACCAGGTATGATAACTTCTGGTATAGACTAGAAGAGGGGTAAGTCTCAGACAACTAAGTAGCCGAGTAACCCACAGTAGGTGCAGCAGTCAGGAAGGGGGTGGATCCAAGAAATTGGACACAAGGCTTCTGAAGCCAAGCAGAGAGTGTATTTCTAGCCAAGGAGGAAGGCTGCCTTTACCGAGTGGAATTATTTTGACAATTTGCCATAGGTAACCAATCCAAAGTTTTCCTTGGGTTTGTGATTATGTCTCGTAGTTATTAACTCATTATGCTGAAGAAAGCCAATGTTTCATTAGACTTTAACTTCCCTAAATGATACAGGTCAATGACAAACCTTGCAAATGCTTAAAGTATTAACTTAAAACATTCTTTAGATAAATAGAAAATTAGTAGACTCCTTAGAAGTTACAGAACTTTTTTTTTGCTAAAGCAAAAATTTAGCTCCTGTACGAGTCCAATGCTTTTATAAGGTACCTATTTGACTTTCTAATTCTGATGTTTCAACCTGGGACAGGGTCTATGTAATAAACCTGGCTTTTGGAGTGTAATTCCACATCTGCCATGAGCCACAGCGCCACCTATCTGTTGCATTCGGCAAGTACTTTCTCTGTTTATTTCCTCGATCTCTGGAATCACAAGTACCAAAATAATGACATCATTATATCTTTTCCAGAAGAAAATTACTTGCCTTGTGCTGCAATACTCGAAGTCTTTCAAACTTATTAAAACATGAAGTTGTTTTAATTTATTTCCAGTTTCATTTTCATTTAGCTGTGCTACACCATAAATCTCATGGTTTTGGATAAATAGTCACATTCTTTTTGAAGGAATTTGACTCCTCCAGAGTTAGGTGTGTCATTATTAAATCACGTTTCTAGTTCTGAAAGTTGGGAATATTGGTAATTTTTAATGCAGCAGCACTTGTTGCCTAAGAGATGGCCCAAAACAGCCACTAGCAACTGGGACCACAGTGGTCCAAACCACTGTTCTGATTTAACACAGGAAGGAGGTTGGTGCCATCAAATCATAGTATTCAGCCGCTTATTTTTGTGTGCCTGTATATAAACATTTCTGAAATACTGTTGGCAAGAATACTTAAAAAATGCACTGGTAAGCAATATATGTCTATTGCCAGTTGTTTTTCTGGACTCATGGACTCCTTGCTTTACCACTGTCTCTCTAAGATTTTTTGTCCTTAACTGGGATAAGTAAACAAGCATGTAAGGGCCAGCTGCATTGAAAGCATCATGTTTTCTGAGGGGAAATGGAAACAAAATGAGGCCTTTTCCCCTTCACTGATTTGGAATTGGGGCTGACCTTCCTCTGGAAGGCAAATTTACAATCTAATTATACTTTTGACTTTTCATTAGTTTGGGGATGCTTAACATTCTTAATCTGAGGTTTAATTATTGCTAAGTATAGATCTTTTCTGTGGTTTCCCAAGATTGCTCCTATGTCCCCTCCCCCCTGCTTTTTACCATGCAGTTCATCTACTGATAAGGGTGTGACTGGGACAAGCTGGCAGATGATAGCTTGCAAGCTACAGCATAACCAGGTGTCTAATTTTCTGAATTAACACTTATTAAAATAGTATTTTAAAACAGTTGATGCAGCTGCTGCCAAAGTAAGTTTTCAGATGGGAAAATAGACATTTAAGTTTTGTGATAGAAAAAAAATATATTTTGCCTCAGGTAAACGTGGAATGTGAGTAATCTCTCAGGTGGCAAATCTGACACGTGTCTCCCCATGGTGGGAAGAAGGGGTGGGGTCCTGGGAAAGGAGGCCCAGAGTGGTGGTAGAGCACAGCCTTCTTGCTGGCCGTGTGTACCCATGGTGCTTTGGAGCTTCAGCTGGTGAGTCTGAGTGAAGAGAATCAGGCAGTCAGGGGGAGTGGGGGCTGGACAGCATTCTAGGTCTGGAAGGTAATCATCTGTGAAGAATCTAACCCCACCATGGGGTCAGCTCTACCAGGATGTTTCTGCCCTTTCTATCTTCTGCCATTCTGAAGGCACCGGCTCACTCCCACTCAGCTTCCAGAGTTCCTGTCAATGGCCTGGAGGAAGGAAACAGGGTCATATGTTGGAAGATAAATGGCAGGGACGAGGTTGATCTGTACCAAGGTTTACGCTTGCTAACAACTTCTTAGGTGTGGCTGATGGCCACTTAATATGCCCACTTATTATTTTTCTCTCTAATAATAGCTGACACTTATTGAGCACCTGCCCAGCCGAGTGTCCTTATTTTCTCCATTTTGCAGATAGGAAAAGTTTGGCTCAAAGAGATAGGGTTACTTATCTAAGGGCACCTAGCTGGTCAGTGGGAAAACTGGTATTCAAACTCCGACAGTCTGACTCCAGAATGCACATGACACCTCTTGCTTAGACTCCTTCCTAGCCAAACTCTAATATTCCACTCAATCAACCCATCTTTGTTAAGTACCTACTGTGTGTCACATTCCACTAGATACTAAGTGAGCCACATAAAGTCCTACCATCTGGACTCAGACCTATAATAACCTGGCATCAAAGGTCTGAAGAAATTGATGTGCTCTACAGCCAGCCACTAGAAGAGCCTCGTTAGACAGAAGCTCTTATAAAAGATATATCATATTCCAGAGTCATTGCCATGTGTACAGTTTATCTTCTGGGAGGTTTTGCTTATGACTGATTGAATGAATGTGAGTGGCTCACTGAATCCAGCAACTCTGAAAACAGCCTCTGCACCACAGTTTTGCTGACAGATTTGCCATGAAACAATGGAACATTGTCAGAAGTGTCATATTCAGGAACAGACTGTAACCATCAGTAGATGATCAGTTATAAGAAAAATACATAAAAATAAAATAGTAGTAGTGGTAGTAAATAAACATTATGAGCAACGGATAGGGAAATAGGGACATTCTTCATAGAAAGTATTTCATTCTTTACTGCTGACACCGCTGTTTCTAACCATAGCAACAAAGCTTGAGGGAGGTAACTTTTCAATCAGTGATTTGATTTCTGTTTAAGTGAGTGATATTTGAAGAGCCCAAACCAATACAGTGCCTTGAAAAGATCCTGCTGATTGCTTAAGGGTCCTTTGTAATTATATGGCAGTGAAAACCAGCGTAAACAGAAATAAGTGATATCAAATTAAGATGCCAAAGAGCTAATCCCTGAATTTATCATGAATATTCAGTTAATACTCTTTAGAACATAAAGGAAGTGTGTTTTTCAGCATGGGAGAAGTTTCAAAAATTAAGTAAATTTATTGGACTTTGATATATTAAATATGACTCTTTTACATTTCCTTGAATGAATGGTTTGGGACTATAACTCAGTATCACATGAGGTCATATTCACTAGACTGAGATTGGATATTTGACATTCTGCCTGACTTGTGCTTGGCTTTTGTGGAAGCAGTTGCACTTCTTTGGGCCTAAGTCACTTCCTTGTGACCTAGAAATGTTAAGAAACTGATATTTATGTTACAACATATTATTCACAGGCAAAATAGTTCAACTTTATACTTGATAACGCATACTTTAAAATATAACCATTTCATAAAATGTAATTATACATAGTGACCCCAGGAGTTGAGCCTGATAATTTTAGTGTGGTGGCAAGGGGTGTGGACTCTGAAACCAGAGGGACCTGGTAACCACATGAAAATTACCTAACCTCCCCTGGTTAGGAACACAGTCCCTGGTTTCCTTCTCTGTCAAGTGGGGGATAGTAATGGCATCTACCCAATGCCATTCTTATTTGTTCGTTGTGTGGAGGATTAAATAGGTTGGTATGGATTGTTTAGAATAGTGTCTAGCACTTAATGAAAACTCAAGACATTTTAGTTATTGTTATACTGTGTAATTGTTAACCTGCTGCCTCCTCCAGGCAGTAATAGAATTGCCAGTTATGAACCATTTAAGTTAATCAAGTGAAACAATGTATACCATGAAGAAAAAATTTCAGTTCTGAGAGAAAAGTAATTTTCAAATTACAGATGTGTTAAAGCTGACCTCAGAGACTGGAGGGAGCTGTGCTCTCTATAGGAACAGTGCTCACATTGGTCTATCTTTAGCTGTTGTCTCTAGTGTTATCGTCATCATTGTATTATATAAAAACCAGCCATACTGAAAATGCAGGGACCGTGTTTATAGTGAGTTTGTAAACTATAGTAAAATCATACAATTTTCTCATTTGTGGTAGTGGTAGAAAATTGATTAAATATTTGTAAATACATTTAATTTGCCTAAGAGCATGCAATTTCCATGCCTACTAATAATGCCTACTAATAATGACATACTGTTTTTAAAGATATGTATCTCAAATCCAGTGTCCAGATTTATCCAGTAAAAATATGACATCAAAGAATCAAAACATAAAACAAATTCGTCTCTAAGGAAGCATTAGGACAGAGGCATATATATATATATATATATATATATATATATATATATATATACACACTGTATGAGATCATGTCTATTTCACTGGTAGTGTTGATTTCCTACTGATTTGTCATATTTGTATTTTATTATTTATGATTGGGCCACCAAATCTTAACTAGCTTTCACTTACTCTTTATTTAATATATTATTTAAATATGTTCAAATATTCTTTATATCAAATATATTCAAATATTCATTTAGTATATGATTGAGATCTATTCAAATATTTAGTACATTATATAGTATATTATTTACATTATTTAGTATATTATACAGCTCCTGTCCCCAAAGAGCTTGCAGTCTGGTGGGCAGAGCAAGGCTTATGCACAAACAATTGGCATCTAAGGAAAAGGTGAAATGGGGCCTATGTGAAGTTCAGATAAATGTTGTTGGAGGACAGGAGGAGAGGGCAACCTGGCTGAAAACAGGGATAATTTCATTTGGAGGGATGATGCAAGCTGATTCATTACCTTGAATTATATTTCGTATTTCAGATTGTATTATTCTAATTGTAATTGAAGAGGGAAATGGTACATCCAGGCCCCGCAAAACCTTGAAGTGAGGCATTTCACTGTAGGAGGTGAGAGATCACAGTTTTCTCAAACTTTGTCTCCTGAGCTCAATGTTGGTCCATTATTTGTAATTAATTATAGTATATCACTTTGGCATAATTGTCTGGATAACCTAAACAGAAAGTTAAGTGATTTCAAAACAAAACAGATGTATCAGTTGTTTATTTATTATTTGGGAGGGGGCTAGTTAACAAAGACCACTTATTTTTTGCATGCCTCCAGAGAATTGGACAGCATTAGTTTTCCTTGACAACTGACCCATGTATTTGAGGCCGTTTCAGAGCCCTTAGAAAATTTGAGGCAGTGATTCGTCTGCTCTGGACTTTCTTATTATTAACCTGACAATGTGATTGGATGAGGAGGTCCATCATAAAACAAAGAGAGGCATGTCCTCTGCCCTATAATTAGCCATGAATGGTAGATGTGGGGATCAAGGTTTTGAGTGTCATATTTGTTTCTTACTTTTTAAGTTGTTAAAGTTGGCTCCCAGGGGAAATCTGGTTTAGCCTACACTCCCAATTTAGGGGTAAAAGTAACAAAAAAAAAAATCACCTCAATTTTGTTGGAATATAAAGGAATGAAAAAGGTATGGTATCTCTCTTTACCCTAAAAGCAAGTATTTGCTGTTTTTATAAGAATCAGAACCATAAGTTGTACCACAAATTAGGGTCATTTTATGTCTGTAATATTGACTTAAAAAAAAAAAAACAAACTTATACTATTGAACCAAAAAGTGATCCTTTTGTTATAAAACATAAAATTGGGAAAGCAGCTGAATAATTGAAATAAATCTTCTGTAATATTTGGAGTAATCTACAAGTATTTAAATTGCTACAAATTCCTTTATCCATTTGGAGTATGGTAGTGGGGAGGCCTGGAAGGCAGATCTAATTACCCCATCAAAATTATGCTGAACCTCAGTATTATATTGCACTGCACTGAGCTCATTCACTTGCAGAATACTTAACAACTATGGCCCAGAAATGCCAATGGGCAAACCAAACTATACAAGGGCCATGTTAGGTTTTATATTTATAAAGCTATGAAGCCAGGGCAGATAGTACTAGTACGGCTCTTAAGGTTAAATCAAGGTTAAAGAATGTCTGCCTTTGGGGCGCCTGGGTGGCTCAGTTGGTTAACCATCTGACTTCGGCTCAGGTCATTGATCTCACGGCTAGTGAGTTCAAGCCCTGAGTCAGGCTCTGTGCTGACAGCTCAGAGCCTGGAGCCTGCTTCAGATTCTGTGTCTCCCTCTCTCTGCCCCTCCCCTGCTCACACTCTGTCTCTCTCAAAAATAAAAAGAATGTCTGTCTTCAGTTTTTACAGCCCAAATTTGTTAAGGTAAATCTTCTTCAATATCAGATAGATACTTCAGTGCCAGTTAGCTAGGGTCCAAATTGAACCCACCCCACATAATACTCTTGCTAATCAAACTTCCCTGCTGTTGACCTCCCCCAAATGCTCACTTCAGACTGGAGCTTTGAGTCTTTTGAAACTTGAGCACTAAAGTAGTCCCTACCTGGGGCACCTGGGTGGCTCAGTTGGCTTAGCATCTGACTCTTGATTTTGGCTCAGGTTGAGCCCCAACATCAAGCCCCATGTTGGGCTTCTCACTGAGCCTGCTTGAGATCCTCTCCCTTTCTATTTCTCTTTCTCTCTCTCCCTTCCTCTACCCATCCTCCCTGCTCAGGTGTGTTCTCTCTCTCTCTCTCTCCCTCTCTCTCAAACATAAAAAATAAAAAAATAAGTGGTCCCTATCCAAACCTAAAGCTATCTTGTATTTCATGAACATTCAAGTTTTGTGATATGTATTTTTGTCCTTAAAGCAGAGTACCGCTGTTACCACCTCTGTCCTCTTACTTAGAAAGACCCCTCATGTTTATTAAGCATTAAGTATGTGTTGGGTGTTTCCCACATATCAATTCCTGTTTGTCTCCCAACAATAAGTGAGATAGGAATTATTGGTCCCATCTTATGGGAGAATGAGAGGCAGCGTTGAGTTTATGTTGCCAGACGAGGTGGAGCCAGTGTTCAAACCCAGGTCTTCTAATTCCAGAGCCCAAGCTTTGGCTGGCTCAGCCTGGCTTTAGGAGCAAAGTCCCCCAGAACAGCACAGTGGTGTCCAAAGAGATGCCCAAAATATTTAGTAACCCAGGTGACATTCTGTGGAGGCCACAGTTCTGCAGTGCCATGAAGGTGCCTCCACGCAGCAGTGGCCAGTGGAGGGCCACTGTAGACTCAGGGGTCCAGATGACACTGGGTATTTGGCTCCAGGGATGCAGGGGCATTTTTTCCTCTCCTCACCACCCAGACCTGCTATGATAGGTAGTGGTGGTGGGAACCCACAGGAACAGCTTGCAGGAATGCTCACGGCAGGCACCGTATGTTCACCAGCTGGTTTGGAAGCATGGAAACATTCTAACAGCTGGTAGGACTGTGCTGTTCTGTTCTAACAGTGATGGCTGTACAAGAGCTGGGACTGCATCGAGGTAGAAACAGCATAGAGTAGCCGATGGATACGCACATGCGGACAGCATCACTGAGCCTAGCCTCTGTCCACGGTCCTTCAGCCTGGCTACTAAGGAAGTCTGAACTTGCTCTGTTCAGTTTGGCATTTGTCAGAACATACTTTGTGCCAGGGATTTAAGGCTCTAAGTCCAAACTTCTTATTCTGTTGCTTCAGGTTGAACTCTTCACACTGGCTCTTTGGAACAGGGTGGACTTTGGACCTTTTTCTGGTCATCAGCACTTTCATTTTTGTCTACCTGACTTTTATCTTGCACCCACATTCCTTTGTTTTGTTGGCTTTATTTTTTTTTTAAATCAAAGTTAGAGATGTATATGGTTTGAAGAGTCAAAAAACATTTATTATGAATGAGATTTATTATGAAAAACAGCAGTTTCCTGCCGGCCCACCTTCATATCATCATTTTCCAGTCCCCAGAGGGAATCTCTTGAGAACATTTTTAACATTTTCTCTTGGCATTTACTTTTCTTGTGGTTATCCTCTGATGCCTAACAAACCATCCCCAAACCCTGTAGCGTAAAACAACAGCTGTGTATTTGTTCAGGATTCTGTAGTTCGGCTCGGCTTCTGCTTCCTG